>NC_050099.1:32190274-32493304 GCF_902167145.1 Zea mays | reverse complement strand
AGCACATCAGAGACTTGTCAGTTTCTGGGAAGATCCCTGGTGTCTTGGGCTTCAAAGAAACAAAACTCAGTAGCTCTTTCTACCGCTAAAGCCGAGTATATTGCCGCAGGCCATTGATGTGCGCAATTACTTTGGATGAGGCAAACCCTCAGGGACTATGGCTACAAATTGAGCAAACTCCCTCTCCTATGTGATAATGAGAGTGCAATCCGCATGGCGTATAATCCCATTGAACACAGCCGTACTAAGCACATAGACATTCGGTATCACTTTTTGAGGGATCACCAACAAAGGGGGATATCGAGATAGCTTATGTTAGCACCAAGGAACAATTAGCAGATATCTTTACCAAGCCAATAGATGAGAAAACCTTTAGCAAACTTAGGAATGAGCTAAATATACTTGATTCTCGGAACTTTGATTGAAACCTTGCACACATAGCTCATTTATATACCTTTGATCATATCTCTTTTATGTCTACGACTAATGTGTTTTCAAGTATATTTCTATGCAAAGTCATAGATTGAAAGGGAAATGGAGTGTTCGGCGAAGACAAGGCTTCTACTCCACTCTATCGGTATCATTTACCCTTCGCCATCACTCCACATCACTCTCAAATTGGCATAATCTTTCACTCATATTTACTTGTACCAATGGGGGAGAAAGTAAAAAGGGCTCACAAAAGTCTCCGTTTTTGGCGATTAATGCCAAAGGGGAGAGAGTATTAGCCCAAAGCAAAAGGACCGCACCACCACCCTTCAAAAATTTTTAATTGATATATTTCAAATTAGTATGATGATTTTCAATTGGTTAGGATTTTAAAAACTGGTATCTAATATATTTCCAATTGATATATATTAAAACCCTCTTGAAAGCTAAGAGGAGAATTTCATTCAGGGGGAGTTTTGTTTAATCAAAGGAAAAGCATTTGTAACAGGGGGAGAAATTTCAAATCTTGAAAATGCTTCTTACAAATCTTATTCATATACCTTTGACTATTTGCAAAAACACTTTGAAAAGATTTTCCAAAAGAATTTGGAAAAACAAAACAAGTGGTGCAAGCATGGTCCAAAATATAAAATAAAAGAAAGCAAACCATACATATCTAGTAAAACTATAAATTGGTTTAATTCCAAGTAACATATGCACCTACCTTATGCAAACTAGTTCATTTCTGCACTTATATACTTGCTTTGGTTTGTGTTGGCATCAATCACCAAAAAGGGGAAGATTGAAAGGGAAATAGAGTTTAACCTTTTCCTATAAATAATTTTGGTGGTTGAATGCCCAACATAAATAATTGGACTAACTAGTTTGCTCTAGATTATACTCCACAGGTGCATGAAGGTTCAACATAAACAAATAAAAAGATTAAAGAAAGAGTTCAAAAAGAAAGGAGCAAAGAAACTCAAGTGTGCCCTGGTCTGGCGCACCGGACTGTCCGGTGTGCCACCGGACAGTGTTCGGTGCACCAGGACCGTACAACTCCGAACTCTTTAGCTTCGGGTTTTCTCCAACGCCGCTCCGCTATAATTCACCGGACTGTCCGGTGTGCCACTCCAAGACACAAATCAAAGCCACCGATCCGATCAAAGTCCCCAATTCAATTCTAGTGTTTAGGACTTGTGAGAGGATCACTTGTGTTTCTTGTTGCTCTTGTTTACTTGGCTTGGTTTCTTTTCTTTCTCACTTCTTACTCTCAAGTTTTGTAAGCGAGGCAAGAGACACCAGATAGATTAAGGAAGAAGCCTCACTCGGTCTAAGTGACCATTTGAGAGAGGGAAAGGGTTGAAAGAGACCCGATCTTTGTGACCACCTCAACGGGGACTAGGTTCTTTAGAACCGAACCTCGGTAAAACAAATCACCGTGTCATCCGCTTTATTTTCTTGGTTGATTTGTTTTCCCCTCTCTCTCGGACTTGGATTTTATTCTAACGCTAACCCCGGCTTGTGGTGTGTTTAAAGTTGTAAATTTCAGTTTCTGCCTATCCACCCCCTCTAGGCGACTTTCACATTCCTAAGTAAATGACACTAATGCTTCAAAGTTTATATCCTACTAGTGGTATTCTCCAAGTGACGTCATTTTGACTTATATGTGCCAAAGTTCGGATTATAGATAATTTGCACCTCTTGGTATCAAAATCAAAGTGCATATCTCCTACAAGTATTCAAAAACTTGTATGCACATCTTCAGGGGGAGGTTGCTCTATAATCTAAGTCTTTGAGACTAACACCTGCTTTCAAGTCTATCATATGTGTAGTAGTCTCATTGAAGGAAAATGAAGTCTCGGAGAAAGACAATAAGCTTCCACTACAAAAATATACAAGTGTTTTCAAGTTCCACAAGTGGTTTCATTCCGCTATCGGTATCATTTACATGTCTTCTCTAGATTTTGATTAGACTATATTTCATATCTTATGCTTCAAATGTTGCTATAAATGCATATGTTGTTAAAATATATCTTTTACCTATGCATAGGGAGAGTTAGTCTAATCAATCATATCTTGTACCTCTCTTTCTCATGTGTTTTTTCTAAGTAGAGGATCTCTGACAGGGGAGTATATCTTCGTCTATGACAAAGGGGGATAATATTCCTTCAAAGGGGAGAACACTCTTTTAGGAGGAGTAATCTTTTAGAGGACAAGTCTTATTTGCTTCCTATATGCTTTTAATGTCTTCCTTTTCGGTGTTTGATTCCAAAGGGGGAGAAGTTTAGGGACTAAAGCAATTCAAAATATATCAAACACCACCCACCACCCACATAAAAAATTAAAATCTTGAACTTACAAGTGGTATTAGTTCTACAAGTGTTTTTGGTCTAAAACAGGAAGCATGTCGATTGTGGAGTTAGGGGAGCTTAAGTCCATAATCTCAATTTGTGGGGACATACATGCATCCTAGAAAGTAGATTGCATATTTTCATCAAAATGTTTGTTATATTTGCTTGCTTTGGTTGTGTTGTCATAAATCACCAAAAAGGGGGAGATTGTAAGTAAAATGGACCCCAAACCATTTAGCTAAGTGATTTTGGTGTTTGATGATCAACACTACATGTTGACTAATGTGTTTGCTAGTGTTCGTGTTTATAGTTCACATGATGCTAAGAGGATTGTACTGAGGCTCTAAGGATGCAACACCACAAAAGAAGACCTAAAAGATACATAGAAGTCCAAGACTCAAGATCAAAAGAAGCCCAAGAAAATAGTGAAGAAATCCAAGAAGAGGGCAGTCAGCCAGCACTCTGGTGGCACACCAGATAGTGAATAGTTCATGTTCGGTGTGCACTGGACTGTCCTGTGTATGACCGGACAGTCTAAGCAGAGAGGCTCGCAATCAAGGACTCTCGGGGTTATAGCACCGGACTGTCCGGTGTGCATCGGACAATCTGGGCAACGGTCGGATCCAACAGTCGACTAGTATAGACCTCAATGGTCGGCTGACGTGGCCAAGGCCCCGGGCATGTTCGGTGTGCACCGGACTGTCCGATACGCCCAACGACAGAGCAATTAGCTTTCTGTCCAACAGTTATAATTGTGAGGGGAGGTTATAAATACCCCACCAACCGGCCATTTGAAGGTGTGGAAGCCCAAGCAACATACCAATACATGTTGTAGACATTTCCAAGTGCTCAAACACCCAAGTGCTTTATAGAATCATTCGGTGATTAGCGTAGGTGCTTTGCGAAGTGCTTAGGTTAGTTAGACTGCTTATGCACTTGCTCTAGGTAAATCATAGTTAGTTGAGTGAGTTTAGAAAAACGACACAACCCATCGGCTCTTGTGCGAGCCATTGTAATTATACCGAGTTGGGCGAGAGTCTTGTGAGACTGTGACAACCAAGTTTGTGTCATGACCGCCACCATGTACTGGAGGGAACGAGGCCCGCGGCGTTTCGGTCGAAAGCTTGATAGTGGAGACGACAGGGAGCGTCCGAGAGGAGCCGAAAGCGGAGCACCACTTGCGCGTGGAGAAGGCCCGGGGCTCTCTATGAAGTTACTCGACCGAGGTGCTTGACCCTCGCGTGGGCTACCCTTTGCGTAGGGGCGCCAATGAGGATTAGTCGGGACCTTGCGTGGTTTCGGATACCTCGGTAAAATACCAGCCTCATCCACAAGAGTTTGCTTTCTCTACAAACTCTTTATCTTCCGCATTTACATTGAGTACTTAAGTTTCAATCTCTCCTTTCTAGTTAGATTATTTAGAATTGAAAATTAGGTTTTGCGGTAGAGATAGCAGCAGTTAGACAAAACCTAGTTTGCTCATTGTAGATTGTTTAATTGCATAGGTTTTGCTCTAGGGATTTATTTGTGGCCTAGTTTAGGGAATAGTTTTTAGATGGTGATGGTGGCTGGGCAGATCCACGTCGTCGAGGCCCTACCAGCAAGCAGAGAAGCTCATCGCAGGCGGTGGGGCCAGTAGGAGCACGAGCAAGGGCTGGATATCGGAGGCGGCATGGCAGGGAGGAACACGGTGGCGTGGTAAGCGGACCAGGTTGGCGGACCACCAACGATGACACTAGGAGGTTGGGGCTAGCGATATCGGCAGCGACAGCGCGCAGACGAAGATGGCGGTAATAGTGGAGGCAATGCAGGGACGAATAGTCTGGTACTCTGGTGGGTGCTCGCCTACTCGGTGTGTGGAGGAGAAAAACGTGATGGGTACGAGCCTATTCGAAGAGGTAGGGATGGGCAAGGGGCCGAGGGCACGCATCAGCCCGAAACGAAATCTGTATGTCCATGAAGCACGGTCGTGGGGGATAGAAAAATGGAGTAGATTGGACAAGAGACAGACGATGGCCCACATGATCGATTTGTGCGTTGGTTTCTCCGGATAGTTTTCCAATGACCTAGGGAGAAGGACTGTGAGGTGTGGAGGACTGCGAGACGTGTCGTGATACCGTCACCCACGCATGCGAGAAACGCGGAGAACGCTTCAAAGCCTAGCGGCTTTTAACTAGAAGAGATGTTGGTGGCTATTCTTATGTGCTGGGCGATCTAGATAACAAGGAATTAATGACTCTCATCTTCAACAATGTGCATCTCCATAGCAACTCAGCGAAGCAAACCTTCAAGAAAAGAGTTGAAACTTGTTTTTTTGTTGTTGTTGAGGGTAAAAGCCAAATTTCAGACAATTTTTTATTTATGAACTCACTCAAAATTTGTTGTAACTGCTCTTGTTGTGTCCTATATTTTTTTCCCCTTCCTTTCTTTGTCGCTTGGAATTTCCTCTTCGGGTTTTGTTGTCCTGTAGCGGTCCTCATGAAACAGGAGATATGCCGTAGGACGATGTTCGGAGTACATGAGTACATCACGCTTACGGAGGAACCACACGCCTGACAAAACTGATGCGCAGTGGCTGCCGTTTCCATCACCAACGGACCATGGTAACAATAATAACTAATAATGTGATGGTCAATGAAAATTGGGCCCTCGGCACTGGGCTGCATTATTAGTGAAGGTAGTGATCATGGCACAAATAAAGGACAAGCAAAATGTGCGCCAACTCGCTAATATAAGGTCGCTTTCGAAGATCTACGTTTGGTTACAATAATAGGATGAAATAGGACGATCCCTCAAATAAAGTTGTTTGGTTCAGAGTTAAAGGTTGTAACAAGACTATCTCATTGTTGTTTTCAGTTGTCCGTCAAAATTGGAGGAACGAAAAAAAAACGCCAGAAGATATCCCTGTCCTGGCTATCCCGCAATCAAACACATCATTCATTAATCTGTATTGCCTTACACACATTAGTAGTGAATACAATTTGGATGGTCGACCAATGTGGTGTGACCACGGCACAGATTGTTGCCTTTGAAAAAGAGGCACTTAGCTAGGTAGGGTAGCTAACCGCCAAATTTGTGTACACCAGTCCCGTACGCCGATGATGACAATGAACTCCAATGATCAACTTTTGTCCGTCACCCAACCCACCCGGTTTGAATACATTAAAGCTAATAATTAGTTGATTAAAAATTTACTAGTAAAATATGCTAATAGTTAGGCAAGAATATCTATTTACATGTTCTTAAAACATACTCCAAAAATGTATATATGCACAACGAAGCCGGACGTTAGAACAGAATAGATGATCATGACTTTTAATATACGCACAAATATACATTAAACACTCATGTGTGAGGTAACCTGATACGTTTCCCTTCAAGAAACAGTGGTAGCGCTCTTGCTTGAGCATCCTAGGTAGTTATATTAGGAGCGGGTGTTAATGTGCTATGCTATGGCACGGCAGGAACTAAAAAAAATCCGGAGAAGTGCCTGCCTAACTGCAGCAGCACGCCTGTGATCCACAGAGCCTATAGGCTTGGTCCACTACTGAGGTAGCTAGCTAGTGAAAGGTGCTTGGCTGCAGTATTTAGATACGAGGTCCGTGGGGGAGTGGTGAGTCACTCCCACTAGATTCAGGTGAGCTCATCGATAGGTGCTCTCACGCCATTCACCAAGCCCGGCCGGCCGGCAGCTCCCTTGGTACTGTTGGATCTTTTATGGACTTGGCTCATTTGTTGAATAAACTCTATGGTGTGTGATGGTGGAGAATACTAATAGTACCACATTGAAAGTCTAAGGGTCTTTTGCCTTGACTTATATGGTGGGATTTATTCCACTTAACTTAAGAAATCAAGAAATGGACAAGTGCATGCCACGCGCGCGTGCGCGCCGCTGCCGGCCGGACCGGGCGTGGCAGGCAGGCGTGGTTGTGTTAATTTTTAACACTCACTAACCGCGTACGTCAGCCGAGTGACCCTTCTCCTTCAGCTGCCCTGTCTCTTCGTCAGCCAGCCGAGTGACCCTTCTCCTTCAGCTGCTCATGGCGTGACTCGGCGACCTTTCTCCTTCAGCTTCCCTCTGCGAGAGGTTAAATAGATGAGCACCCCTGTCACTCGGTACACGCGAGAAACACTTTCAGTCGCACAGTCCAGCCGCCGAGTCAGGGTATTTCCATCTCGTGACTCTGCGCGCACAGAGAAGCGAGAGGGCAGGTGCCTCCGAAGCCGGTGCCGTTCGAGACCTTGCACGAGGGATCGGCAATTAGGTTTTTGGGGAGCGTCTACGCGACTGCCCAACGTCTGTCGTTGTCTTCATCGCTGGTTCTTGGCATCTTCATCTCGATCGGATAACAAGAGAAGTTGGACAAGGATCAGGATCCTCGGAGCGCATGGGCGGGTATGATCAATTCAGTTCATTACAGTTTTATATTCTGCATATTATATATGTCGTATGTAGCTTTGTTCTATCGTATTATAATATGTTATATATGTCTGTCTTAATTTTACAGTCATCATGTTTATATTGTTATCTGTTTATTTCCAGTTGTTCCGCAATAATCCATGAACCATGTTTATATACTTATTTTATTTATATGATTTACATGCTTCATATGCTTTGTGTTCTCATGATCCATATTTTATGGATATTTTTTAGATCATGTTATCTATGTTTGATTATCTATTATATGTCATCATCATAATGTTAATTTATGGAATTAAAATGGTACGGAAAATGCCTATAATTCTAACAATCCAGAAACCTAATGTTAGGCATTTTTCTGTCAGAGGTTTTGCTGCTGTGCTAAAGCCTGATCCTTTTGATGGTAAAAACTTCTTGATATGGAAAGCTAAGATGGAATTGTGGCTAACTGCAATGTCTTGTTTTCATGCCGCTGAGGGCAAGCCTGCCAACTTACCTCCTGAGGATGAGGCTAAGTTTAAGGCTGAAGACAACCTCTTTAGAGGAGCAGTGATTAGCGCACTGGACACAAAATTCCAGAATAGCTATATCATCCTTCCCACAGGGAAAGAGCTGTGGGATGCACTTGTCGGAAAGTTTGGAGTAACTGACGCTGGTAGCGAGCTGTACCTCATGGAGCAGCTGTATGACTACAAGATGGTTGAGAACCGATCTGTAGTGGAACAGGCTCATGAGTTTCAGGCACTAGCTAAGGAACTCGAACTTTTTCCTTGTCCTTTGCCTGACAAGTTTGTGGCTGGCGGTATAATCGCCAAGTTGCCACCTTCTTGGAAGGACTTTGCTACCTCTCTCAAACATAAGAGACAAGAGTTCAATGTGGATGAGCTCATTGGTACTCTTGATGTTGAGGAAAGAGCTAGATCAAAGGACAATGGAAAAGGTGTGGAGACCTCTACTGCTAATGTGGTGCAGAAGAGAAACTTCCGCAAGTTTAACAAGAAGAAAAACCAGAACAAACAAGAGAATGCAAATAAACCTGTTCATACAGCACAATTTAAAAAGAAGAACAACAATAACAAGGGAAAGGGAGGATGCTTTGTCTGTGGCAGTGATCAACATTGGGCTAGAGAGTGCCCTGATCGCAAGTTCACACAGGACAAGAAATCAGCTAATGTTGTAACCACTGAAACTGAAGGAGGAACATCTGGGTATGGTAATTCTTTACCATTTGTTCTTTCAGTCTGTAATTCACCTGAGTGGTGGATGGACAGTGGTGCAAACATTCATGTGTGTGCTGATGCCTCTATGTTCAATTCCTACCAGGTCGGGAGGTCTGGCGCCTTGTTAATGGGAAATGGGTCGCGTGCTCATGTTCTTGGTGTTGGTACGGTCATTCTGAAGTTTACTTCGGGAAAGACGGTGCCATTGAAGAGCGTGCAGCATGTGCCCTCTATCAAGAAGAATCTTGTTAGCGCGTCTATGCTATGTCGAGATGGATACAAAGTTGTTCTTGAGTCTAATAAATGTGTTGTGTCTAAACATGGTATTTTTGTTGGTAAAGGATATGACTGCGGAGGCTTGTTCCGCTTATCACTGCATGATGTGTGTAATAAAATGGTGAATTCTGTTAATTTTTCTGATGAGTCAGATTTATGGCATTCACGTTTTTGTCATGCAAGCTTTGGCTGTCTTATGCGGTTAGCAAATATAAATTTAATTCCTAAATTTAACTTGGTCAAAAAGTCTAAGTGCCATGTGTGTGTTGAATCAAAACAACCCCGCAAGCCACACAAGGCTGCTGAGGCGAGGAGTTTGGCACCTCTAGAACTTGTTCATTCTGATCTGTGCGAGATGAATGGAATTTTGACCAAAGGTGGTAAAAGATACTTTCTCACTTTTATAGATGACTCCACTAGATTTTGTTATGTGTATCTCTTAAAATCAAAAGATGAAGCGTTCAGTTATTTTAAGGCCTATAAAGCTGAAGTTGAGAACCAACTTGAGAGGAAAATAAAACGTTTAAGGTCCGACCGAGGTGGAGAATATTTCTCTAATGTGTTCGATGAGTTCTGCGTGGAACATGGTATTATTCATGAGAGGACACCGCCATTCTCACCACAATCCAATGGGATTGCTGAAAGGAAAAACCGCACTCTAACAGATTTGGTGAATGCCATGTTGAGTACAGCGGGATTATCCAAGGCATGGTGGGGTGAGGCGATTTTGACAGCATGTCATGTCCTGAATAGAGTTCCAACAAAGAACAAAGAGATCACTCCATTTGAGGAATGGGAAAAGAGAAGAGTAAATCTCTCGTATTTGCGCACTTGGGGTTGCTTGGCTAAAGTAAATGTGCCAATCAACAAAAAGCGTAAACTTGGGCCTAAAACTGTTGACTGTATATTCCTTGGGTACTCTTTTCACAGCACTGGGTATAGGTTCTTAATTATAAAATCTGATGTGCCTGATATGTATGTTGATACTATCATGGAATCAAGAGACGCAACATTTTTTGAGAATGAGTTTCCCATGAAGAATACACCTAGTGATACAAGTCATGAGACTATAATTCCCCATGAGCACGATCTGTCGATTCCTATAGATCATGCAGAGGATTCTCACGTGCACATCCCTGAGGAGGATGACACTATAGTCACTCGAAAGAGCAAGAGACAGAGGGTTGCAAAATCCTTTGGTAATGACTTTATAGTGTACCTTATGGAAGACACACCAACTACCATTAGTGAGGCATATTCCTCTCCTGATGCTGACTTATGGAAGGAAGCAGTAAGGAGTGAGATGGAATCTATTATGTCTAATGGAACTTGGGAGGTCGTTGACCGTCCTTGTGGTTATCAACCTATAGGTTGCAAACGGATCTTCAAGAAAAAGCTTAGGCCTGATGGTACAATCGAGAGGTACAAGGCAAGGCTTGTGGCCAAAGGATATACCCAAAAGGAGGGTGAAGATTTCTTTGATACCTACTCACCAGTGGCTCGATTGACTATGATTCGCACATTAATAGCCGTGGCAGCCACTTATGGTCTTATCATTCATCAGATGGATGTTAAGACAGCTTTCCTAAATGGAGAGTTGGATGAGGAGATCTATATGGATCAGCCAGAAGGGTTCATTGCGGATGGTCAAGAGAACAAGGTGTGCAGGTTGATAAAATCATTATATGGCCTAAAACAAGCACCTAAGCAATGACATGAAAAGTTTGATAATACTCTTACAGCAGCTGGCTTTGTTGTAAATGAATCTGACACGTGTGTATACTATCGGTATGGTGGGGGTGAGTCTGTTATGCTGTGCCTTTATGTTGATGACATTTTGATCTTTGGATCAAATCTCAATGTGTTTGAGGAAGTTAAAAATCTTCTATCGAGCAATTTCGAGATGAAAGATTTGGGAGAGGCTGATGTCATTCTAAACATCAAGCTTGTTAGAGAAGCTGATGGTGGGGTAACTTTGTTACAATCCCATTATGTGGAAAAGGTATTGAGTCGCTTTGGTTTTAGTGACTGTGATCCTGCTCCAACACCTTATGACCCTAGTGTGCTATTAAGAAAGAATCGGAGAATAGCAAGGGATCAATTGACATACTCCCAGATCATTGGCTCGCTCATGTACCTTGCAAGTGCAACAAGGCCAGACATCTCTTATGCTGTGAGTAAGCTAAGTCGGTTTGTGTCGAAACCAGGAGATGATCACTGGCGTGCTCTTGAGAGAGTGTTGCGGTATTTGAAAGGTACTATGACATACGGTATTCATTATACCGGAAACCCAAAAGTGCTGGAAGGCTATTGTGATGCCAACTGGATTTCTGATGCTGATGAGCTTTATGCCACAAGCGGATATGTGTTTCTGTTTGGAGGTGGCGCTGTTTCCTGGAAGTCTTGCAAGCAGACTATCTTAACGAAGTCTACAATGGAAGCAGAACTCGCAGCATTAGACACTGCTGGGGCTGAGGCCGAGTGGCTTCGTGATTTCCTATTGGACTTACCGGTAGTTGAAAAACCGATACCGGCTATTTCCATGAACTGTGACAACCAAACGGTGATTACAAAGGTTAACAGTTCTAGGAATAACATGAAGTCTACAAGGCATGTTAAGAGGAGATTGAAATCTGTCAGAAAGTTGAAAAACTCCGGAGTTATAATTGTGGATTATGTACACACATCAAATAATCTGGCAGATCAATTCACTAAGGGTCTATCACGCAATGTGATAGAAAGTGCATCGAGGGAAATGGGTATGAGACCCATGTGAGATCTACTCTAGTGGTAACCTACTCTATGTGATCGGAGATCCCGTGAAGTAGAGTGGAGAAACAAGCTAGGAGTAGATTGTGAGGAAAGATCTCTTCTTTAACTCATTTCTGATGCACATCTTTCCTATCTGTAAGGCAGGATGGTTTTTACCTTAATGTATTCCAAGAGTCTTATAAAGGTGAGATGTTGTCCTACAGAACATCTTTTGAGGAATACACCTATATGAGTCAGACTGCTGGTCACAGTCTATGGGACTTGGGTAATCCCTAAATACTCATGAAAGGCACTGAAGTGTGACTTATATGCTTCTAAACAGCGGGAATACCCTTTTGCAGCCTAGTATCAGCAAAGGATTTGAGTGAATCTTATTTCGCACAAAACTGTCAATTCAAGGCATAGTCCATTGTTCAGTTGTGAATGAGTGAAACTCTTATTCTAGATGGATGTTCAACTTAACAGTCTCCATCGAAACACTGGTATATCAAAGGATTGTGATTCTGATACTTCATCATTACAAACCCTAGAGTTTGGTGGGGATTGTTGGATCTTTTATGGGCTTGGCCCATTTATTGAATAAACTCTATGGTGTGTAATGGTGGAGAATACCAATAGTACCACATTGGAAGTCCAAGGGTCTTTTGCCTTGACTTATATGGTGGGATTTATTCCACTTAACTTGAGAAGTCAAGAAATGGACAAGGGCGTGCCACACGCGCGCGCGCGCCGCCGCCGGCCGGGCCGGGCGTGGCGTGGCGTGGCGTGGCGTGGCGAGGCGAGGCGAGGCGAGGCAGGCAGGCAGGCAGGCAGGCGAGCGGGCGTGGGGTGGTTGTGTTAATTTTTAGCACTCACTAACCGCGTACGTCAGCCGAGTGACCCTGTCTCTTCGTCTGCCGAGTGACCCTGTCTCTTCGTCAGCCAGCCGAGTGACCCTTCTCCTTCAGCTGCCGACTCATGGCGTGACTCGGCGAGAGCTGGCCGACTCATGGCATAACTCGGCTAGAGCTGGCCGACTCTTGGCGTGACTCGGTGACCTTTCTCCTTCAGCTTCCCTCTGCGAGAGGTTAAATAGAGGAGCACCCCTGTCACTCGGTACACGCGAGAAACACTTTCAGTCGCACAGTCCAGCCGCCGAGTCAGGGTATTTCCATCTCGTGACTCTGCGCGCACAGAGAAGCGAGAGGGCAGGTGCCTCCGAAGCCGGTGCCGTTCGAGACCTTGCACGAGGGATCGGCAATTAGGTTTTTGGGGAGCGTCTACGCGACTGCCCAACGTCTGTCGTTGTCTTCATCGCTGGTTCTTGGCATCTTCATCTCGATCGGATAACAAGAGAAGTTGGACAAGGATCAGGATCCTCGGAGCGCATGGGCGGGTATGATCAATTCAGTTCATTACAGTTTTATATTCTGCATATTATATATGTCGTATGTAGCTTTGTTCTATCGTATTATAATATGTTATATATGTCTGTCTTAATTTTACAGTCATCATGTTTATATTGTTATCTGTTTATTTCCAGTTGTTCCGCAATAATCCATGAACCATGTTTATATACTTATTTTATTTATATGATTTACATGCTTCATATGCTTTGTGTTCTCATGATCCATATTTTATGGATATTTTTTAGATCATGTTATCTATGTTTGATTATCTATTATATGTCATCATCATAATGTTAATTTATGGAATTAAAATGGTACGGAAAATGCCTATAATTCTAACAATCCAGAAACCTAATGTTAGGCATTTTTCTGTCAGAGGTTTTGCTGCTGTGCTAAAGCCTGATCCTTTTGATGGTAAAAACTTCTTGATATGGAAAGCTAAGATGGAATTGTGGCTAACTGCAATGTCTTGTTTTCATGCCGCTGAGGGCAAGCCTGCCAACTTACCTCCTGAGGATGAGGCTAAGTTTAAGGCTGAAGACAACCTCTTTAGAGGAGCAGTGATTAGCGCACTGGACACAAAATTCCAGAAAAGCTATATCATCCTTCCCACAGGGAAAGAGCTGTGGGATGCACTTGTCGGAAAGTTTGGAGTAACTGACGCTGGTAGCGAGCTGTACCTCATGGAGCAGCTGTATGACTACAAGATGGTTGAGAACCGATCTGTAGTGGAACAGGCTCATGAGTTTCAGGCACTAGCTAAGGAACTCGAACTTTTTCCTTGTCCTTTGCCTGACAAGTTTGTGGCTGGCGGTATAATCGCCAAGTTGCCACCTTCTTGGAAGGACTTTGCTACCTCTCTCAAACATAAGAGACAAGAGTTCAATGTGGATGAGCTCATTGGTACTCTTGATGTTGAGGAAAGAGCTAGATCAAAGGACAATGGAAAAGGTGTGGAGACCTCTACTGCTAATGTGGTGCAGAAGAGAAACTTCCGCAAGTTTAACAAGAAGAAAAACCAGAACAAACAAGAGAATGCAAATAAACCTGTTCATACAGCACAATTTAAAAAGAAGAACAACAATAACAAGGGAAAGGGAGGATGCTTTGTCTGTGGCAGTGATCAACATTGGGCTAGAGAGTGCCCTGATCGCAAGTTCACACAGGACAAGAAATCAGCTAATGTTGTAACCACTGAAACTGAAGGAGGAACATCTGGGTATGGTAATTCTTTACCATTTGTTCTTTCAGTCTGTAATTCACCTGAGTGGTGGATGGACAGTGGTGCAAACATTCATGTGTGTGCTGATGCCTCTATGTTCAATTCCTACCAGGTCGGGAGGTCTGGCGCCTTGTTAATGGGAAATGGGTCGCGTGCTCATGTTCTTGGTGTTGGTACGGTCATTCTGAAGTTTACTTCGGGAAAGACGGTGCCATTGAAGAGCGTGCAGCATGTGCCCTCTATCAAGAAGAATCTTGTTAGCGCGTCTATGCTATGTCGAGATGGATACAAAGTTGTTCTTGAGTCTAATAAATGTGTTGTGTCTAAACATGGTATTTTTGTTGGTAAAGGATATGACTGCGGAGGCTTGTTCCGCTTATCACTGCATGATGTGTGTAATAAAATGGTGAATTCTGTTAATTTTTCTGATGAGTCAGATTTATGGCATTCACGTTTTTGTCATGCAAGCTTTGGCTGTCTTATGCGGTTAGCAAATATAAATTTAATTCCTAAATTTAACTTGGTCAAAAAGTCTAAGTGCCATGTGTGTGTTGAATCAAAACAACCCCGCAAGCCACACAAGGCTGCTGAGGCGAGGAGTTTGGCACCTCTAGAACTTGTTCATTCTGATCTGTGCGAGATGAATGGAATTTTGACCAAAGGTGGTAAAAGATACTTTCTCACTTTTATAGATGACTCCACTAGATTTTGTTATGTGTATCTCTTAAAATCAAAAGATGAAGCGTTCAGTTATTTTAAGGCCTATAAAGCTGAAGTTGAGAACCAACTTGAGAGGAAAATAAAACGTTTAAGGTCCGACCGAGGTGGAGAATATTTCTCTAATGTGTTCGATGAGTTCTGCGTGGAACATGGTATTATTCATGAGAGGACACCGCCATTCTCACCACAATCCAATGGGATTGCTGAAAGGAAAAACCGCACTCTAACAGATTTGGTGAATGCCATGTTGAGTACAGCGGGATTATCCAAGGCATGGTGGGGTGAGGCGATTTTGACAGCATGTCATGTCCTGAATAGAGTTCCAACAAAGAACAAAGAGATCACTCCATTTGAGGAATGGGAAAAGAGAAGAGTAAATCTCTCGTATTTGCGCACTTGGGGTTGCTTGGCTAAAGTAAATGTGCCAATCAACAAAAAGCGTAAACTTGGGCCTAAAACTGTTGACTGTATATTCCTTGGGTACTCTTTTCACAGCACTGGGTATAGGTTCTTAATTATAAAATCTGATGTGCCTGATATGTATGTTGATACTATCATGGAATCAAGAGACGCAACATTTTTTGAGAATGAGTTTCCCATGAAGAATACACCTAGTGATACAAGTCATGAGACTATAATTCCCCATGAGCACGATCTGTCGATTCCTATAGATCATGCAGAGGATTCTCACGTGCACATCCCTGAGGAGGATGACACTATAGTCACTCGAAAGAGCAAGAGACAGAGGGTATCAAAATCCTTTGGTAATGACTTTATAGTGTACCTTATGGAAGACACACCAACTACCATTAGTGAGGCATATTCCTCTCCTGATGCTGACTTATGGAAGGAAGCAGTAAGGAGTGAGATGGAATCTATTATGTCTAATGGAACTTGGGAGGTCGTTGACCGTCCTTGTGGTTATCAACCTATAGGTTGCAAACGGATCTTCAAGAAAAAGCTTAGGCCTGATGGTACAATCGAGAGGTACAAGGCAAGGCTTGTGGCCAAAGGATATACCCAAAAGGAGGGTGAAGATTTCTTTGATACCTACTCACCAGTGGCTCGATTGACTACGATTCGCACATTAATAGCCGTGGCAGCCTCTTATGGTCTTATCATTCATCAGATGGATGTTAAGACAGCTTTCCTAAATGGAGAGTTGGATGAGGAGATCTATATGGATCAGCCAGAAGGGTTCATTGCGGATGGTCAAGAGAACAAGGTGTGCAGGTTGATAAAATCATTATATGGCCTAAAACAAGCACCTAAGCAATGACATGAAAAGTTTGATAATACTCTTACAGCAGCTGGCTTTGTTGTAAATGAATCTGACACGTGTGTATACTATCGGTATGGTGGGGGTGAGTCTGTTATGCTGTGCCTTTATGTTGATGACATTTTGATCTTTGGATCAAATCTCAATGTGTTTGAGGAAGTTAAAAATCTTCTATCGAGCAATTTCGAGATGAAAGATTTGGGAGAGGCTGATGTCATTCTAAACATCAAGCTTGTTAGAGAAGCTGATGGTGGGGTAACTTTGTTACAATCCCATTATGTGGAAAAGGTATTGAGTCGCTTTGGTTTTAGTGACTGTGATCCTGCTCCAACACCTTATGACCCTAGTGTGCTATTAAGAAAGAATCGGAGAATAGCAAGGGATCAATTGACATACTCCCAGATCATTGGCTCGCTCATGTACCTTGCAAGTGCAACAAGGCCAGACATCTCTTATGCTGTGAGTAAGCTAAGTCGGTTTGTGTCGAAACCAGGAGATGATCACTGGCGTGCTCTTGAGAGAGTGTTGCGGTATTTGAAAGGTACTATGACATATGATATTCATTATACCGGAAACCCAAAAGTGCTGGAAGGCTATTGTGATGCCAACTGGATTTCTGATGCTGATGAGCTTTATGCCACAAGCGGATATGTGTTTCTGTTTGGAGGTGGCGCTGTTTCCTGGAAGTCTTGCAAGCAGACTATCTTAACGAAGTCTACAATGGAAGCAGAACTCGCAGCATTAGACACTGCTGGGGCTGAGGCCGAGTGGCTTCGTGGTTTCCTATTGGACTTACCGGTAGTTGAAAAACCGATACCGGCTATTTCCATGAACTGTGACAACCAAATGGTGATTACAAAGGTTAACAGTTCTAGGAATAACATGAAGTCTACAAGGCATGTTAAGAGGAGATTGAAATCTGTCAGAAAGTTGAAAAACTCCGGAGTTATAACTGTGGATTATGTACACACATCAAATAATCTGGCAGATCAATTCACTAAGGGTCTATCACGCAATGTGATAGAAAGTGCATCGAGGGAAATGGGTATGAGACCCATGTGAGATCTACTCTAGTGGTAACCTACTCTATGTGATCGGAGATCCCGTGAAGTAGAGTGGAGAAACAAGCTAGGAGTAGATTGTGAGGAAAGATCCCTTCTTTAACTCATTTCTGATGCACATCTTTCCTATCTGTAAGGCAGGATGGTTTTTACCTTAATGTATTCCAAGAGTCTTATAAAGGTGAGATGTTGTCCTACAGAACATCTTTTGAGGAATACACCTATATGAGTCAGACTGCTGGTCACAGTCTATGGGACTTGGGTAATCCCTAAATACTCATGAAAGGCACTGAAGTGTGACTTATATGCTTCTAAACAGCGGGAATACCCTTTTGCAGCCTAGTATCAGCAAAGGATTTGAGTGAATCTTATTTCGCACAAAACTGTCAATTCAAGGCATAGTCCATTGTTCAGTTGTGAATGAGTGAAACTCTTATTCTAGATGGATGTTCAACTTAACAGTCTCCATCGAAACACTGGTATATCAAAGGATTGTGATTCTGATACTTCATCATTACAAACCCTAGAGTTTGGTGGGGATTGTTGGATCTTTTATGGGCTTGGCCCATTTATTGAATAAACTCTATGGTGTGTAATGGTGGAGAATACCAATAGTACCACATTGGAAGTCCAAGGGTCTTTTGCCTTGACTTATATGGTGGGATTTATTCCACTTAACTTGAGAAGTCAAGAAATGGACAAGGGCGTGCCACACGCGCGCGCGCGCCGCCGCTGGCCGGGCCGGGCGTGGCGTGGCGTGGCGTGGCGAGGCGAGGCGAGGCGAGGCAGGCAGGCAGGCAGGCGAGCGGGCGTGGGGTGGTTGTGTTAATTTTTAGCACTCACTAACCGCGTACGTCAGCCGAGTGACCCTGTCTCTTCGTCTGCCGAGTGACCCTGTCTCTTCGTCAGCCTGCCGAGTGACCCTTCTCTTTCAGCTACCGACTCATGGCGTGACTCGGCGAGAGCTGGCCGACTCATGGCATAACTCGGCTAGAGCTGGCCGACTTTTGGCGTGACTTGGCGACCTTTCTCCTTCAGCTTCCCTCTGCGAGAGGTTAAATAGAGGAGCACCCCTGTCACTCGGTACACGCGAGAAACACTTTCAGTCGCACAGTCCAGCCGCCGAGTGAGGGTATTTCCATCTCGTGACTCTGCGCGCACAGAGAAGCGAGAGGGCAGGTGCCTCCGAAGCCGGTGCCGTTCGAGACCTTGCACGGGGGATCGACAATTAGGTTTTTGGGGAGCGTCTACGCGACTGCCCAACGTCTGTCGTTGTCTTCATCGCTGGTTCTTGGCATCTTCATCTCGATCGGATAACAAGAGAAGTTGGACAAGGATCAGGATCCTCGGAGCGCATGGGCGGGTATGATCAATTCAGTTCATTACAGTTTTATATTCTGCATATTATATATGTCGTATGTAGCTTTTTTCTATCGTATTATAATATGTTATATCTGTCTGTCTTAATTTTACAGTCATCCTGTTTATATTGTTATCTGTTTATTTCCAGTTGTTTCGCAATAATCCATGAACCATGTTTATATACTTATTTTATTTATATGATTTACATGCTTCATATGCTTTGTGTTCTCATAATTCATATTTTATGGATATTTTTGAGATCATGTTATGTATGTTTGATTATCTATTATATGTCATTATCATAATGTTAATTTATGGAAATTACAATGGTACGGAAAATGACTATAATTCTAACGGGTACTTTGGTAGCGCGTCTAACGGCCATGGCGAAGCTTGCTGCGCAGCTCAAGATCAAGTTCTTTGGCCTCGTCGGCCGCATCGCTAGCTGCGGCCGCGCCGGCGCCGGCGCCGCTTACAAGGATGCCGGTAATAGTTCAGCCGCCCATGCAGTGCAGCTAGCTCCCTCTCAACAGAAAGGGCATCCTCCTCTATTGCAGCTGATTCCATTCCACCCTGTTGTTTCTGCAGCTGGTGCGACGACAGAGACCACGTCAGTGGCAACTCAGGTCTATGTCTGCTCTCATCTCAGCATGTACTTTATATGCATATGGTCATATGGCTCGTCTTTTCTCCATAGCTTAAGGTTTTCGATGAACTCGGAGCTGCCTGGAATCCTAGCAGAGTATCTGGCGACGCCAAATTTTATAGGAGGATACATATCCACATGTATCCCATTTGGAACTCTGGCGGATCCATAGAAATAACGTTGTTGTTATTGTTATTGTCGCTGCTGGTTCGCAGCCTGTTGAGATCAGGTCAAGGGGAGGTGCTCCGCGCGTGGATGGAGGGGCCAAGGGCCATATCAACAGCGACCCCATCTAGAGGAGGAGGAGGAAGAGGAGAAGAAGAAGCTCATGGCCAAGACGGTGCTTGGACATCATCATCCAGAGGAGTAGAAGCTTAGTTAATTACCTGCCTGAATGAACTGAACTGAAGCTGTAGTAATGTAAACGGAAACCATTCGCCGTTGCCTGTGCTATTCTCCCATGCATGTTTTACCATATCCTTTTCACCTTTCCTAGTGTCTGTTATGCTTGCTATGTCTCCTACTTTCAAGCTCTGATGTGTTAATGGTGTGGTAACACACAATTTTCTGATTAGAGAGCAGCCTTTTGCTTATCATCAAATAAATCCAAGCCTGCAGTGAAAGTGCTCTTAGACTGACTCCAGCAGTGGGCAGCTATTTTGCCCAGCTATACCTGTCACTGCCACCTCCGTTTTAGCTGGCCTCCTTGGTTAGACAATCTATGTTATGTATTTTTCCTCTCTTTTTTTATTGGGCTAAACGCCTTGTAATCTGCACACACACATATATCTCCTTTACGAAAAAAAATATATATAAAGCAGGTTTCTTCTCGACTCCAAAAGATAGATCAAGTATAAAAAAAGCAATCATTATTTGTCTGCATGGTTCTAAATCTTCCGTTATAGCCATCACAATCTCTAGATATAGCTATTTATAAAGAGTAAAGCTATTATCTACCTCCCCCGTTCCAGTTTATAATTCATTTGATTTTTTTACTCTAAATTTAGCAGACTCATTTTATTAGTTTTTATTACTAATTTTTACTGTAATATTGTTTAGTATATGATATACTTTTAAGTATGGCTGAATTTTTATTTTTTTTAAAAAAAAAATTGAATACGACAAGTCGATCGAACTCGGTAAAAAATCAAACGAATTATAAATTAGGATAAATGGAGTACTATATATAATTTAACGGCTATAGTCCAAATTAGGCCACTATTAGCTGATTGAGAAAGGTGATCCTAAAAGTCTTAGGCCACTTATTACAACTCTACCAAGCCGTCTTTACCTTTCTAGCACCCCTAGTTATGGGTACCCTAGGCACCACAAGAAAATAGATGTGCACAAAGAAGATAGGTTCTAAGGTCCCACCCTCGAGGTGGTTTAAGATGACAAGACTCCACTGCAGAGTCATCATTATGCATGGATAAGATATTGATCAATTCACCTAATGACATCACTATGTTGGTGCTTGTATCCTTTACTAGGCAGGTCTAAGCAAAAAAGAGCTTCAAGAAGGTGCCAGGCTGCTTGTCCATGTGGCTAATGCCAAAATAAATTACCAGATTGGGGACGATCCTGATGACGATGGTGGAAACCTCCTCAAGGCGATTAACCTTGATTCAACGTTGTGCTATACTGCATGTTTCCTTGTAGTCGTGGCTCTTGTGGATGTAGTGCCTTCAGTTAGACAGTTGATCTTATGTTTTGGGTGAAACTATGTTTGATGGTGGATGTTCTTTTTCAGCGGTTTACCTGAATCAGGTGAACCCCGTCCGAAAAATTGAAATATGCAATCTTAGTTGGTATTTCTATCCTATCCCACTTCTCTTTGACTAGCTTCTAGTTGGATGTCATGTGTCTTCTTTGCTGAGATGTATGTATCTATTTGTAAGCACTATTAAACTTTGTCGTATTTATGTTATGTAAAAATAACATAAATGTGTATGCCACTGTTAAAAAACACTCCAATATAATTCAGTTGATATCAATCGGACCAATCGATTGATAAGCACACCGACCGTTCGGTGAACGACTGACATTATTCACTACCGGAATTCGCGCCTTTGCCGAGTGCCGGTGGCTTTGCCGAGTGCTTTTTATCGGGCACTCGGCAAATCCGGCTTTGCCGAGTGCCGCACTCGGCAACGTCCTGCGCTCGGTAAAGAGCTAGTTTACCGAGTGTAGGACACTCGGCACAGCCGAGCACTCGGCAAAGACTTCTTTGCCGAGGGTCAAGCACTCGGCAAACATGGCTCTCGGCAAAGGGCCGTTAGCGGCCGTCTACAACTGACGGCCGTCAGTCTTTGCCGAGTGTCAAATATCTGGCACTCGGCAAACATAGTCTTTGCCGAGTGTCCTCTGTAGACACTCGGCAAAGCATATTTTAATTTTTTTTATTTTGGTCACCAAAATTTTTGTGGTATGTTTCTACACTATGTAGACCTACATGTACCATTTTGGGACAATTATAACAGTTTTTTCTATAGCTAGTACATTTAGTTTGTTTATTTGAATTTCTTCGGAAAATTCAGATTTGAACTGCAGGTCACTCGAAACTTGGAAAACCGTGAATGCAAAAATGATATCCATGCTACATAGCACAAGTTACGACCGATTTCAGGAGCGAACCGGAAACTTCGAGCACCATGCTCACTCAACATGACCGTAAACTTGCCATCCAGGTGTTTAAAAATTGTATAAAACAGAAACAAAGTCAGAAAATCATGAACCCTGTCCACGTGTCATGATATCATATGTAGAGGCTGTGATAAAAATTTGAAAAAGTTTCGAGAAAGCTGTAACGCACTATGTGTACAAACCTAAGAGATCCACATTGAAACTCTATGATTTCATGTGTGGTTCTCTTAGGTTTCTACACATAGTGTCTCACAACTTTCTCCAAACATTCTAAATTTTTTATCACAGACTCTACATATGATATCATGACATGTGGACAAGTTTCATGATTTTCTAAGTTTGTTTGTGTTTATAAATTTTTTAAACAGTTGTATGGCAAGTTCACGGCCATGTTGAGTGAGCATGGTGCTCGAAGTTTCCGGTCCGCTCCTGAAATCGGTCGTAACTTGTGCTATGTAGCATGGATATCATTTTTGCATTCACGGTTTTCCAAGTTTCGAGTGACCTGCAGTTCAAATCTGAATTTTCCGAAGAAATTCAAATAAACAAACTAAATGTACTAGCTATAGAAAACACTGTTATAATTGTCCCAAAATGGTACATGTAGGTCTACATAGTGTAGGAACATACCACAAAATATTGGAGCCAACAAGGCGGCCAGGCCGTGATAACAGTAGATAAGATCATTTTTATTTGGAGTTTCATAGGAGTTTTATTCTAACTAAGATCTTATTCGGTTATTCTCATGAGATTAGAAAAAATAAGAAGTTTTCTTTGACTTGTTTGGAATTTTAACCCACTCAATTTCGTCCAATCAACATAGAATGAGATTGAATCTGAAAGTCGCCTAGAGGGAGGTGAATAGGCAAATCTGAAATTTATAAAGTTTAAGCACAACTACAAGCCGGGGTTAGCGTTAAAAATGTAAACGAGTCCGAAAGAGAGGGCAAAAACAAATCACAAGCGAATAAGAACGGATGACACGGTGATTTTTTTTTACCGAGGTTCGGTTCTTGCAAACCTACTCCCCGTTGAGGTGGTCACAAAGACCGGGTATCTTTCAACCCTTTCCCTCTCTCAAACGGTCACCTAGACCGAGTGAGCTTCTCTTCTCAATCAAACGGGACACTAAGTCCCCACAAGGACCACCATACAATTGGTGTCTCTTGCTTTGATTACAATGATCTTTGGAACAAGAAATGGGGAAAAAGAAAAGTGATCCAAGTGCAAGAGCTCAAAAGAACACAAAAGTCTCTCTCTAGTCACTAATTTGTTTGGAGTGATTCCGGACTTGGGAGATGATTTGATCTCTTTGTTTGTGTCTTGGAATAAAGTCTAGAGCTCTTGTATGAGGTTTGATGGCTGAAAACTTGGATACATTGAAGTGTAGTGGTTGGGGGTATTTATAGCCCTAACCACCAATATGGCCCTTGGTGAAGGCTTCTGTCGTATGCCGCACCGGACAGTCCGGTGCGCCACCAGACTGTAGCATCCCAAAAATTCAAATTCTAAAATATTCTTAAACTCGCTCTAAATTTAAAATGAATTTCAAATTTTGTTTCAAAATGTTTGTTTGCAAGTTGATATCAACAAGTAAAATATAGTGGTCTATATTCTCTCTAAAATCCTCCTCAAAATATCCTACAAATATTTCCTCAGTGATCACCCTCAAACTCTTTCAGAAATACTGACCAAATATTACACCGATATATCTCCAAGTATTTTCTTCCTGAGAAATACCTTCAGCATCATTTTTGAAGTCCCTACAAATATTTTTTTCATAACTTTCCTCATGCCCATACGTATACGTATGCCTTCGGTGTCATACGGTGAGCTCTACAAGCTAATTACACTCATATAAGACAAATCCATGCTAATCTCTCACTAATCCTCTCATCCTCCCATTAATCCTCTCATCCCTCCCCCTAATCCCCCCACCATGGCTATAAATAGAGGGGCAAGGGCCTCCTCTCATCCCACCCCAAGCCATTTCATGGCAACTCCCTCTCCCCCCACACCCACACGCCCACTCCCACTCCACCTCCCACACAAGCACACACTAGCACAAGAATCGTTCGGTCGTTCTTCGATCGTTCGTCCGATCGTTCATGGTTCGTTCGTCCGTTCGTCCGATCGTTCGATCGTTCGTCCGTTCGTTCGTCCAAATAATCTTTTTCCTGCTGTTATGCTGCCGAAATTCCGATCGTTCGTTCGATCATTCGATCGTTCATCGTTCGTTCATAGTTCCTATTCATCGTTCATCGTTCGTTCATCGTCACTATTCACCGTTCATCGTTCGTTCATACGAACTATTCACCATCACTATTCACCGTTACTATTCATCGTTACTATTCATCGATCATCCGATCACCCCAAATTTCAACTACTCATCCATCATGCTGTCCAGTCCACCTAAGACCAGCCAGACCCATATTCCAGTCATACGAACTCCGGTGACTGTGATTTTCATTCCAGTAGGGAACTTCCCATCTGGTCACTCATCCTAGAGTCCACCTAAGACCAGCCAGACCCATATTCCAGTCATACAAACTCCAGTGACTGTGATATTCATTCCAGTAGGGAACTTCCCATCTGGTCACCCATCCTAGATTTCTCCAAGTTGAGCACACTTAACTTTGGGATTCTTTCAAGCCAGACTTCCAAAAAGAAAGGCGAACCATGTTTGTATGGATACGTCTTCAATCCTATAAAACCTGGCCCAAGATACCACAGCCCACTCGGACCATAATACCACAACATTCCAGCTATTTGGGTCCCGCCTCACTGCTGTTTGATGTGACACAGTAGGTAGGAACAGTTTCCACCAACATAAACCTCTGTCCAAGAAAAGCCCAAAAATAATTCCTCGCACCCCGCTCAAAAATACATTTCCAAATATCTCTAAATATTCAAATTCTAGAATATTCCAAGAATATTCCTTTCCTTTTCTTTTTCTCCCTATGATTATAAAATCCAAAAGTCTTCCATCCAAACTCAGATTTCAGTCATTCTTGTTTCTAAAATTCTTGTCAAACTATTCCCTATCCAACCATGTCATCCCTTAAGCATGGTTCATATTCCAGAAAACTCCCAAAATACTCTTGTTCCATATTCTGCCTATAACTCTCCTGTTCATATTAAGTCAGACGATTCAATCGTCACTATTCTCACCAACAGTGAACTTCACTGTGCTACACCACATACACCCAGTTATAAATACACCCAGCTACCCTCTCCCTCTCCACACACACTCGACACCCTCAGCCAAGGAAAACACCCCACCCACTCAGTTACTCCGCTCTGCCGGCTACACGCATAGTGTCGCTTCGTCTCTAGTCCACCCTCCTGGTAAGCACCTTCGCTCCACCACCAGCAGTATCTCAACACCACATGACACAGATTCTACTCAAGACTCTACCCATCCATATATCACTATTCTGACCACTATACTAAATATTTGTTGGTATACTTGTTGGTTTGTATGTTTGCTTGTTCATGTTGCATAGTTATCGGAGCATTTGTGTCGTCTCGTGGAGGCCAGATCTGCAAGTTTACGCCAGGCAGTGGAGCTAGAAGCCAGTTCCGCGAGCTCCCCTTCCCCCTTCGCCGGATAAGCACGGCAAGCTCACTGGATCCCTTTGATGCATAAATTACCTATGATTTTTCAACCACAACCCTCAGCCTGTTATTTTATGCATAATATGATTTTGAGACAAGTTATTATGGCCACCCAGCCCCTTGCCGCAATCAATCCTTGATATATTTGTTACAAATGATTTGAGAAAAGGTGTGAGTTTTCAAAAGAAAATGCTTTTCAAAATGTGTATGATGAAGGGTTTTCACCCTTATCACCTTTGAGTAGGGATGATCAGGGACTCCCTGGTTTAGGGGAGGGCCTAAGGTGATGGCTCAGCTGGTTTAGGTGTGAGCAGAAGGATTGTCCCCTCACATAAGGATCGGTTTGTCATCCTTCACTACCTGTACTCATGATAAGTACAACCACTCGAGACTGTGTGGGCAGTCACTCAATCTGAACTCGTACGATCCAACCACAGGGTTATGAAGGCTGGGGAGCACCGGGAGGATAAGGAGGGGGAAAATTTTGTCCGGTTTGGACATGGCGGTGGCCTAACTCCTTCCGGTATAACTGTTAAGGTTAGGATGTGCGAGGAAAGAAAGAGATTCGGCATTCGGGTCTCATGACGGTGAGATCGCAGAAACCGAACTAGTGGGTAAAGTGTACACCTCTGCGCAGAGTTTGAAAACCTATTCGAATAGTCCATGCCCACAGGAATGGACGAGTCTGGTATGGTATGGCAATTAATGTTTTGTTTTCAAAAAAGGGTGCGTTTGAGAAAGGTGGTTTTTAAAAGGTCCGGCGGTTGAGCCGTGAGCTATGGTGGACGGGAAGTCCAGTAGCTGTTTTTGAAAATGAAAACCAGTGGGAAACTACTGAGATACCTGGATGGTTTAGTCCAGGGGATTTTGTTCTAATGTTGAAAAACTTCCTGCTCCTTTAGGAGAGGATGCGCTTTGAAAAATACAAAATGTTTTACAAAACAACCCTGCATAAAATATTGATGTTTCTGCAAAATATCTTGAGCTCCACATATTCCATGCATTATATCTGATTTCCCCATTCCGCGGTTGAAGGTGGGCTGCTGAGTACGTTTGTACTCACCCTTGCTTATTTGTTGTTTTTCATAAAAAAGAGATCGGGTAAGAGTTACGACTGTTCCCAACCTTGCCTGTGGCTGTTGGACCGCTGAATTGCTTCACTGCGTATATCGGGCTGCTTCAGCCCCACTCTGATGATATGTCCCGAGTTGTGGACCAACTCTTAAAGTTGTTCGCCACCTTTATAGGTTTGTATCGTTTAAGCAGATCTGTAATCATCTGATGTATAAATGTGTTTACTAGCCTCCTAGGACTAGTAATTGCATCACATTTGAGTCCCAAAGGATTGGGGCGCTTTAGGTGGTATCAAAGCTGTTAGGTTGGCCGCAGAACGTAACCCTTAGCCTGATCAAAAGTTTTTGAGTCAAAACTATTTTCTTAAAAAAATTCTTGCTCTCATCCCTTCATTTCAAAAATGTTTTCCCCCTTTCCTTCTCTCAAAAGTCAGATGGAGGTTCAGTGCCAAACTAGCTTTTGCCAGAATGAAGATGGTTTCCCCAAGTTGCTGAGAGCATGCACAGTCCGCCTCGGAATCAGGAGCCAGCCAGAGTATGATGGTCGTGAATTCGTCGAGCATGGCACAGAGAAGTGTGTCGTGGTTGTATACATTGGATCCAGTCCGCACCATGTGGAATTGAGAGCACCTAGAGGGGGGGTGAATAGGTGATCCTGTAAAAACTTAAACTTATAGCCACAAAACTTGATTAGGCGTTAGCACAGTTTATGCCAAGTGGCTAGAGAGGAGTCAAAACACAATAACCACAAGAATCCAATCACAGAGATGACACAGTGGTTATCCCGTGGTTCGGCCAAGTACAAAACTTGCCTACTCCACGTTGTGGCGTCCCAACGGACGAGAGTTGCACTCAACTCCTCTCAAGTGATCCAATGATCAACTTGAATACCACGGTGTTCTTGCTTTTCTTTTCTCAATCCCGTTTGCGAGGAATCTCCACAACTTGGAGCCTCTCGCCCTTACAAAAGATGTTCACAGAGAATCACAGAGCAAGGGAGGGATTAGCAACTCACACACGACACAAAGATCACAGCGAATACGCACACACAAGACCCAGACTTGAGCTCAAAAGACTAGCACACTAGAACGGAGCTCAAATCACTAGAATGTCGAACAAGTGCGCGAGATTGATGTGTGAGTGATCAAGAGTGCTCAAGGAATGCTTGGTGTTCTCCTCCATGCGCCTAGGGGCCCCTTTTATAGCCCCAAGGCAGCTAGGAGCCGTTGAGAACAATTCTGGAAGGCCATCCTTGCCTTCTGTCGTCGGGCGCACCGGACAGTCCGGTGCACACCGGACACTGTCCGGTGCCCGATTTCTTTCCTTAACAGGCGCAGCCGACCGTTGCCGACCATTGCAGATCTGGCGCACCGGACAGTCCGGTGCACACCGGACAGTCCGGTGCCTCCTTCCGATCGTTGGCCAGACCACGTGTCGCGCGCAGATTCCGCGGCCGACCGTTGGCACGGCCGACCGTTGGCTCACCGGACAGTCCGGTGCACACCGGACAGTCCGGTGAATTATAGCCGAAGTCGCCGGAGAAAAACCCGAGAGCGGCTGGTTTGCTCCGCGCTGGTCTGGCGCACCGGACACTGTCCGGTGCACACCGGACAGTCCGGTGCCCCAGCCCGAAGCAACCCTCCACTCCTCTTCTTCTTCCTGTTTCTAACACTTAGACAAGAATATTAGTACACGAACCAATGTACTAAGGCTTAGAAACATACCTTAACTTGTGATTTGCACTTTGTTCATCCTTGGGCATATTTTCACATTTAAGCACTTGTGTTTGCACTCAATCACCAAAATACTTAGAAATGGCCCAAAGGCACATTTCCCTTTCAATCTCCCCCTTTTTGGTGATTTATGCCAACACAACATAAAGCAAGTGGAACAAGTGCAAAACTACTTCAAATAAAAACTTAACTTTGAGTTTTATTCAATTTTGGCATATATGGATCATTCTTTGCCACCACTTGGTTTGTTTTTGCAAATCAAACTCAAATCTCTATTTCTATGTCAAACACACATGTTGAGGCATAAAGAGAGTCATTCCAAAAGAGATTGATCAAAGAGTTCAAAAACTCCCCCTATTTCCCATAATCAACACTTCTCCCCACAAGGAGCCAACTTTTGACAATAGAGACAATAAGAGACAATAAAAGCTTTTGACAAAACAAAAACTTTATTCTACTATTTTCAAAATCTCTCAAGTGGTAGCTGATCCATTTATCACTTTGGCCTTTATTTTCTCCCCCTTTGGCATGAAGCACCAAAACGGGATCAATCTTGGCCTTTTAACCCCATTGCCTCACCAAAGTCTTCAATTAAGAGCAAATGGCAATAAGATTTCATGAGATGAACTTGGAATTAGTTACCCTCTCATCGGAGTGCAGTGGAAGTCTTTCATGGTCCAAGTCCACCTTTTCCCTTTCAATCCTCCTTCGAGACTAAATTACCAAACTCAAGCACATGGTTAGTCTCAAAGGGTCAAGTTGTAACACATCTCCCCCTAAACATGTGCATTACTTTGCAACGGACTTGTGAGGTCCAGGGAGTGTTTGTACAACTTGAGCACCATAATAAGCAACAAAATGCAGAATGAACATGATCAAGGGCATAAACACATGTATGCTACAATTCAATCCAAGTTCCGCGAATCTAAGACATTTAGCTCACTACGCAGCCTGCAAAAGGTCTTCTCATCTAGAGGCTTGGTAAAGATATCGGCTAGCTGGTTCTCGGTGCTAACATGAAACACTTCGATATCTCCCTTTTGCTGGTGGTCTCTCAAAAAGTGATGCCGGATGTCTATGTGCTTTGTGCGGCTGTGTTCAACAGGATTTTCCGCCATGCGGATAGCACTCTCATTATCACATAGGAGTGGGACTTTGCTCATATTGTAGCCAAAGTCCCTGAGGGTTTGCCTCATCCAAAGTAGTTGCGCGCAACACTGTCCTGCGGCAACATACTCGGCCTCAGCGGTGGATAGGGCAACGGAGGTTTGTTTCTTAGAGTTCCATGACACCAGGGACCTTCCTAAGAATTAGCACGTCCCCGATGTGCTCTTCCTATCGACCTTACATCCAGCATAGTCGGAATCTGAGTATCCAACTAAGTCAAAGGTAGACCCCTTTGGATACCAGAGCCCGAAGCAAGGCGTAGCAACCAAATATCTAAGAATTCGCTTCACCGCCACTAAGTGACACTCCTTAGGATTGGATTGAAATCTAGCACACATACATACGCTAAGCATAATGTCCGGTCTACTAGCACATAAATAAAGCAAAGAACCTATCATTGACCGGTATGCTTTTTGATCAACGGACTTACCTCCTTTGTTGAGGTCGGTGTGTCCGTCGGTTCCCATCGGCGTCTTTGCGGGCTTGGCGTCCTTCATCCCAAACCGCTTTAGTAGATCTTGCGTGTACTTCGTTTGGGAGATGAAGGTGCCGTCCTTGAGTTGCTTCACTTGGAACCCAAGGAAGTAGTTCAACTCGCCCATCATCGACATCTCGAATTTCTGCGTCATCACCCTGCTAAACTCTTCACAAGACTTTTGGTTAGTTGAACCAAATATTATGTCGTCGACATAAATTTGGCACACAAACAAATCACCATCACATGTCTTTGTAAAAAGAGTTGGATCGGCTTTCCCAACCCTGAAAGCATTAACAATTAAGAAATCTCTAAGGCATTCATACCATGCTCTTGGGGCTTGCTTAAGTCCATAGAGCGCCTTAGAGAGCTTACACACATGGTCGGGGTACCGTTCATCCTCAAAGCCAGGGGGTTGCTCCACGTACACCTCCTCCTTGATTGGTCCGTTGAGGAACGCGCTCTTCACATCCATTTGGAACAACCTGAAAGAATGGTGAGCGGCATATGCTAGCAAGATACGAATTGATTCTAGCCTAGCCACAGGAGCAAAAGTCTCCTCGAAATCCAAACCTGCGACTTGGGCATAACCTTTTGCCACAAGTCGAGCCTTGTTTCTCGTCACCACCCCGTGCTCGTCCTGTTTGTTGCGGAACACCCACTTGGTTCCCACAACATTTTGCTTGGGACGAGGCACCAGTGTCCAAACTTCATTGCGCTTGAAGTTGTTTAGCTCCTCTTGCATGGCCAACACCCAGTCCGGATCTAGCAAGGCCTCTTCTACCCTGAAAGGCTCAATAGAAGAGACAAAAGAGTAATGTTCACAAAAATTAACTAATCGAGACCGAGTAGTTACTCCCTTGCTAATGTCACCCAGAATTTGGTCGACGGGATGATCCCTTTGGATCGTCGCTCGAACTTGGGTTGGAGGTGCCGGTTGCGCTTCTTCCTCCATCACGTGATCATCTTGTGCTCCCCCTTGATCACACGCCTCCTTTTGATGAACCTGTTCATTGTCTTGAGTCGGGGGATGCACCATAATTGAGGAAGAGGGTTGATCTTGCTCATCTTGTTCCTGTGGCCGCACTTCTCCAATCGCCATGGTGCGTATGGCGGCCGTTGGAACGTCTTCTTCATCTGCATCATCACAGTCAACAACTTGCTCTCTTGGAGAGCCATTAGTCTCATCAAATACAACGTCGCTAGAGACTTCAACCAAACCCGATGATTTGTTGAAGACTCTATACGCCTTTGTATTTGAGTCATAACCTAATAAAAACCCTTCTACAGCTTTGGGAGCAAACTTAGAATTTCTACCCTTCTTCACTAGAATGTAGCATTTACTCCCAAATACACGAAAGTACGATACATTGGGTTTGTTACCGGTTAGTAGCTCATACGACGTCTTCTTGAGGAGGCGATGAAGGTAGACCCTGTTGATGGCGTGGCAAGCAGTGTTAACGGCTTCCGTCCAAAAGCACTCGGGGGTCTTGAACTCTCCTAGCATCGTCCTCGCCATATCGATGAGCGTCCTGTTCTTCCTCTCTACCACACCATTTTGCTGTGGTGTGTAGGGAGCGGAGAACTCGTGCTTGATCCCTTCCTCTTCAAGGAACTCCTCCACTTGAAGGTTCTTGAACTCGGATCCGTTGTCGCTCCTTATCTTCTTCACTTTGAGCTCAAACTCATTTTGAGCTCTCCTGAGGAAGCGTTTGAGGGTCCCTTGGGTTTCAGACTTATCCTGCAAAAAGAACACCCAAGTGAAGCGGGAAAAATCATCTACAATAACTAGACCATACTTACTCCCTCCTATGCTCAGATAGGCGACGGGTCCGAAGAGGTCCATATGCAACAGCTCCAGAGGTCTTGAAGTGGTCATCACATTCTTGCTGTGATGCGCTCCTCCCACTTGTTTACCTGCTTGACAAGCTTGCCTTGATTCCCATCACCGAATACAATTGAATCTTGGGAATCCTTATTTTTGACGTAGGAGGTGAACATCTTCTTCTCCCCCGTCATATGGTTTGTGCATCCGCTGTCGATAATCCAGCTTGAACCCCCGGATGCATAAACCTGCAAGGCAAATTTAGGCTTGGGTTTTAGGTACCCAACTCATGTTGGGTCCTACAAGGTTAGCACAAATATCTTTAGGGACCCAAATGCAAGTTTTGTCTCCCTTGCATTTTGCCCCTAACTTCCTAGCAACTATTTTCCTATCCTTTCTACAAATAGCAAAGGAAGCATTTAAAGCACAATAAATTGTAGAAGGTTCATTCACTACTTTCCTAGGAGCATGAATAATATTCTTCCTAGGCACATGATGAATAGCATTTCTCCTAGACACATTTCCATCATGCATAAAGGAAGAACTAGAAGCAAACATGGCATGAGAGTTAAAATCATCATATGCATTATAACTCCTATAAGCATTTCTAGTTTGTCTCCTATCATGATATATAAAAGCATGATTCCTTTTAGTGCTACTTGCCATAGGGGCCTTCCCTTTCTCCTTGGCAGAGATGGGAGCCTTATGGCTTTTTAAGTTCTTGGCTTCCCTCTTGAAGCCAAGCCCATCCTTAATTGAGGGGTGTCTACCAACCGTGTAGGCATCCCTAGCAAATTTTAGTTTCTCAAAATCACTTTTGCTAGTCTTAAGTTGGGCATTAAGACTAGCTAATTCATCATTCAATTTTGAAATGGAAACTACGTGTTCACTACAAGCATTAATATCAACATCCTTACACCTAGTGCAAATTTCAACATGTTCAACACAAGAGTTGGATTTATGTGCTTCTACTAGTTTAGCATTTAAGTCATCATTAATGCTCTTTAATTTAGAAATTGAATCATGGCATGTTGACACTTCACAAGCAAGCATTTCATTCCTCTTAATTTCTAATGCAAGGGATTTTTGAGCCTCTACAAACTTATCATGTTCTTCATACAACAAATCCTCTTGCTTTTCTAAAAGTATATTCTTTTCATTCAAGGCATCAATTAATTCATTAATTTTGTCTATCTTAGATCTATCTAAGCCCTTGAACAAACATGAATAATCTACTTCATCCTCATCACTAGATTCGTTCTCACTTGAAGAAGCATAGGTAGAGTTGCGAGTACATACCTTCTTCTCTCTTGCCATAAGGCATGTGTGACGCTCGTTGGGGAAGAGGGCTGATTTGTTGAAGGCGGTGGCGGCAAGTCCTTCATTGTCGGAATCGGAAGAAGAGCAATCCGAGTCCCACTCCTTGCCTAGATGCGCCTCGCCCTTTGCCTTCTTGTAATGCTTCTTCTTTTCCCTCTTGTTTCCCTTTTCCTGGTCACTATCATTATCGGGGCAGTTAGCGATAAAATGACCAATCTTACCGCACTTGAAGCATGAGCGCTTCCCCTTCGTCTTGGTCTTGCTTGGCTGCCCCTTGTGACCCTTTAGCACCGTCTTGAAGCGTTTGATGATGAGAGCCATCTCCTCATCATTAAGTCCGACCGCCTCAATTTGTGCCACCTTGCTAGGTAGCGCCTCCTTGCTTCTTGTAGCTTTGAGAGCAAAAGGTTGTGGTTCGTTGATCGGTCCATTCAAGGCGTCGTCCACGTACCTTGCCTCCTTGATCATCATTCGCCCGCTGACGAATTTTCCTAAGACTTCTTCGGGCGACATTTTGGTGTACCTAGGATTCTCACGAATATTATTCACCAAATGAGGATCAAGAACGGTAAAGGACCTTAGCATTAGTCGGACGACATCGTGGTCCGTCCATCGTGTGCTTCCGTAGCTCCTTATTTTGTTGATAAGGGTCTTGAGCCGGTTGTATGTTTGAGTTGGCTCCTCGCCCCTTATCATCGCGAACCGTCCAAGCTCGCCCTCCACCAACTCTATTTTGGTGAGCAAGGTAGCGTCATTTCCCTCATGAGAGATCTTGAGGGTATCCCAGATTTGCTTGGCGTTATCCAAGCCACTCACTTTATTATATTCATCCCTGCACAATGAGGCTAGAAGAACAGTAGTAGCTTGTGCATTCTTATGGATTTGCTCATTAATGAATATAGGACTATCCGAACTATTAAAGTGCATTCCACTATCTACAATCTCCCATATGCTAGGATGGAGAGAGAATAGGTGACTACGCATTTTGTGGCTCCAAAATCCGTAGTCCTCCCCATCAAAGTGTGGGGGCTTGCCGAGTGGAATGGAAAGCAAATGTGAATTTGAACTTTGCGGAATACGAGAGTAGTCAAAAGAAAAGTTAGAATTAACCGGTTTCCTTTGCTCGTAGTCGTTGTGGTCGTTGTCCTTTTGGGAAGATGTAGACTCATCACTGTCGTCGTAGTAGACGATCTCCTTGATGCGCCTCGTCTTCTTCTTCTTCCCTTCCTTTCGTCTATGACCCGAGCCGGAGTCGGTAGGCTTGTCATCTTTGGGCTCATTGACGAAGAACTCCTTCTCCTTATCGTTGATCACGATTCCCTTCCCCTTAGGATCCATCTCTTCGGGCGGTTAGTCCCTTTCTCGAAGAGAACGGCTCCGATACCAATTGAGAGCACCTAGAGGGGGGGGGGTGAATAGGTGATCCTGTAAAAACTTAAACTTATAGCCACAAAACTTGATTAGGCGTTAGCACAGTTTATGCCAAGTGGCTAGAGAGGAGTCAAAACACAATAACCACAAGAATCCAATCACAGAGATGACACAGTGGTTATCCCGTGGTTCGGCCAAGTACAAAACTTGCCTACTCCACGTTGTGGCGTCCCAACGGACGAGAGTTGCACTCAACTGCTCTCAAGTGATCCAATGATCAACTTGAATACCACGGTGTTCTTGCTTTTCTTTTCTCAATCCCGTTTGCGAGGAATCTCCACAACTTGGAGCCTCTCGCCCTTACAAAAGATGTTCACAGAGAATCACAGAGCAAGGGAGGGATTAGCAACTCACACACGACACAAAGATCACAGCGAATACGCACACACAAGACCCAGACTTGAGCTCAAAAGACTAGCACACTAGAACGGAGCTCAAATCACTAGAATGTCGAACAAGTGCGCGAGATTGATGTGTGAGTGATCAAGAGTGCTCAAGGAATGCTTGGTGTTCTCCTCCATGCGCCTAGGGGCCCCTTTTATAGCCCCAAGGCAGCTAGGAGCCGTTGAGAACAATTCTGGAAGGCCATCCTTGCCTTCTGTCGTCGGGCGCACCGGACAGTCCGGTGCACACCGGACACTGTCCGGTGCCCGATTTCTTTCCTTAACAGGCGCAGCCGACCGTTGCCGACCATTGCAGATCTGGCGCACCGGACAGTCCGGTGCACACCGGACAGTCCGGTGCCTCCTTCCGATCGTTGGCCAGACCACGTGTCGCGCGCAGATTCCGCGGCCGACCGTTGGCACGGCCGACCGTTGGCTCACCGGACAGTCCGGTGCACACCGGACAGTCCGGTGAATTATAGCCGAAGTCGCCGGAGAAAAACCCGAGAGCGGCTGGTTTGCTCCGCGCTGGTCTGGCGCACCGGACACTGTCCGGTGCACACCGGACAGTCCGGTGCCCCAGCCCGAAGCAACCCTCCACTCCTCTTCTTCTTCCTGTTTCTAACACTTAGACAAGAATATTAGTACACGAACCAATGTACTAAGGCTTAGAAACATACCTTAACTTGTGATTTGCACTTTGTTCATCCTTGGGCATATTTTCACATTTAAGCACTTGTGTTTGCACTCAATCACCAAAATACTTAGAAATGGCCCAAAGGCACATTTCCCTTTCAGGAATGGAGTGTCACTGCTGCTGGGCGCAGATTCAAAGACATCTACCAAGTCGTCGCTCGCAAGGCATTGAGGGCCCTGTGTCAGATCTATGAAGAAGAAGTGGCCGACACCCCGCTCAGATTCTTTCCACCCTTTCAGAGAAACCGTCCCGTTTGGATGGCCAGGATGCATGCATTGGAAGAGCAGCAGCTGCTTGAGGATGACCCCACAGTCGTGTACCTCACTGCATACCTGCTCACCCTGGATGCACAGTATAATTTCTTGGCTCGGCACCACCGTCAGATGATTGCCCGAGTAGAAGATGCAGAGAAGCTCAACCGTAAGCTCCATGTGGATCTCACCTCAGCTCAAGCCCGTGTAGCTGCCTTGGAAAGTCGTGAAGCCATTGCTGTTGAAGCCCTGAAGTAAGCCAAGGATGAGCACGTCCAGAAGTTGATGGAGGCCTACTTGGTAACCCATAACCAATGTAGAGCCCTGCGGATCCAAGAACCCGCTTCATCCAACCCAATTCAACCCATGAAAGCTGAAGATCCCCAGATTCTTGAAGGTCACCCGGTCTCTACCAGAGGAGAAAAGAAGGCTTGGGAACTCCCGGAAAGAGCCATAGTCTTGGAAGGAATTCCAGTCTTCCCTCAGGCTATGAATAAGCAAGAGCACCCCGAGTCCTCCCAAGATCCCCCGCCAGAGTTGTTTGAGCCCCTCACCATGAAGAAGATTCTAGCACCATCCCTTGAGGTCAAAGAAGAAGCCGCAAGCACCCCACCAGCATCGCCGCCCTCTGAGGAGCTACAAGAGCCAGTCCAACTTGAAGAAGAGTTCGACCCCGTCTTGCCATCTCAGTCGCTGCCAGAAGAAGTCATCAACATCAGCTCCCTCTTGACCCATCCAGGAGATGTCTCATATTGAAGTTGTGTGCCAGCCTTCCTAGAAGAGAAGCTGCCTGGTCTGAAGTTAGTTATACCTAGTCCTCTGCATGCATTGGGTAGTGAAGTTTTTCTTCACTTTGGCTAGAGCCCTGCATGTATGAGAGGTAATCGTGTAGACTCGTGTTTTGCAAAACTCTAATTGTGTGGCCCCCTAGGGCATTTCAAAATGAATTTTGCTTGATGTTTTCTCCCCTTTTGAGTGCATATGTGATGCTTTAACGTTAGTGCTCATAAGTTGCATTTAGTATAGTTCTCAATTCAGGAGCCAAGCAATAGTCGTTATGCTTAGCCCCCGAATCTGAGTAGTCCGTGCTTTGGAAAAAAACTTTATTCTTCCCTTATTCAAAACATTTGATTTGTTTGTGCTTATCATTGCTGAGCTTGTGTGTTTTCTTTTCATTTTTCTTAAAAAGGTTTTCTCTAAAAACATAGATCGCAAATTAGAGCTAATCCTCACCTTATGCTTCCATTTTCATCTTAACCCATCTCAAGAGAAAAGCACCTTACCCTAGAAGATATCAGGAAGCTTACCCTTGAAGCCTGGAATAAGCTACAGAAGCAACCAGTCCAGCCGCTCAATCAAAAGGACCGACCGTGAGAATCAAAGCACTACCCATGAGTCAAAGTAAACAGAAAAAGAGGACAAAAGGAGTTATTACCATACAGAGGCAAAGATTCTTGGAACCAGAGACCACCAACATCAGGGTCATTGACCCCACCACTCACCCGTGCCCCCACACGCGTGCCCATGCGCACTAGCACCACCGCCCATGCCCCCTTTGCAGCGCACTACCGATGCCCACCCCCTTTGCAGCGCACCCACTACCGCCATCGTCGCCGGCAACATGCCCCCTTCCCCCTTGTCGCGTCTGCTGCCGCGTGTCACCTGCTCCATCACCACCACTCCTCACTCGAGCACCCCCACTCGCCTATAAAACCCCCCACCAGCTCCCTCAACTCCCATCTCGCTCAAAGCAAAGCACACTCCAGATAAATCCCCTCTGCCAAATCGCAAGCAACCCCATTTCCCACTCCCTTGCCCCTAAGATCACAATGCTTGGTGATTCTTGGTTTGAAGACTGTTGTACATGGTTCAACATCTTCGGTTTCCTCCTCTGTATGATGGTAATACTCTTTGATAGAATCCTCCAATGGGAAGAGCAAAGAGAAAGAAAGGGTCGGTGAAAAGAAGATAGTGAAGAGAAGATAAGAAGAAGGTTCTCCCAGAATCAACCCTATGACAGTCATCTCTCTACAGCCTGGTCAAGCAGCAACAGCAGAAGAAGGCCCCATACCACCCTTGTTATGAGGTACTTCAAGGAGTTCAAATCCCCAAGATTCAAGAGTTCTACCCTCATTCTTTTTAAGTGGGGTAGTGTTCCAGTAAGGTTCCTGCTATGGAGAAAAAGAAGAAGGCATGTAGCAAGCTTGTGGAGGACCCGATCATCCAAGCATATAAGTTTCTGGATGAGAAGTGGTCACCCAAGTTTTGTTGATGAAGCACCAGAGGACTAATCAAGGAAGGAATCCATGAGGGAGTTCGCAAGAGAAAGGTTTGTGTGTTGGCATCGATGCTTCCTCAATAAGCTAGCTGCCAAGCAAAAGCCAGAAGCCTGAAGATGATCTTTGAGTAGCCAGAATCAACGTTTGCAATCAGCAACCGGATGCTCTTGAAGGGCCAAATTTTGTTGAAGTTCCATCTCCTCGAAGAGTCTGCAAAGTGAAGATATGTAGCTGAAGTAAAGCTATACCCATAACCCTTCTAAGCCGAATCTCGAGGACGAGATTCCTTTTAAGTGGGGTAGATTTGTAGCATCCCAAAAATTCAAATTCTAAAATATTCTTAAACTCGCTCTAAATTCAAAATGAATTTCAAATTTTGTTTCAAAATGTTTGTTTGCAAGTTGATATCAACAAGTAAAATATAGTGGTCTATATTCTCTCTAAAATCCTCCTCAAAATATCCTACAAATATTTCCCCAGTGATCACCCTCAAACTCTTTCAAAAATACTGCCCAAATATTACACCGATATATCTCCAAGTATTTTCTTCCTGAGAAATACCTTCAGAATCATTTTTGAAGTCCCTACAAATAGTTTTTTCATAACTTTCCTCATGCCCATACGTATATGTATGCCTCCGGTGTCATACGGTGAGCTCTACAAGCTAATTACACTCATATAAGACAAATCCATGCTAATCTCCCACTAATCTTCTCATCCTCCCACTAATCCTCTCATCCCTCCCCCTAATCCCCCACCATGGCTATAAATAGAGGGGCAAGGGCCTCCTCTCATCCCACCCCAAGCCATTTCATGGCAACTCCCTCTCCCCCCCACACCCACACGCCCACTCCCACTCCACCTCCCACACAAGCACACACTAGCACAAGGATCGTTCGGTCGTTCTTCGATCGTTCGTCCCCCTGTTCTTAGTTTGTTCGTTCGTTCGTCCGATCGTTCGATCATTCGTCCGATCGTTCATGGTTCGTTCGTCCGTTCGTCCGATCATTCGATCGTTCGTCCGTTCGTTCGTCCAAATAATCTTTTCCTGTTGTTATGCTGCCGAAATTCCGATCGTTCGTTCGTTCGATCGTTCATAGTTCCTATTCATCGTTCATCGTTCGTTCATCGTCACTATTCACTGTTCATCGTTCGTTCATACGAACTATTCACCGTTACTATTCATCGTTACTATTCATCGATCATCCGGTCACCCCAAATTTCATCTACTCATCCATCATGCTGCCCAGTCCACCTAAGACCAGCCAGACCCATATTCCAGTCATACGAACTCCGGTGACTATGATTTTCATTCCAGTAGGAAACTTCCCATCTGATCACCCATCCTAGATTTCTCCAAGTTGAGCACGCTTAACTTTGGGATTCTTTCAAGCTAGACTTCCAAAAAGAAAGGCGAACCATGTTTGTATGGATACGTCTTCAATCCTTTAAAACCTGGCCCAAGATACCACAACCCACTCGGACCACAATACCACAGCATTCCAGCTATTTGGGTCCCGCCTCATTGCTGTCTGATGTGACACAGTAGGTAGGAACAGTTTGCACCAATATAAACCTCTGCCCAAGAATAGCCCAAAAATAATTCCTCGCACCCCGCTCAAAAATACATTTGTATTTTTGATTTTCCAAATATCTCTAAATATTCAAATTCTAGAATATTCTAAGAATATTCCTTTTCTTTTTCTCCCTATGATTATAAAATCCAAAACTCCTCCATCCAAACTCAGATTTCAGTCATTCTTGTTTCTAAAATTCTTGTCAAACTATTCCCTATCCAACCATGTCATCCCTTAAGCATGGTTCATATTCCAGAAAACTCCCAAAATACTCTTGTCTCATATTCTGCCTATAACTCTCCTCTTCATATTAAGTCAGACGATTCAATCGTCACTATTCTCACCAACAGTGAACTTCACTGTGCTACACCACATACACCTAGCTATAAATACACCTAGCTACCCTCTCCCTCTCCACACACACTCGACACCCTCAGCCAAGGTAAACACCCCACCCACTCAGTTACTCCGCTCTGCCGGCTACACGCATAGTGTCGTTTCGTCTCCAGTCCACCCTCCTGGTAAGCACCTTCCCTTCACCACTAGCAGTATCTCAACACCACATGACACAGATTCTACTCAAGACTCTACCCATCCATATATCGCTATTCTGACCACTATACTAAATATTTGTTGGTATACTTGTTGGTTTGTATGTTTTCTTGTTCATGTTGCATAGTTATCGGAGCGTTCGTGCCATCTCGTGGAGGCCAGATCTGCAAGTCTACGCCAGGCAGTGGAGCTAGAAGCCAGTTCCGCAAGCTCCCTTTCCCCCTTCATCGGATAAGCACGGCAAGCTCACTGGATCCCTTTGATGCATAAATTACCTATGATTTTTCAACCACAACCCTCAGCCTGTTATTTTATGCATAATATGATTTTGAGACAAGTTATTATGGCCACCCATCCGCTTGCCGCAATCAATCCTTGATATATTTGTTACAAATTATTTGAGAAAAGGTGTGAGTTTTCAAAAGAAAATGCTTTTCAAAATGTGTATGATGAAGGGTTTTCACTCTTATCACCTTTGAGTAGGGATGATCAGGGACTCCCTGGTTTAGGGGAGGGCCTAAGGTAATGGCTCAGCTGGTTTAGGTGTGAGCAGAAGGATTGTCCCCTCACATAAGGACCGGTTTGTCATCCTTCACTACCTGTACTCATGATAAGTACAACCACTCGAGACTGTGTGGGCAGTCACTCAATCTGAACTCGTACAATCCAACCACAGGGTTATGAAGGCTGGGGAGCACCGGGAGGATAAGGAGGGGGAAAGTTTTGTCCGGTTTGGACATGGCGGTGGCCTGACTCCTTCCGGTATAACCGTTAAGGTTAGGACGTGCGAGGAAAGAAAGAGATTCGGCATTCGGGTCTCATGACGGTGAGATCGCAGAAACCGGACTAGTGGGTAAAGTGTACACCTCTGTGCAGAGTTTGAAAACCTATTCGAATAGTCCGTGCCCACAAGAATTGACGAGTCTGGTATGGTATGGCAATTAATGTTTTGTTTTCAAAAAAGGGTGCGTTTGATAAAGGTGGTTTTTAAAAGGTCCGGCGGTTGAGCCGTGAGCTATGGTGGACGGGAAGTCCAGCAGCTGTTTTTGAAAATGAAAACCAGTGGGAAGCTACTGAGATACCTGGATGGTTTAGTCCAGGGGATTTTGTTCTAATATTGAAAAACTTCCTGCTCCTTTGGGAGAGAATGCGCTTTGAAAAATACAAAATGTTTTAAAAAACAACCCTGCATAAAATATTGTTGTTTCTGCAAAATATCCTGAGTTCCACATATTCCATGCATTATATCTGATTTCCCCATTCCGCGGGTGAAGGTGGGCTGCTGAGTACGTTTGTACTCACCCTTGCTTATTTGTTGTTTTTCAGAAAAAGGAGATCGGGTAAGAGTTACGACTGTTCCCAACCTTGCCTGTGGCTGTTGGACCGCTGAATTGCTTCGCTGCGTATATCGGGCTGCTTCAGCCCCACTCTGATGATATGTCCCGAGTTGTGGACCAACTCTTAAAGTTGTTCGCCACCTTTATAGGTTTGTATCGTTTAAGCATATCTGTAATCATCTCATGTATAAATGTGTTTACTAGCCTCCTGGGACTAGTAATTGCATCACATTTGAGTCCCAAAGGATTGGGGCGCTTCACGGACACTGTCCGGTGCACCAGCCACGTCACCCGGCCGTTGGGTTCTGACCGTTGGAGCTTCTGACAACGGGGCCACCGGACAGTCCGGTAATGCACCGGACAGGTCCTGTTCATTGTCCGGTGCGCCATCTGACGCCTGCTCTGACTCCTGTGAGCGCAGGCGCGCACTGTAGCGTTTCAATGTTCCTTTGCAGACGACCGTTGGCGCTGTATAGCCGTTACTCCGCTGGCACACCGAACAGTCCGATGCTACACTGGACAGTCCGATGAATTATAGCGGAGTGGCTCCCAGAATTCCCGAAGCTAGCGAGTTGGAGAGAATCCACCCTGGTGCACCGGACAGTCCGGTGCGCCAGACCAGGGCAGCCTTCGGTTGTCTTTTGCTCTTTTTATTTGAACCCTTTTTTTGAACTTTGTATTGGTTTATTGTGAACCTTTGGCACCTGTAGAACTTATAATCTAGAGCAAACTAGTTAGTCCAATTGTTTGTGTTGGGCAATTCAACCACCAAAATCATTTAGGAAAAGGTGTAAGCCTATTTCCCTTTCAATCTCCCCCTTTTTGGTGATTGATGCCAACACAAACCAAAGCAAATATATAATTGCAGAATTGAACTAGTTTGCATAATGAAAGTGCAAAGGTTACTTGGAATTAAACCAATATACATTTCATAAGATATGCATGGATGCTTTCTTCTAATTTTAACATTTTGGACCACGCTTGCACCACATGTTTTGTTTTTGCAAAATCTTCTGGAAATTCTTTTTCAAAGTCTTTTTGCAAATAGTCAAAGGTAAATGAATAAGATTTCGAGAAGCATTTTCAAGATTTGAAATTTTCTCCCCCTGTTTCAAATGCTTTTCCTTTGACTAAACAAAACTCCCCCTCAATGAAATTCTCCTCTTAGTGTTCAAGAGGGTATTAGATATTAATTTTGAAAGGGGTTATACCCATTTTAAAAATCTATCAAAAATAAGATACCAATTGAAAAACCTTCTTTTAATACAAATTTCATTTTTGAAATTGGTGGTGGTGCGGTCCTTTTGCTTTGGGCTAATACTTTCTCCCCTTTTGGCATGAATCGCCAAAAACGGATACTTGTGTGTGAAATATAAGCTCTTTTACTTTCTCTTCCGTTGGTAAATAAAATAAGAGTGAAGATTATACCAAATTGGAGAGTGGTGCGGAGTGACGGCGAAGTTAAATAACATGATGGAGTGGAGTGGAAGCCTTGTCTTCGCCGAAGACTCCATTTCCCTTTCAATCTATGACTTGGTATGAAATTTACTTGACAAACGCATTAGTCATAGCACATGAAAGAGATATGATCAAAGGTATATAAATGAGCTATGTGTGCAAGATATCAATCAAAATTCCTAGAATAAAGAATGTTTAGCTCATGCCTAAGTTCGGTAAAAGTTTTCTCATCTAATGGCTTGGTAAAGATATCGGCTAATTGTTCTTTGGTGCTAACATATGCAATCTCGATATCCCCCTTTTGTTGGTGATCCCTCAAAAAGTGATACCGAATGGCTACGTGCTTAGTGCGGCTGTGCTCAATGGGATTATCCGCCATGCGGATTGCACTCTCATTATCACATAGGAGAGGAACTTTGGTTAATTTGGAACCATAGTCCCTAAGGGTTTGCCTCATCCAAAGCAATTGCGCGCAACAATGGCCTGCGGCAATATACTCGGCTTCGGCGGTAGAAAGAGCTACAAATTTTTGTTTCTTAGAAGCCCAAGACACCAGAGATCTTCCCAAGAACTGGCAAGTCCCTAATGTGCTTTTTCTATCAATCTTACACCCTACCCAATCAGCATCTGAATATCCAATTAAATCAAATGTGGATCCCCTGGGGTACCATAGGCCAAACTTAGGAGTATAAACTAAATATCTCAAGATTCGTTTCACGGCCCTAAGGTGAACTTCCTTAGGATCGGCTTGGAATCTTGCAAACATGCATACGGAAAGCATTATATCCGGTCGAGATGCACATAAATAGAGTAGAGATCCTATCATTGACCGGTATACCTTTTGATCTACAGATTTACCTCCCGTGTCGAGGTCGAGATGCCCATTGGTTCCCATGGGTGTCTTGATGGGCTTGGCATCCTTCATCCCAAACTTGGTGAGTATGTCTTGAATGTACTTCGTTTGGCTAATGAAGGTGCCCTCTTGGAGTTGTTTGACTTGAAATCCTAAGAAATACTTCAACTCCCCCATCATAGACATCTCGAATTTTTGAATCATAATCCTACTAAACTCTTCACAAGTAGATTTGTTAGTAGACCCAAATATGATATCATCAACATAAATTTGGCATACAAACAAATCATTTGCAATTGTTTTAGTAAAGAGAGTAGGGTCGGCTTTGCCGACTTTGAAGCCATTAGCAATAAGAAAATCTCTTAGGCATTCATACCATGCTCTTGGGGCTTGCTTGAGCCCATAAAGCGCCTTAGAGAGTTTATAGACATGGTTAGGGTACTCACTATCTTCAAAGTCGGGAGGTTGCTCAACATAGACCTCCTCCTTGATTGGTCCATTGAGGAAGGCACTTTTCACGTCCATTTGATAGAGCTTAAAGCCATGGTAAGTAGCATAGGCAAGTAATATACGAATTGACTCAAGCCTAGCTACGGGTGCATAGGTTTCACCAAAATCCAAACCTTCGACTTGTGAATATCCTTTGGCCACAAGTCGGGCTTTGTTCCTTGTCACCACACCATGCTCATCTTGCTTGTTGCGGAAGACCCACTTGGTTCCTACAACATTTTGGTTAGGACGTGGAACAAGATGCCAAACCTCATTCCTCGTGAAGTTGTTGAGTTCCTCTTGCATTGCCAACACCCAATCTGAATCCCTTAATGCGTCTTCCACCCTGTATAGCTCAATAGAAGACACAAAGGAGTAATGTTCACAAAAATGAGCAACATGAGATCGATTGGTTACCCCATGAATATCAACGAGGATGGAGTTCATGGGGTGATCTCGTTGTATTGCTTGGTGGACTCTTGGGTGTGGCAGTCTTGGACTGTCGTCATCTTCCTTGTCTTCATTAGCATCTCCCCCTTGATCATTGTCCTCCTCTTGAGGTAGCTCCTCTTGATCTTCATTTTCATCATCTTGAGCTTGATCCTCATCTTGGGTTGGTGGAGATGCTTGCAAGGAGGAAGATGGTTGATCTTGTGCTTGTGGAGGCTCTTCGGATTCCTTATGACACACATCCCCAATGGACATGTTCCTTAGAGCGACGCACGGAGCCTCTTCATCATCTATCTCATCAAGATCAACTTGCTCTACTTGAGAGCCGTTAGTCTCATCAAACACAATGTCACAAGAAACTTCAACTAGTCCAGTGGACTTGTTAAAGACTCTATATGCCCTTGCGTTTGAATCATATCCTAGTAAAAAGCCTTCTACAGCCTTAGGAGCAAATTTAGATTTTCTACCTCTTTTAACAAGAATAAAGCATTTGCTACCAAAGACTCTAAAATATGAAACATTGGGCTTTTTACCGGTGAGGAGTTCATATGATGTCTTCTTGAGGATTCGGTGAAGATAGAGACGGTTGATGGCGTAGCAAGCGGTGTTGATTGCTTCTGCCCAAAACCGGTCCAAAGTCTTGTACTCATCAAGCATGGTCCTTGCCATGTCAAGTAGAGTTCTATTCTTCCTCTCTACTACACCATTTTGTTGTGGTGCGTAGAGAGAAGAGAACTCATGCTTGATGCCCTCATCCTCAAGGAAGCCTTCTATTTGTGAGTTCTTGAACTCCGTCCCATTGTCGCTTCTTATCTTTTTGATCCTTAAGCCAAACTCGTTTTGAGCCCGTCTCAAGAATCCCTTCAATGTCTCTTGGGTTTGTGATTTTTCCTGCAAAAAGAATACCCAAGTGAAGCGAGAATAATCATCCACAATAACTAGACAGTACTTACTCCCGCCGATGCTTATGTAAGCTACCGGGCCGAATAGGTCCATGTGAAGTAGCTCAAGCGGCCTGTCAGTCGTCATGATGTTCTTATGTGGATGATGAACACCAACTTGCTTTCCTGCTTGACATGCGCTACACATCCTGTCTTTCTCAAAATGAACATTTGTTAGTCCCAAAATGTGTTCTCTCTTTAGAAGCTTATGAAGATTCTTCATCCCAACGTGGGCTAGTCGGCGGTGCCAGAGCCAACCCATGTTAGTCTTAGCAATTAAGCAAGTGTTGAGTTCAGCTCTAGAACTAAGTATAGCTGACCCTCTAACACTCCCTTAAATGCTACTGAATCATCACTTCTTCTAAAGACAGTAACACCTATATCCGTAAAAATACAATTGTAGCCCATTTTGCATAATTGAGAGACAGAAAGCAAGTTATAATCTAAAGAGTCTACAAGAAAAACATTGGAAATAGAGTGGTCAGGAGATATAGCAATTTTACCAAGTCCTTTGACCAAACCTTGATTTCCATCCCCGAATGTGATAGCTCTTTGGGGATCATGGTTTTTCTCGTAGGAGGAGAACATCTTCTTCTCCCCTGTCATGTGGTTTGTGCACCCGCTATTAATGATCCAACTTGAGCCCCTGGATGCATAAACCTACAAAACAAATTTAGGCCTTATTCTTAGGTACCCAAACGGTCTTGGGTCCTTTCACATTAGAAACAAGCACCTTGGGTACCCAAACACAAGTCTTTGAGCCCTTGTGTTTGGCCCCAACATATTTGGCAACTACTTTGCCTGATTTATTAGTTAAAACATATGATGCATCAAAAGTCTTAAATGAAATGTTAGGTTCATTTGATGCAATAGGAGTTTTCTTCTTAGGTAATTTAACATGGGTTGATTGCCTAGAGCTAGATGCCTCACTCATATACATAAAAGCATGATTAGAGCCAAAGTGAGACTTCCTAGAGTGAATTCTCCTAATTTTGTGCTCGGGATAACCGGTAGGGTATAAAATGTAACCCTCGTTATCCTGAGCCATGGGAGCCTTGCCCTTAACAAAGTTGGACAATTTCTTAGGGGCATTAAGCTTGACATTGTCTCCCTTTTGGAAGCCAATGCCATCCTTAATGCCTGGGTGTCTCCCACTATAGAGCATGCTTCTAGCAAATTTAAATTTTTCATTTTCTAAGTCATGCTCATTAATTTTGGCACTAAGTTGAGCTATGTGATCATTTTGTTGTTTAATTAAATCTAGGTGATCATGAATAGCATCAACATTAATATCTCTACAACTAGTACAAATAGTAACATGCTCAACGGTAGATGTAGAGGGTTTGCATGCATTTAATTCATCAATCTTAGCATGTAAAATATCATTTTCATTCTTAAGATTGGAAATAGAAACATTGCAAACATTTAGATCTTTAGCCTTAGTAATTAATTTTTCATTTTCAATTTTAAGGCTAGAGAGTGATGCAATCAACTTGTCAATCTTAGCAATCAAATTATCATTAACCTTTTTAAGATTAACAATTGAATCATCACAAACATTTGAACTTTCAACCTTAGCAATTAATTTAGCATTCTCATTCCTAAGGTTGGCAATAGTATCATGGCAAGAACATAGCTCACTAGTTAATTTTTCACATTTTTCTACTTCTTGAGCATAAGCATTTTTAACTTTAACATGCCTCTTATTTTCTTTAATAAGGAAGTCCTCTTGGCTATCCAAGAGTTCATCCTTCTCATGAATGGCACTAATCAATTCATTTAGTTTTTCCTTTTGTTGCATGTTTAAGTTGGCAAAAAGGGTGAGCAAGTTCTCCTCATCATCACTAGAATTTTTCTCATCACTAGAAGTTGCATACTTAGTGGATGAAGCATCCCGATCCTTTGGGACTCAAATGTGATACAATTACTAGTCCTAGGAGGCTAGTAAACACATTCCTTACTTCAAATAGTACAAAGTTAAATAGAGGTTATTACAATACCGAGGTACAAGCTCTAGGGAGCCAGAATAAGAAGCGCAGTAGGAAAATATACTAACCCAAGCCACAGGCAGAACTGGGTGCAGGCACAAGCCTCTCAATCAAGCATAGCAGAAAAGAAGTCTTCGGCTCCTGAAAAACATAAATAAATTTGGGTGAATACACTAGGTATTCCGCAAGCCCACCCCGCTCCCGTAAAGAGAAAGAGACCTATATCATACATGCTTTATTTGGTGGAGTTGAAGTCACTCTTCATTTTCTTAGAGAAAGGCAGTTGCTGTAAGGTTTTTCCCAAAGACTTAAAAGTAACAAAAATACTCAACCACCACTGAGCTTCCCGCTCCCGTGGCCTTGTTTTCTTTCTTAGTAAGCACTTACACACATTTCCCTGCTCACGGAGGTTATAGAAAAATCTCTAATTGTCATACCACACCAGACTCGTCCATACCAGTGGACACAGACTATTCGAATAGGTTTCAACTCTGCGCAGAGGGGTACACTTTACCCACTAGTCCGGTTTCTGCGATCTCACCGTCGCGAGACCCGAATGCTAGATCTCTTTCCTTTCTCGTACGTCCTAACCTTAACGGTTATCCAGAAGGAGTCAGGCCACCACCATGTCCAAACCGGACAAAACTTTCCCCCTCCTTATCCTCCCGGTGCTCCCCAGCCTTCATAACCCTGGGGTCGGACCGCACGAGTTCAGATTGAGTGACTGCCCACACAGTCTCGAGTGGTTGTACTATTAAAGAGTACAGGTAGTGAAGATGACAAACCGGTCCTTATATGAGGGGACAATCCTTCTGCTCACGCCTAAACCAGCTGAGCCAACACCTTAGGCCCTCCCCTAAACCAGGGAGTCCTTCATCATCCCACTCCCAAGGTGATGAGGGTGAGTACCCTTCATCGCACAACCCTTTCTTTAAGGAAAACTTATTTGAAATATCATATTCCCCTTTCTCCCAACCCACATTTCGTATCCGAAAAATGTATGTTAATGCAGGCTATCTCTTTGCTCACAATGCAAATATCCCTCCCTGAAATCCTGGCCTAGGTAGTGGTAGAAAGAATAGGTAATTTATGCATCAAGGGAAGGATGGACTTGCCTTCGTCGAAGCTTTCCTGGCACAAAAGATCTACTTCCGGGAGATCGGGCTCCGGCCCTTCTTCCGGGGCTACGGGTTCCGGATCAATGGTCCCCGCTTCTTCTAGTAAAAACAGGCAATAAAACAATACATCAACAGTGGTTTTCCAGTTGCAGTGTGTCATTTTCTAACATTATTATTACTTGTGACTTTAGAAATCATTTTGATAATTTTTGGTGAATAAAATATTGAGAAATACTAATTAAATGAGAAAAGGTTGGAAAAAGGAAAAAGAAAAGGGATTCCAGCACTGGTGGGCCGGGGGGGAGATCTTGGCCTAGCCAGGCGCAGCGCGCGCGAGGGCGCCGGCCCAGCTGCGGCCCAAGTCGAGGAGATGGCGCGGGCGCGCGAGGAGCGGACGCCGTCACTGTGGGCCCACACGTCAGCGAGAGCGGAGGGGGGGAACGACGTCACGGTTCGACGGCACGGGCGAACAGGCCGCCCGTGGGGGAAGAAACCCAGCCGCCGGTGGGCTCGGCGGCGATTCGCCGCTGGTGGCCCGGTTCTTGGACAACGGAGAGGTGCCTTAGCACGGGGAGGGGCTGGCGAACCTAGGGGTGGGCTCAATTTGGCTATAGGGGGCCGGGAGGGGGCTGTCCGCGGGGAGGTGGCGGAGCTCCACGGCAGGGATCGCTGTCGGTGGGCTTCGGGCAAGGGATTGGGGCGGGGGAGTGGTGTTCTGAGTCTGCGGCAATGTGATGAAGCTGGTAGGCCAACTTAATCGCTCGCCGGACCAACAGAGAGGGAGGGAGAAGAGGGGGAAGGGCTCACCGGAGAGGGAGAAGACGGCGGCGCTTCGCGAATTGAGCTTGGGTGAGGGGAGGAGGGTGGTGGCTGAGGACGGTGCGGGGAAGGAGGTGCTCGAGGCGACCTTTTTATAAGCTCCCGAGGGGAGGGGAGCGGCGGAGCTCGGTGGGCGCCGGTGAGGTGCATAGCGCCGGCATTAATGTCGCACAGCGGCGACGATGAGACCTCACGGCGAGGGCGGTACTGGGCGAGGACGCGGTCAAGCGGCGAGGACGGGGCGGTGCCAAACTCTCCTGTGCGGCGAGGGGATGGGCGAGGGGACGGCGATGGAGGGGACGGTGGTGCGTCGTACGCGAGGAAGACGACGAAGCGGCTGACCAGTGGGGCCGGTCTGCCAGCGAGAGGGAGCGCGCGAGAGGGAGTGGCTGGCAGGTGGCGCTGGCTCGTCAGCGAGAGAGAGGGAGGGGAGCGCGGAGCGGCTGTGCGCGCGCGAGCGGGCCGGCAATGGGCCAAAAGGGGGAAGCGCGGGCACGAGGGGGAGGGGAGGCGGCCGCGGCATGGGCCAGATTCAGCCCAGCAGGGGGAAGGAGAGCTTTCTCTTTTTCCTTTTATTTTCTAATTCCCATTTCCATTTTTGTTTCTTTTTCTTTTTGAACAATTTATTTAGTAGATAATCTAGGTGCTGGAAAATAAAATCGAACTGAGGTGTTCAAAATCAAACAAAGTGTATGCATATGATGGGAAGAATCTAAGGGAGTTTTGGGATGGATAAAAAAAGAAGAGGGGGGGTTAGGTTAGGGTTTCAAACCTGGGTTAGAATTAGGGATGTTACAAACCTACCCCACTTAAAGGAATCTCGCCCTCAAGATTCAGACGGGGCTCGAGAAAAGGTAAGGGTATTCCTTCCTCAGAGAGTCCTCACTTTCCCAGGTGGCTTCCTCTTCTCCATCTCTGCTCCACTGAACCTTACAGAGTCTCACTTCTGAGTTGTGGGTCCTTCGGACTGCTGAGTCGAGAATCTTTATTGGCTTCTCTCGGTACTGGAGATCCTTTTGAATCTGAATTGTCTCTGCCTCGATGTGGTCTTCTGGTACTTGTAGGCATTTACGGAGTTGGGACACATGAAACACATTGTGAATGTCTGACATGGATTCTGGTAGCTCAAGGCGGTATGCTGCGGGTCCCACTCGGCTAATGACGGGGTAGGGGCCGACGAAACGCGGTGCTAGCTTTCCTTTCATTTGGAACCTTTTGACACCACGCATCGGGGAGACCTTGAGATAAACGAAATCTCCTTCCTCAAATCTGAGTTCTCTCCGTCTGTTGTCTGCATAACTTTTCTGTTGACTCTAAGCTTCTAGTAACCTCTTGCGGATCAGGGCAACTATCTCTTCGGCTTCTTTAACAAAGTCAGATCCTTCTAGTGTCCTTTCCCCTACATTGGACCACATTAGGGGGTCTGGCATTTTCTTCCATACAATGCTTCAAACGGTGACATTTTGATGCTGGTCTGATGGCTGTTGTTGTATGAGAATTCGGCGTACGGCAAACTGGACTCCCAATCCCTATCAAACGTTAACACACAGGCTCTTAGTAAATCTTTGAGGATCTTGTTGACTCTTTCTGTTTGACCATCTGACTGGGGGTGATAAGCGGTGCTGAAATCTAACTTGGTGTCCATCGCTTGCTGAAGGCCTTTCCAAAATTTTTAGGTGAACTACGTCCCTCTGTCTGACACTATCTTCCGCGGAATACCATGGAGCCTAACTATCTCCTTAAGATATATTCGGGCAAGGGCGGCTCCTCCAAAAGTGGTTTTTACTGGGATGAAGTGGGCCACCTTGGTGAGACGATCGATTATTACCCAGATAGAATCATTCCCTTTTTGCGTTCGGGGCAGTCCGGTTACGAAATCCATGCCTATTTCTTCCCACTTCCATTCAGGCACTCGGAGGGGTTGCAGTAGGCCTGCAGGCTTCTGGTGTTCGGCCTTTGTTCGCTGGCAGGTGTCACACTGGGCCACATACCGTGCTATCTCCTTCTTCATTCCTCTCCACCAGTATCTGGCTTTGAGGTCCAGGTACATCTTGGTGGTTCCTGGGTGGATGGAGTAAGCTGAGTTGTGGGCTTCATTGAGCAGGACTTCTCGTGCCTCTCCCATTGGTACACACAGACGGTTCTTGAACCAAAGGACTCCTTGTTCATCTGTCCTAAGATCCGGAAGTTGCTCCTTGCGAGCTCTTTCCATAAGTCTGGCTATCTCTGCGTCCAGGCGTTGAGCCTTGCGTATGAGATCTTCTAGCATTGGCTTGACTTCTAGGCTACCGTTGTCTCCCAGACATGCATTTAGCTGAGCTTATTCCTTCTTCCAATCTTCTAAAAAGTTGGTCCCCTTTATCCTGAAAGGTTTTCGGCTGAGGGCGTCCGCTACTACGTTGGCCTTCCCGGGGTGGTAATGGATTTCGAGGTCATAATCCTTGATCAATTCAAGCCATCTTCTTTGATGGAGGTTGAGGTCTGGCTGAGTGAAGATGTACCTCAGACTCTTGTGATCAGTGAAGATGTGGCATTTGTTCCCAATCAGATAGTGCCTCCATATTTTCAGGGCGTGCACTATGGCTGCCAACTCCAAGTCGTGGGTGGGGTAGTTCTGCTCATGTGGCTTGAGTAAGCGGGATGCATAGGCAATAACTTTCTCATTTTGCATCAAGACACACCCTAAGCCTTGCCTTGAAGCATCACAGAAGATGACGAAATCCTGGTGTATATCTGGTAGTGTCAAAACGGGCGCGGTTGTAAGCTTTTCCTTGATGATCTGGAAACTTTCCTCACATTTTGGAGTCCACACAAACTTATTGTCCTTTTTGAGAAGTTCGGTCATAGGTTTCGCTATGCTGGAGAATCCTTTGATAAAGCGGCGGTAATACCCTGCCATTCCCAGAAAGCTTCGTACTTCACTGACGTTGGATGGCTGTTTCCATTTTGAAACGGCTTCCACCTTGGATGGGTCCACTTCTATCCCTTCTGCAGTCAAGATATGCCCTAGGAAGGCTATCTTTTCTAACTAGAACTCACACTTGCTGAGCTTAGCATAAAGTTGATGTGCCCTGAGTCTTCCGAGGACAATTCGAAGGTGACGCTCATGGTCCTTGCGATTATTGGAATAGATAAGGATGTCATCGATGAAGACCAGGACAAACTTATCCAATTCTTCCATGAATACCTTATTCATGAGGTTCATGAAAAAGGCGGGTGCGTTTGTTAGCCCAAACGGCATCACTGTGAATTCATATTGTCCGTATCTGGTGACAAATGCAGTCTTCTGAATATCTGCTTCCTTGATCCTCAGTTGGTGATATCCTGACCAGAGGTTTATCTTGGAGAAATATTTGGCTCCCTGCAGCTAGTCGAAGAGGTCGTCGATCCGAGGGAGAGGGTACTTATTCTTGATTGTAACTTCATTCGAGGACCGGTAATCAATACACATTCTCATACTTCCATCCTTTTTTGTAACGAAAAGGACGGGTGCTCCCCAGGGAGACAAACTAGGACAGATGTACCCTTTTTGTTGCAGCTCTGAAATCTGGAGTTTCAATTCTGCTAACTCTGTGGGGGCCATGCGGTATGGTCTCTTTGCGATGGGCGCAGTGCCAGGAATGAGATCTATATAGAACTCCACTCCTCTTTCTGGTGGCATTCCCGGTAACTCTTCCGGAAATACATCCACGAACTCTTCTATTACGAACATGTTTTCTGCTGCCAGATTAAACATCATTGGATCATTGGCGGACGGTTGGGCCTGACAAGAAACTGCTTTTCCTTGGCGGTCGGTGAGAAGGACGGTCTTACTTGCGCAGCTTATGATACCCTTGTGCTTAGTTAGCCAATCCATTCCTAGGATCACATCAATCCCTTGGGATGGCAAGACGGTTAAGTCTGCTAGGAACACTACCCCACTTAAAAGAATTCTGACTTGGGAGCACCTGAGTTGGCATAGGAGGTCTGACCCCGGGGTTCGGGTGACCAAAGGGATTGCTAGGGGTGTAGAGGGGATGCCATGCTTTTCCACAAACTTAGTGGCTATAAATGAATGGGATGCTCCTGAATCAAAAAGCACAGTAGCGGGAGTAAATTCAACAAGGAACTCACCGAGCACTACTCCCGGAGCTTGCTGGGCTTCTTGAGCGTCGACGTGGTTGACTCGTGCTCTGCCCTGGTACTGGGTCCTGCTCTGCTGACTGTTGGAAGGAGGTGCCTTGGAGGTAGGTGCCGAGGGAATCTTGGGGCCATTCACCGAGTTGGAGTAGGTAGGTCCGGGTGCCTTCAACTGGGGGCAGTTATTCTTGAAGTGACTGGTGTCTCCGCAGTGCCAACAGGCATTTGCTGGCAGTTGGTTGCTTGCAACAGAGGGGGCCTGAAGGGAGCTCTGACTCTGCTGACTGTAGCGTGACGGAGTGGGTCCAGATGGTCTATTAAAGCTTGGTCCCCTGGGTGGAAGCCCAAAGGGTCAAGCTCTCTGGTGACGATCTTGCTGCTGAGCTCGGAGAACTTGAAATTTCCTCTTGAGGTGCTCTTTTTCTTCCTCTTTTGCCCTTTCCACTTGGATGGCTTTGTTGGAGAGGTGAGAGAAGTTGAGGAAGTCTTGGCTGGCGAGGATGGTCTTAAGCTCGGGTCTTAGCCCTTTCAGAAAATAGGCCATCTTCTTGGACTCGGTGCTGACATCGTCAGGCACGTAACGGGCCAACTCTATGAACTTGTCACTACACGACGGTTCACTTACAGCGACCTACGGTCGGTTGCTAAAACGACCTTCAGCGACTTACGGTTGGTCGCTAAAAACTTTTAGCGACCCATAAGGATGGTCGCTGTAAGTGCCGTCGCTAAAGGCTTTAGCGACCGACATCTTTTTAGCGACCGACCGTCCGTTGCTAATATTGTATATTTAGCGACCAACCGTGAGTTGTTGTACTATAGATTTAGCAACCAATCGTGAGTCGTTATACTATACATTTAGCAACCAACAGAAAGTTGCCCCTAGTTATAGTCGTTAATAATGATAATATACCATTAATTAGCATTCAACAACTGTTATATATACAAAAGAATCACAAATCACCAATTTTTATACACATAATCACATAGATATACAAATTTAATTAGTATTGCACAATGATAGATCCACATCACATAAACCATCAACAAGCACCACAACAAAATCATTCACAAAACCTACACATGTTATTATGTTTTGCACATATTTGCAAACACTTTACAAAATCATTCACAAAAGTACCAACGCTTCAAGTGATTCGCAAAAGCCTTCACAAAAGCACTCCATCTTCTTGTATCCTCTTGTTTTAAGGCACAAGCTTGTAGGGGTTGTGATGTCGCCACTTACTTGATGCTAACAAGACATTTCCTTCACCAAAGCCATCTTCAACACTTCGCCCATAAAAAAGATCAATTCTGCATATGAAAGCAATCATGTCAGCAATGCATTCCAAATCATACAGTTTGAAATGTTACAGAATCACCCTTTCATTGACAATTGTGATCAATCTGAAATCTAAGAATCCAACTGGAATCGCAAAACAAATTACACCAATCTAACAAAGAAATAAATAACACAGCAGCTTACAGACAAGATAATATTGGCATAATGGGCGATCAAGTTAATCAAACTGATTTTGCAAAACATAGCAACCTATAACTAGGAAAACACACACATCACTTTTCAGTCAAGATGCATTAGCACAATGAGAAACATGTACACGGGCATATAGTAACTCGAAGCTCATAAGTGAGCAACCAGTGTCGCAAGAACCGTTAACCTTTGATTTCTGCCATGTTTCGAGACACACAATCACAAAAAAAATGACGGAGACCTAAGCTTTAAGATATGATAATTTTCATTTCAAATTAGACCACTAACATCTTGATTATTTTGCGATGTTCAATCGTGATAAACACACTAAACTATGTTCTCAAAGACACAATTTTATATCTAGTATAACTGCAGTAAGCTGATATAACAAAAAGGTTATATTACTTGCCTCAAGAATATCCTTAAATGTTGCCTCATCTAATGACACAAAGTCCGTGCAAGCAGTTGTGCAATAATCAAAATGCGTAGCAAAATTCCTCTTGCATACTTCTTCAAGCAGTTTACAAGATGGGATTGATGAAACTGCCTGTAAGACTGAACATACAGTGTCCTGCAATAAACTTTCAGGGGTCAGTCTACACTGAACCAGCTAAAAGTTCACCCAAATTTTCAGAAGCCATATCCCTTGAATTTGGAAAAAACTAGAAGCTAGTCCCGCCACATGGATCCGCACATGCATCACACCTAATCCATTTACAAATAAAATTGTAGCTGAAGAAAGACATAGTCCATCACAATATATTCATTTTGAACAAGCCACCAATTCATGGACAGTGAAGTTTTATTCTTATTGGCAATCCTCACTAATAAATATAGAAAGTAGTCTAGTACTAGTGCCACTTATCAGCCTGAGACAAACTTGGCGATAATTTTTAATTAAGAACAACAAGAAGTCTAGCACACTAGAAAACAAACACTGCAATTCAGTTCATTTCACTCAACAAAACTGAAATTGACGACAAACTGAAATTTATTCTTCACTTACATGAATGTTGATCAACGAATCATATGGGCAGTCTTTTGTTTGTGCTAAATCAATTTGTTAAATGTGATGTAGTATATTATTCCTACGAAACATAATTTAAATTTCTTTTGTTTAGCCCAAAATACAATGTTTAGAGAATCCGTTCAGCTCATCAACCAATGATTAGCCAGGTTTATTTATCATTGTCCTGGATGCAAAAAATATAAGAAAATAAAAAGAACTACTAGTAGTAGTAGTAGATGTCAATCAGCAAGATGTTTTGAAGACAATTCAGTCACACAGATGGAGTTGACGAACTGGTTAGGAATTCTCACAAGACTTTTGTCAGATATGAGACTTTTATCTTTAGCGAGTGAAACAATTGTTGGAATATTTAAACAAATACAGTGCTATTGCATACCACTTGACGGATTGACGAACGGAGCAGGGAGGTCGTCGCTGCCTCCAAAGAAGGAGGATGCAGTTGATCGATTTCTCCATTACCCGTGATGTGGAGCTGCGTCACGGTGTCTTCGTAGCACAGGACGGCGGCCGAGCCCGCCGGGCCCATGGCGCCGCCGCCGCCGCTGCAGAAGTCGGTGCAGAGCGAGGGAAGAGGACAGAGTGGGTGGCGGCTGATGGAGAGGAAGAAGGAGGCGGCGGCTACAGGGAGGAGCCAGGGCGCGCGCGCTAGGGTTAGCTGTTGGGCCTCTAGTGGGCCAATTAAGATAGGGTTTGTGTTTTTTTCTTTTTTTTCGAATTTCCTTTTTACTGTAACAAAAATATATATACTCTCTAAAAATTATAATAAATCCCAAAAATAATAGTTTATAAATAAAATACATAATTTTCGAATAGATTCTATTTAAATCAAATGTGTGTCACAATAAAACAATAAAAATGAGATTTTTGCAAATAATTATATACAAAATGATTAACCTTAAAAATTGAGTCAAACAGATTCAAGGTTCAAAACCTTAAAAATCCTTTTTTACAATTCGTTTTCTTTTCCATAATTTTTTTTCTTTTCTACAATTTTTTTTTCTTTACTACAATTTAGCGATCAATGTTTAATTGTTTTAATTAATTTGTAGTCACTAACATCTACAGGTACATTCAGGCTATAAGATTTGATGATCCTTGCTCTATAGCGACCCACCGCTAATCCCCAAAGACATCTATAGCGACCAACCATAAGTTGTTAAATTTCTAGACTTTTAGCGACCAACCGACCGTTGCTACAAAAGGATTTAGCGACTGACCGTCGGTCCCTAACCTTTAGCAACCAACAGTTGGTACCTAATAAGGGTCGCTAAAGATCAACCGTCGTGTAGTGTGTGCACATACTCACTGACAGTTCTCCCACCTTGAGTTAGCTCCCGGAACTCATCTTCCTTGAGTTGAACTATCCCCTGGGGTACATGGTGCTCACGGAAGGCTGTTTCAAATTCTGCCCAGGTAGCATCTCTGACGGCCTCGCTGAAGATATCCCACCATGCTAGGGCCATCCCAGAAAGTTGATGAGCAGCTAGTTGAACACGCTGATTTTCGGGGCATCCGATGGCTTCCAGTTTCCTCTTGATCGTGCGTAGCCAGTCATCTGCATCGAGGGGATTGCTAGACCCCGCGAACGTGGGAGGCTTGAGTCTTAAAAACTTCTCCCATCCTGTCCTGTGGTCTTCCACCACCTGGGCGCTGGTTTTCCAGACTTCTAGTGAGGACTTCAATGAGTCGGGTTTGATTGGCTAGAACTTGGGCTAGGTCTAGTGGTAGTTCCGGAGGTGCAGGGAGGTGGGTCTCACTCCCTTCTCCGCCAGCTTCTCCTTCAGCTCTTAGGGGAAAACCTGCTCCAATCCCAGAGGCGGTAGGCGTGGTTTTATCTGAAGCCATCTGCCAGGGGAAAAGAGTTACTACCATGCACATGCCAAATTTTTTTCAACTAGTTACTTTATTCATTACATCAGGTCATTACATAATACAACACACAACTACCATAAGCTTATTACACGCGAGTGCTATCGAGGGTACTCCCGAACTCCTTCTCTAAAATGTCCCCAAATTTCTTGAGAAGGTCATCAAGGCTGGCTAGGGACATTTCCTCGGTGTCGGACGAGTTTCTTATCCTGGTAGGAGGTAGGGCTGGAGGGGCTTCTTCCTTCTGCTCAGTCTGACATCCTTGGCTTTTGGTCTTCTTGCGGATATTTCTTGCGGGGGCGAGCTTCTTCAGTTTCTTGTCGTAATCCATCTTCAGAGTGCGGTAGGCCTCACGGGTATTGGTTTCCTCGCCTTCTGCTATCTCGAGGCTCTCTTGAAGGGACGCCTTTTCCCTTGTAAGTTCCCTGACTTTTTGCTCCAGGCTTTCCACCCGGGAGTTTAGGTGAGTGCAGTGGGAGGCAAGGTCATCATATTGGTTATCAAGGGTGTGAAGGTATCCAGCCATGTAGACGATGGTGGGGTCATCCTCAATAGGGTCTCCTCCTGACAGGGCCTGAAGTCTTTTCCTCCAGGTAGGTGTATTTTTGTTGCTGGGTGGGAAGTAGCGAAGGGGGGGTTTCAAAGATCACCTTGTTGTAGCTCTGGCATAGTTGTCGGAGGGCTTTCCGGGCAACATCTTGGCAAGTATCTGGGAAGCGGTATCCGGTAAAAGTGACTTGGAAAGAAGGATGGTTCGGATAGTTTCGGCTTTCTCCCAGGTAGACTGCCATAGAGCATTTTTCCATTCCGTTCTCGAGATACTCCTTCCAAACATATTATGGCTTTTTGCGGATTCCCATGTGAAGCGCACAACTTCGCAACAGATGTGGGAACCCTTCCACCTCTAAGCAGTAGGATGTCCTAATGGCCAGAGAGTCTGCCATCTGGAATAGGAAAAGAAGGGTCTGTTAATATTGGGGAAGAGGAGAGAAGGCTTTTCTTGGGGTAAGAGGTATTTTCTTTTAGGGCAAGTTTTAGGGTCAGGGCTGCGACCCACGGCCAGTCCTATGGCTCTGATACCACCTGAAGCGTCCCGATCCTTTGGGACTCAAATGTGATACAATTACTAGTCCCAGGAGGCTAGTAAACACATTCCTTACTTCAAATAGTACAGAGTTTAAATAGAGGTTATTACAATACCGAGGTACAAGCTCTAGAGAGCCAGAATAAGAAACACAGTAGGAAAATATACTAGCCCAAGCCGCAGGCAGAACTGGGTGCAGGCACATCCCTCTCAATCAAGCATAGCAGAAAAGAAGTCTTCGGCTGCTGAAAAACATAAATAAATTTGGGTGAATACACTAGGTATTCCGCAAGCCCACCCCGCTCCCGTAAAGAGAAAGATACCTATATCATACATGCTTTATTTGGTGGAGTTGAAGTCACTCTTCATTTTCTTAGAGAAAGGCAGTTGCTGTAAGGTTTTTCCCAAAGACTTAAAAGTAACAAAAATACTTAACCACCACTGAGCTTCCCGCTCCCGTGGCCTTGTTTTCTTTCTTAGTAAGCACTTACACACATTTTCCTGCTCATGGAGGTTATAGAAAAATCTCTAATTGTCATACCACACCAGACTCGTCCATACCAGTGGACACGACTATTCGAATAGGTTTCAACTCTGCGCAGAGGGGTACACTTTACCCACTAGTCCGGTTTCTGCGATCTCAGCGTCGCGAGACCCGAATGCTGGATCTCTTTCCTTCCTCGTACGTCCTAACCTTAACGGTTATCCGGAAGGAGTCAGGCCACCACCATGTCCAAACCGGACAAAATTTTCCCCCTCCTTATCCTCCCGGTGCTCCCCATCCTTCATAACCCTGGGGTCGGACCGCACAAGTTCAGATTGAGTGACTGCCCACACAGTCTCGAGTGGTTGTACTATTAAAGAGTATAGGTAGTGAAGATGACAAACCAGTCCTTATATGAGGGGACAATCCTCCTGCTCACGCCTAAACCAGCTGAGCCAACACCTTAGGCCCTCCCCTAAACCAGGGAGTCCTTGATCATCCCACTCCCAAGGTGATGAGGGTGAGTACCCTTCATCGCACAACCCTTTCTTTAAGGAAAACTTATTTGAAATATCATATTCCCCTTTCTCCCAACCCACATTTCGTATCCGAAAAATGTATGTTAATGCAGGCTATCTCTTTGCTCATAATGCAAATATCCCACCCTGAAATCCCGGCCTAGGTAGTGGTAGAAAGAATAGGTAATTTATGCATCAAGGGAAGGATGTACTTGCCTTCGTCGAAGCTTTCCTGGCACAAAAGATATACTTCCGGGAGATCGGGCTCCGACCCTTCTTACGGGGCTACGGGTTCCGGATCAATGGTCCCCGCTTCTTCTAGTAAAAACAGGCAATAAAACAATACATCAACAGTGGTTTTCCAGTTGCAGTGTGTCATTTTCTAACATTATTATTACTTGTGACTTTAGAAATCATTTTGATAAGTTTTGGTGCATAAAATATTGAGAAATACTAATTAAATGAGAAAAGGTTGGAAAAAGGAAAAAGAAAAGGGATTCCAGCACTGGTGGGCCGGGGGGGATATCTTGGCCTAGCTAGGCACAGCGCGCGCGCGAGGGCGCCGGCCCAGCTGCAGCCCAAGTCGAGGAGACGGCGCGGGCGCGCGAGGAGCGGACGCCGTCGCTGCGGGCCCACACGTCAGCGAGAGTGGAGGGGGGGGGGGGGGGGAACGGCGTCACGGTTCGACGGCGCGGGCGAACCGGCCGCCCGCGGGGGAAGAAACCCGGCCGCCGGTGGGCTCGGCGGCAATTCGCCGCTGGTGGCCCGATTCTTGGACAACGGGGAGGTGCCTTAGCACGGGGAGGGGCTGGCGAACCTAGGGGTGGGCTCAATTTGGCTATAGGGGGCCGGGAGGGGGCTGTCCGCGGGGAGGTGGCGGAGCTCCACGGCGGGGATCACCGTCGGTGGGCTTCGGGCGAGGGATTGGGGCGGGGGAGTGGTGTTCTGAGTCCGCGGCAATGTGATGAAGCTGGTAGGCCAACTTAATCGCTCGCCGGACCAACAGAGAGGGAGGGGGAAGGGCTCACCAGAGAGGGAGAAGACAGCGGCGCTTCGCGAATTGAGCTCGGGCGAGGGGAGGAGGTTGGTGGCTGAGGCCGGTGCGGGGAAGGAGGTGCCCGGGGCGACCTTTTTATAGGCGCCCGAGGGGAGGGGAGCGGCGGAGCTCGGCGGGCGCCGGTGAGGTGCACAGCGCCGGCATTAATGTCGCACAGCGGTGACGATGAGACCTCACGGCGGGGGCGGTACTGGGCGAGGACGCGGTCAAGCGGCGAGGACGGGCCGGTGCCGAACTCTCCTGTGCGGCGACGGGACGGCGATGGAGGGGACGACGATGGAGGGGACGGCGGTGCGTCGTACGCGAGGAAGACGACGAAGCGGCTGACCGATGGGGCCGGTCTGCCAGCGAGAGGGAGCGCGCGAGAGGGAGTGGCTGGCAGGTGGGGCTGGCTCGTCAGCGAGAGAGAGGGAGGGGAGCGCGGAGCAGCTGCGCGCGCGCGAGCGGGCCGACAATGGGCCAAAAGGGGGAAGCGCGGGCGCGAGGGGGAGGGGAGGCGGCCGCGGCATGGGCCGGATTCAGCCCAGCAGGGGGAGGAGAGCTTTCTCTTTTTCCTTTTATTTTCTAATTCCCATTTCCATTTTTGTTTCTTTTTCTTTTTGAACAATTTATTTAGTAGATAATCTAGGTGCTGGAAAATAAAATCTAAGTGAGGTGTTCAAAATCAAACAAAGTGTATGCATATGATGGGAAGAATCTAAGGGAGTTTTGGGATGGATAAAAAAAAGAAGAGGGGGGGGGTTAGGTTAGGGTTTCAAACCTGGGTTAGAATTTGGGATGTTACAGTGGAGGATCTAGATTTTACCTTCTTCTTCTTGCCGTCCTTTGCCATGAGGCACTTGTGGCCGACGTTGGGGAAGAGGAGACCCTTGTTGACGTCGATGTTGGCGGCGTCCTCATCAGAGGAGGAGTCGGTGGAGCTCTCATCGGAGTCCCACTCCCAGCAAACATGGGCATCGCCGCCCTTCTTCTCGTAGTACCTCTTCTTCTCCTTCTTCTTCCCTCTCTTGTCGTCGCCCCTGTCACTAGAAATAGGACATTTTGCTATAAAGTGACCGGGCTTACCACACTTGTAGCAAATCTTCTTGGAACAGGGTTTGTAGTCTTTCCCCTTCCTTTGCTTGAGGATTTGATGGAAGCTCTTGATGATGAGTGTCATCTCCTCGTTGTCGAGCTTGGAGGCATCGATGGGGAGTCTACTTGATGTAGACTCTTCTTTCTTCTCCTCCGTCGCCTTGAATGCGACGGGTTGCATCTCGGATGTGGAGGAGACACCTTGCTCGATGATTTTCTTGGAGCCTTTGATCATCAATTCAAAGCTCACAAATTTTTCTATTACTTCCTCGGGAGACATTAGTTTATATCTAGGATCACCGTGAATTAATTGAACTTGAGTAGGATTAAGAAATACAAGTGATCTTAGAATAACCTTGACCATTTCATGGTCATCCCATTTGGTGTTCCCGAGGTTGCGCACTTGGTTCACCAATGTCTTGAGCCGGTTGTACATGGCTTGTGGCTCCTCTCCTTGGTGAAGCATGAAGCGACCGAGCTCCCCCTTGATCGTTTCCCTCTTGGTGATCCTTGTCACCTCGTCTCCTTCGTGCGCGGTTTTGAGCACGTCCCAAATATCTTTGGCGGACTCTAACCCATCCACTTTGTTATACTCCTCTCGACTTAATGAGGCGAGGAGAATAGTTGTTGCTTGGGAGTTAAGGTGTCGTATTTGGTCGGCCTCATCCGAGTCGTAGTTCTTATCCCCCACCTGTGGTACCTGCGCTCCATACTCAACAACTTCCCATATGCTTTTGTGGAGTGAGTGAAAGTCGCCTAGAGGGGGGGGTGGATAGGCGAAACCTGAAAATTAAAACTTTATCCCCCAACTAGATCCTTTGATTAGTGGTTAGAACAAGATGAACAATAATCGGAGTATAAAAACTAAGTTCTTGCTAGTAAGGAGTATAGCTTTCAAATAATGCGGAAGTGATAAATCAATACAACTAATAATTCTATGATAACAAAGCAAGAAAGCTTAGATGAAAAAGAGCACTAACTCAAGTTCTTTTCTTGCGGAGTGTTGCTTCACTTAAATGAGATTTTAACTTGAAGCAACACCAAATGATATGAGCAAAGAATAGTGCAAGAGAACTTAGAGTAAGGGAAAGCAAACAAATCACAAGCAAAAGCACAATGAACACGGGTGATTTGTTTTACCGAGGTTCGGCCCTCGAAGGCCTAGTCCCCGTTGAGGAGTCCACTTAAGGACGGGTCTTTTTCAACCCTTTCCCTCTCTCCCGATCACACAAGGATCGGCGAGCTCTTCTTCTTCTCAAGGATCACTCTCGATCCCACAAGGACCACCACAATCTTTGGTGTCTCTTGCTAGCTTTTACAAGCCTCCAACACTTTGGAGGAAGTTCGAATGGGAGTCAAAAACTCCACGCGCAAAAGAACACAAAGATGTAGAACACACTATCTCTCAATGAATCTCACAAGGCGCTAGGGCTAAACTCAATTGAGTAGCTCTCAATTGCTTGCTCTCTCTTTTGTGGCACTTGTGTTGGTTGTAGTGGACTAAATCTTGTGTATAGGATGGATCAATGAATATAGGTGGTTGGGAGGGCTTGAGTATGTCAACTAGATGACTTGGAATGTTGCTTGGACTCCCTTCACTTTGAAGTGGCCGGTTGGGGTGGTATTTATAGCCACCATCCAATTTTGTAGCCGTTGGAGAAGCTGCTGGCGATGGGCGCACCGGACAGTCCGGTGCACACCGGACATGTCCGGTGCCCCAGCCACGTCATCCTATCCGTTGAGATTGGAGCTGGTCGACCGTTGGAGGCTTTGTCCTCATGTGGCACCGGACAGTCCGGTGCACACCGGACAGTCCGGTGCCTCTCTGATCCTCTGCTCTGACTTCTGCCGCGTGTACTGTTCTGCACTGTTTACTGTTAGAGTCGACCGTTAGGCGCAGATGACCGTTGCTCCGCTGGCACACCGGACAGTCCGGTGAATTTTAGCGGAGCAGTCTTCGTGAAATCCCGAGGCTGCCGAGTTCCTGAGGCCGGACACTGTCCGGTGTACACCGGACAGTCCGGTGAATTATAGCGCGCCGGCCCTGGACTTTCCCGAAGATGGCGAGTTTGAGTCTGAGTTCCCTGGTGCACCGGACAGGTACTGTTCACTGTCCGGTGGCACACCGGACAGTCCGGTGCGCCAGACCAGGAGTGCCTTCGGTTGCCCCTTTGCTCCTTTCTTTTGACTCTTGTCTTGTTCTTTTTATTGGTTTTATGTTGAATCTTTGGCACCTGTAGAACATATAATCTAGAGCAAACTAATTAGTCCAATTGTTTGTGTTGGACATTCAATTACCAAAATCATTTAGGAAAAGGTTTGAAGCCTATTTCCCTTTCAATCTCCCCCTTTTTGGTGATTGATGCCAACACAAACCAAAGCAAAAATATAAGAGCATAATTGAACTAGTTTGCTTATGGTAAGTGCAAAGATTGCTTGGAATTAAACCAATATTGATTTCATAAGATATGCATGAATAGTTCTTTCTTTATTTAGCATTTTGGACCACGTTTGCACCACATGTTTTGTTTTTGCAAATTCTTTTTGTAAATCTATTTCAAAGATCTTTTGCAAATAGTCAAAGGTAAATGAATAAGAGTTTGTAAAGCATTTTCAAGATTTGAAATTTTCTCCCCCTGTTTCAAATGCTTTTCTTTTGACTTAACAAAACTCCCCCTAAAAGAGATCCACCTCTTAGTGTTCAAGAGGGTTTTGATATACCATTTTTGAAGTACTGCTTTCTCCCCCTTTTGAACACAATAGGATACCAAATGATAAATACTTTTGGAAAGCACTAAGTTTTTGAATTTGGTGGTGGTGGTGCGGTCCTTTTGCTTTGGGCTCATTTCTCCCCCTTTTTGGCATGAATCGCCAAAAACGGAATCATTAGAGCCCTTAAAGTGCTATCTTCCCCTTTGGGCATAAATAAATGAGTTAAGATTATACCAAAGGCGAAGTCCGGTCTTTTAGCTTTGGGCTCTTACTCTCTCCAGAGACGAAGTCCTTTTCTTTGATGCTCATTTCTCCCCCAAAGAATAGAGAGTTGCTTGGAGTGATGGCGAAGTATGATTTATGGAGTGGAAGCCTTTGTTTTCGCCGAAGACTCCATTTCCCTTTCAATCTACGACTTATCATAGTAATATACTTGGAAACATATTAGTCGTAGTCATGGTACGGGAATAATAGGATATATGCATTTGTACCAAAATGAAAGAGATATGATCAAGAGATATGTCAATTAAGCATGATCATAGTTCTATATAATATAGATTTCTCCCCCTAAATATGTGCCTTGAGAGGAATACATATTTTGCCCTTAAATGCCAAGTGCACATAATTGGGTTAATGAGAACAAGTCTATATCATAGAGAAAGTGAAGTGCATTGTGTCATAGTATATGAGAGATGCTCAAGACAGTTTATGCACTTATGAACACATGTTGCAAACATTTTAAGCATTTTCCTTTAAGGATTTCAAAGAGACTTAAGGACCATCCACCTTTGGAACAAAGGTAGCTTATCCTCGTTACAAGGTTAAGCTTTAAGCTCTTTGACAATAGAATCACTTCATCTAGTTTTAGCAAAGATGCAATAATGCATGAGTGAAATTTTAAGAGGTTAAAACTAGGTATGAAGCAGGGATAAATGCAAAGGACATGCTTTCTCTTCCTTATATATAAGATATGCAAAGAATGCTTATAAGAGGAAGATTTAGGTACAAGTTTAAATGAAAGGAAGTGGTTTTACCCTTTTGTACCTTCTCATAGAGACGCTCTCTTCATTGTGCTTTGTCCTTAGTCTTAGTTGCTTAAGACCTATACTCAATGACAATATATGGAAATACTTTGCACAAGAGAGAGTTTAACAACTAGTGATCTTTTTCAAGTTAGTGTTAGCATATATCAAATGGATCACAAGTTGTATAAATGAATCATGAATTCTCCTTTTTCCTTAGTGCATATCAAGATAGATGTCAGTTAAAATTACAATTGAAATCAAACTCAACTTACATGAGGCACTAAGAAGCATAAGTGATAATTGAAGTTGTTCAATGATCAACCAATATGCGATCAAGAAAACAACAAAGGCATTAAATTTTCAATCAAGCTTAAAAATAGGAGAATCCAATAAGCATGCTACTTTTAGAAATGAAAGCAATAATCCTTGATAAAAGCGATATTACTTTGACAAGTTTGATTGATGTGAAGTAGCATACTATATGAGAAACATTATTCTCATGCAAGAGACTATATGAAATTACTAAGATAAAGCAATAGTCTTAACATAATCAAAATATAAGAATGGACTCCCCCTAAAGATATGCATCAAGTAATTGAAAGAATTGATTTCGATGCATTCACTTTTAAGGACATAAAGGGAGAAGCATTATACATTTTGATCAAGGCTCATAAATTTAGCAATAAACAACTTAAGCCTTGTAATCTCATAATGAAAAAGAATTTAGAATGCTTACAGCCACACCATTGATTATTGTGAAAACCTTATTGTCCAAGTAGGTGTTGTTGTCCTTGATGTTCTTCCTTTTTCATTTGAGTGTCCTCCCTTTGTAGTTGTCTCTTTTTCCTTCCAAACTTATTGAAAATACTCAAGAGAGATGTCAATAGCGCAAGGGAGTATATGGTGAAGGATGATTACTTTAGATAATTAGCATACAAAATTCATCATCCACAAGTCACACAGTCATGAAGTAAAATCCTTAACATTAGTGCATTTTAATAATTATTGGAGATTTTACTTTATCATATTGAAGTTAGTTAATCATCACTTGGAAGCAAATCAATATGATAACATATATATAAATATCGCAAAGGCATTAAATAGATTCTAATGGACATGAGCATTAAGAAAATGATATTTGAATGCACACTTAGTTAATTTCGGTCCAATAAAGAATCTATTCCTCTCAAGGGTAGAATATGATAATTTAGATTAAATACCCTTTGAGATGGGAACCAAACTTAAGAAGATGAGTTCCCATACCTTTGCTTTTACCTTTCTTCCTTTGGGTGAAGCTCAACCCATGAGGCTTGTGTACTTTCTCTCTTGTAGATTTTCATAATTGAACTCAAGAGAAATGTTAGTAGCAACACAAGCACTAGTTTCCATTTTTTTTTGTAATCATTTTGGTAAGGAATGAGAAGTTAGATTAACAAAACATGGAAACTCCATAGCATGGACTAGACTATCCATAGATGATGTTATGCTCAATTTTAACTCATAAAACAAGCATAAATAATCCTTTGAGAATATAGGAATAAATCTAAGTCATGATTTGGAAAGCGATAAATGAGAATGAATCATATCCAATTAAGCAATAAGAGATACAACATGAATTATTGGATAGAATCTCCTAGACATGATGAGATACGCATTTCCATAGAGAAACTTATTCTCTACAAGTGAGACTACTTAAATTACTTAGATAAAAACATTAGTCTCACTTTTCTAGCTATAGAGAGAATTTTCCTTTTATAAGTGTCCTAAGTATTTGAATTCCTTACATGACACCTTATTCTTTTAAGAACATGAAGTATCTCTCTATATCTAGAACATGGCAATAATAGAATAATTAATGTAGAAACATGCCATGAGAACTTGCAATAATTTAAAGCATGTAGATTGTCATAATATAGAATTTGATAAATACACAATCTACCATATGAGAGGAATTTCTTCAAAGAATGATGACATAATTTTAAAACATCCTTAAGTGTTTTCTATTTCTATGTGACTACACAAGACACATGACAAATTAAGATAATTGCACTTAAGAATATAAATGTTACCATCCCTTGACTTTCCTCCATGTTGTAGGCTTTGATATTCCGCATATGATGATTCTTTTATTTCCTACAACATTAATATCTTGCCGAGATGATATGAGTTTTGAATACAATAAACTGAAGTAACCTTGGGTCAATCTTGAATATGTAGATCATTTGAAGATTGATAGCTTGAGTTGATAAGAATTGAATTAACTCCCTCAAGCACCCCAAAGGTTCATACCATCTCCTTCTCCTACAAATCTTGTCAAGCACATTTTGGTACCCATCGCTTGATGGGTCCATTAAGGTTAGTAAACAAAGATCTAGGAACCCAAGTGTCCTTTGTGCTAGCGCTTGGTAAACTCGTTACCTTTCTAGCACAAGTTGCAATCTTGGGTTGCCTAGTTTTATATGAATCAAATGACAAGTTAGGAGTGGGATTTTTACCAATGGGACAATCTTTGCATTGATGTCCCTTCTTTCGGCATGTGTAGCATAGGCGTTTTCCAAGTTTTGAAGATTTCTTCTTTCCTTGTTTGTTGCTTGCTACATGGTTAGTAAAAATTTTCTTTTCTAACCCTATGCCTCTTTGTTTTAAATGGGGACAAGATCTAAGTAAGTGTCCCTTCTTGGAGCATTTAAAACAAAGTCTATCATCCTTGTTAATAATCAAGCCATTAATATAGGGACATGACCTAATCAAGTGCCCCTCTTCAAAGCATTCACTACACCTCTTAATGTGAAGTGTGACTTGATCATTACCTTGGATGTTACCTTTTGTGGAGGCGTGGTTGAGGTTTTTGGAGGAGGTGTTGAATTTCATATTTTGTTCCCTCCTCATTGCAATCCTCAAATCCTTGACATTTTCTTCAAGGGATGTAGTGCATGCCACGGTTGTTCCCGTCTCAAGCTTCTTCACCATGTGATCACGGTTATCTTGAGAATGTTGGGCAATGCATTTCCCTTTTAGTTGTGTCAAGCTCTTCTTTAGCCTCTCATTTTCTTCTTTGAGCTTTTGATATGAATCATCATTTGTTCCTGCAAATTCTAGCTCAAAGGAAGATTTGCTTGTTGACAAACAACAAGCATTAGCACATGGTAATATAGTATCAATTTGAATACATGTGCACGAATGAGGTTGTTGGGATTTTAAGTTCTCTATCACAACCTCATGAGCAATGTTTAATATGATATGATTATCCATAAGATTTTCATGAGAACATAGAAGCATATCATATTTATCTTGAAAAGCTAGATTTTCAACTTTTAGCTTTTCTACTTGGTCCTTGAGCAAGGTATTCCTATTTACTAATTGAGCGATACAATGTGAAGCGTTATCTTGCTCAATTGAAATAGTTTCATACCTTTGGACCAAATTAACATGAGAGCACTTTAGCTCCTCATGTTCTTTAGTCAACTCGTCAAAGTGTTGCATCTTTATGGAGAGAATATCTTCTAGCCTTTGACGAGCTTCGCTTTGCTCTCTCGCTCTTTCTAGAAGTTTGAGCATGACTGCCTTATCTTCTTGGCTTAGGCGAGCGTAGAGATGCACAAAGCTTCTTTCTTCCTCCTCATCCTCATTTGTGCTTCCGCTATCATTTTCATTAGCCACACAACACATGTGGGAATCGAAATGGGAAGACAAACCTTTTGGAGAGGTGGATTCATCGTTTGGTCTCCATCGTTCATTCTCTTCTTCTTCCTTGCAAGGGTTAGTATCACAAATACCAAGGGAAGTAGAAGCACAAAATGAACTATCATGTTTGGACTTATTAAATTTGCTTTTAATTCTAATCCAAATATCATGCACATCACAAATGGGTTTGTCATATTTTATTATGAAGGCATGATAATCTTCTTTGCTAAGGGATTTACTTAAGATGTCATAAGCTAGATAGTTTAAGCGAATACATCTTAAATCTTCTTCGGAGGCATTTTCCCTAGCATAGTTAGGAGGAATAATACCCTTGTCTAAAATTTGTTCTAATTGGGGGTCTACCGCTCTAAAGGCATTTATCACTCTAGTAGACCAAGAAACATAATTAGAACAATCGGAAAGTAATATCTCAAGAGTTACCTCCTTGTTCTCCTGGGTCCTCTTGTTCTTTTGGGATCTTCTACGAGCCATCACTTCGAGTTGTTAGACTCAAGATGAAGTGCCTAGCTCTGATACCAATTGAAAGTCGCCTAGAGGGGGGGGGGGGTGGATAGGCGAAACCTGAAAATTAAAACTTTATCCCCCAACTAGATCCTTTGATTAGTGGTTAGAACAAGATGAACAATAATCGGAGTATAAAAACTAAGTTCTTGCTAGTAAGGAGTATAGCTTTCAAATAATGCGGAAGTGATAAATCAATACAACTAATAATTCTATGATAACAAAGCAAGAAAGCTTAGATGAAAAAGAGCACTAACTCAAGTTCTTTTCTTGCGGAGTGTTGCTTCACTTAAATGAGATTTTAACTTGAAGCAACACCAAATGATATGAGCAAAGAATAGTGCAAGAGAACTTAGAGTAAGGGAAAGCAAACAAATCACAAGCAAAAGCACAATGAACACGGGTGATTTGTTTTACCGAGGTTCGGCCCTCGAAGGCCTAGTCCCCGTTGAGGAGTCCACTTAAGGACGGGTCTTTTTCAACCCTTTCCCTCTCTCCCGATCACACAAGGATCGGCGAGCTCTTCTTCTTCTCAAGGATCACTCTCGATCCCACAAGGACCACCACAATCTTTGGTGTCTCTTGCTAGCTTTTACAAGCCTCCAACACTTTGGAGGAAGTTCGAATGGGAGTCAAAAACTCCACGCGCAAAAGAACACAAAGATGTAGAACACACTATCTCTCAATGAATCTCACAAGGCGCTAGGGCTAAACTCAATTGAGTAGCTCTCAATTGCTTGCTCTCTCTTTTGTGGCACTTGTGTTGGTTGTAGTGGACTAAATCTTGTGTATAGGATGGATCAATGAATATAGGTGGTTGGGAGGGCTTGAGTATGTCAACTAGATGACTTGGAATGTTGCTTGGACTCCCTTCACTTTGAAGTGGCCGGTTGGGGTGGTATTTATAGCCACCATCCAATTTTGTAGCCGTTGGAGAAGCTGCTGGCGATGGGCGCACCGGACAGTCCGGTGCACACCGGACATGTCCGGTGCCCCAGCCACGTCATCCTATCCGTTGAGATTGGAGCTGGTCGACCGTTGGAGGCTTTGTCCTCATGTGGCACCGGACAGTCCGGTGCACACCGGACAGTCCGGTGCCTCTCTGATCCTCTGCTCTGACTTCTGCCGCGTGTACTGTTCTGCACTGTTTACTGTTAGAGTCGACCGTTAGGCGCAGATGACCGTTGCTCCGCTGGCACACCGGACAGTCCGGTGTACACCGGACAGTCCGGTGAATTTTAGCGGAGCAGTCTTCGTGAAATCCCGAGGCTGCCGAGTTCCTGAGGCCGGACACTGTCCGGTGTACACCGGACAGTCCGGTGAATTATAGCGCGCCGGCCCTGGACTTTCCCGAAGATGGCGAGTTTGAGTCTGAGTTCCCTGGTGCACCGGACAGGTACTGTTCACTGTCCGGTGGCACACCGGACAGTCCGGTGCGCCAGACCAGGGGTGCCTTCGGTTGCCCCTTTGCTCCTTTCTTTTGACTCTTGTCTTGTTCTTTTTATTGGTTTTATGTTGAATCTTTGGCACCTGTAGAACATATAATCTAGAGCAAACTAATTAGTCCAATTGTTTGTGTTGGACATTCAATTACCAAAATCATTTAGGAAAAGGTTTGAAGCCTATTTCCCTTTCAGTGAGGTTAGATGACTTCTCATTCTAGCACTCCACATAGAATAATCTTCACCCTCAAACATGGGTGGTTTGCCTAATGGGACCGAAAGTAAATAAGTATGTTTAGGAATGCGAGGATAGCGTAGGGGAATCTTACTAAACTTCTTGCGCTCATGGCGCTTAGAAGTGACGGATGGCGTGTCGGAGCCGAATGTAGAAGGTGATGAAGAATCGGTCTCATAGTAGACCACTTTCTTCATTTTCTTTTTCTTCTCGCCGCTTCGATGCAACTTGGTGTGTGAAGGGGATCCTTTCACCTTGTTGCCGGACTCTCCCGATGGAGCCTTCCCGTGGCTTGTGGCGGGTTTCTCGTCGGTCGCCATCTCCTTCTTGGCGTGATCTCCCGACATCACTTCGAGCGGTTAGGCTCTAATGAAGAACCGGGCTCTGATACCAATTGAAAGTCGCCTAGAGGGGGGTGTGAATAGGCAAATCTGAAATTTATGAAGTTTAAGCACAATTACAAGCCGAGGTTAGCGTTAGAAATGTAAACGAGTCCGAAAGAGAGGGCGAAAACAAATCACAAGCGAATAAGAACGGATGACACGGTGATTTGTTTTACCGAGGTTTGGTTCTTGCAAACCTACTCCCCGTTGAGGTGGTCACAAAGGCCGGGTCTCTTTCAACCCTTTCCCTCTCTCAAACGGTCACCTAGACCGAGTGAGCTTCTCTTCTCAATCAAACGGGACACTAAGTCCCCACAAGGACCACCACACAATTGGTGTCTCTTGCTTTGATTACAATGATCTTTGGAACAAGAAATGGGGAAGAAGAAAAGTGATCCAAGCGCAAGAGCTCAAAAGAACACAAAAGTCTCTCTCTAGTCACTAATTTGTTTGGAGTGATTTCGGACTTGGGAGAGGATTTGATCTCTTTGTTTGTGTCTTGGAATGAAGTCTAGAGCTCTTGTATGAGGTTTGATGGCTGAAAACTTGGATACATTGAAGTGTGGTGGTTGGGGGTATTTATAGCCCCAACCACCAATATGGCCGTTGGTGAAGCTTCTATCGTATGGCGCACCGGACAGTCCGGTGCACCAGCCACATCACCCGGCCGTTGGGTTCCGACCGTTGGAGCTTCTGACAACGGGGCCACCGGACAGTCCGGTGGTGCACCAGACAGGTCATGTTCACTGTCCGGTGCACCATCTGACGCCTGCTCTGACTCCTGTGGGCGCATGCGCGCACTGTAGCGTTTCACTGTTCCTTTGCAGACGACCGTTGGCGCTGTTTAGCCGTTACTCCGCTGGCACACCGGACAGTCCGGTGCTACACCAGACAGTCCGGTGAATTATAGCGGAGTGGCTCCCAGAATTCCCGAAGCTAGCGAGTTGGAGAGAATCCACCCTGGTGCACCGGACACTGTCCGGTGGCACACCGGACAGTCCGGTGCGCCAGACCAGGGCAGCCTTCGGTTATCTTTTGCTCTTTTTATTTGAACCCTTTCTTTGAACTTTGTATTGGTTTATTGTGAACCTTTGGCACCTGTAGAACTTATAATCTAGAGCAAACTAGTTAGTCCAATTGTTTGTGTTGGGCAATTCAACCACCAAAATCATTTAGGGCTTGTTCGGTTAAGTCTCAATCCATGTGGATTGAGTGGGATTGGATGAATTTGAATCCCAAACAAGTCAAACTTCCTATTAATTTTTTTCCAATCCCATCCCATCCATGTGTATTGGGAATAACCGAACAAGGCCTTAGGAAAAGGTGTAAGACTATTTCCCATTCAGAATCGAGAGGTCTTAAATGACATGCCACATAAGCAAATGATATGATATGATATGCAATTTAATGAAGAGAGATATGAGAGTTCCATAAGAGATGAGTCTATTTTCTAGACAAATATTTAAATGACAACTTTAAAAACAGGGTGACGAAACCATCTAATGAGAATGGCTAAGTTCCACGTTGGAACCAGCCTAATAATCTTGTCAGTTAAAACATAAGCTGGGCCCTAATAATCTTGTCAGTTAAAACATAATCCAGGCGCCGACAGCCTGTTGGACCCATAAGTGAAAGGGAGCCCGAATGCGAGAGACCGAGACGCCAAAAATAGATTAGGTGCGGTGAGGCCCAAACTCTATGTAGTAGAGCTTAAAATGGTCAACCAAATCAACCGATTAAAACTATCCCAACGAGAACATCGTTCCCCTTCCAGCACCTCCATTCCCAGCCACGAGACGACGAAACCCTAGCCTCCCCTCCCCCTCTCTCACCAGGCCACCACCTCGCCGGAACCCGGCGCCTCGACAGAGCACGGGATCATCGGCCGCCGTCGGCCGCGGCTGCGGAGGAGCGGTGTAAGATGTTGAACGGCGGCGGCGGCGGCCAGAAGAAGCGGAACACGAAGATCGAGCCCTACCGGCACCGCGTCGAGACCGACCCCAAGTTCTTCGACAAGTCGTGGCGGAAGCTCCATGACGCCATCCGCGAGATCTACAACCACAACGCCAGCGGTCTCTCCTTCGAGGAGCTCTACAGGTTAACATTGCGCGCCCGCGCCCGCGCCCCATCCCCCGAATTTTTTTGTCCCCATGTTCCGCCACTCAGGTTTTGTTCCACGCCATTAGGTCACGCCGTATGATCGCGGATGATTCGAATAGATAGCGCCCATAATGGCCAATGGATTGGTTGCTGACTTGCTGTGCTGATTGGTGATCTGTAATTTTTCATATTTTATATTCGATCTTTGTGTATGCATTTAAGATGATGATGTGTGAATGTTTTGCGAATAGATTGATATTGATTCATATGTCTTATTATTAGTGTATTAGGGCTTGTCATGTTACTCATGTAATAATTTGTCAACATGATATTATGATCTTTTATTTATTGGTTGATGCATGCTCATGGCTTTATTTTTGTCTACTATTAAATTTTGCTAGTTGCTTGAAGCCTTCAGGCCATTGTTAGCGTCGTTTTCTGGGTCTCGGCATTAAATGATTAAGCGGTTGGGGTTCTTGTTTTAATTTCATGCTATGCAAATAAGGAAATTTGAGTATGGGCCTGTATGGAAAAAAACTGGATGTTTCCGTTTTAACTTTTGGGCTACATGCAAGCCTACACCAGAGCTGAACCGACGAGAGCTGCAATCTAGACTTACATAAATATTATTTATTATCTAGAGAACTCCCTTAACAATCTTGTGCCTGTGTTCCTGTACTTCCTAATTTGTTGCCTTAGTTATATAGATACACCTCATATGTTGTGGCGTTGGTCCCCCTCATAGTTGGCACCTAGCAGTCCACGTAATGGGTTACTCTGTTTCCTTGCCTACACCGAGGAGATGCCACTATGGAGCTCCACCACTCTCCATGCATGGCTTGGTAGGATTGTTCGGAATATATTTTAAAATATTTATCTAATTTCTTACCTTGAAGGGCAAGCCTGGTGCCTGGTACACCATGAGAGCTGTCTCACTGAGTCACTAGGTCGCCAGTTCGAAGCAGCCTCTCTATGCATGGCTTGGGAACTTGTTTAGTTAAATTTTGGCAACTGTTTGCTTCTGTTTGTACAGATGCTTTTAGATAATTGGCATTCATTTCTCAGATCCTCTTCAGCAATTCTTTCTTCTTTTGGCAAATAGCCATGAGCTGTGATACAGTTCTACCGTATCTATAATTCATTTTACCATTTATAATGTCTTACTTTTCAGCATGTTGCAGCCTTTCATTTTCCAAAAATGTATGTGAATACATCAGTGGTGCAATAGATAAGTATATGCATACATCAAGTTTGTGATACAACTCAATCGTACTTGTACTTCACCTATCACTTCCCATGATTGATCCTTGTTTTCTGTTATTTTTGTTTCTTTGTTGCTCATGTTATCCAACTCAAAGTTAGACAATAAATAAACAGTTTTTTTTTAAGTTTTTCTGTTAGTTTGCTGTCTAAATAGTGATTTTTCCTGTCTGTTTGATCTGTAAAAACTTATTCTCTTCAGGACATTATTAATGTTATGTTAAAAAGATTAGTTGCCTCAGCTTACAGGAAGCCGTTTTTTCTATGAACCTTGCACCAGCTTGTAATACTGAAAACATAACATAACAACTGTATGTATGAAAGAGACAAGGATTGACAATGACCACCCTGGGCCTGCTCAGGCCTCTCCCGAGAAAGTATATTGGGGTGTATGTGTTTAACATAACAACCATATGTGTGTCTGTTTAAATTTTCCTTGAATATATTGGTGAATATATATTTTTTCTTATATTATGGCAGGACTGCTTATAACATGGTATTGAACAAGTTTGCTCCTCAGCTCTATGAGAAACTCACAGAAAACATGAAAGGGCATCTTGAAGAGATGCGCACATGTATAGAGGCTGCTCAAGGTGGTTTGTTCCTGGAAGAGTTGCAGCGAAAATGGAATGACCATAACAAGGCATTGACAATGATTAGAGATATCCTGATGTATATGGACAGGACATATATTCCCACTAATAAAAAGACACCTGTCTTCGAACATGGATTAGAGCTTTGGAGGGATACTATAGTTCGGTCTCCTATGATTCAGGGGAGGTTGTTTGACACGCTTCTCGAGCTCATACATAGAGAAAGGACTGGCGACGTGATAAATAGAGGCTTGATGAGGACTACAACTAAAATGTTGATGGATCTAGGGTTGTCTGTTTACCAGGATGATTTTGAAAGGCCATTTCTTGAGGTCTCTGCTAGTTTCTATAGTGGTGAGTCACAACAATTTATTGAATGCTGTACTTGTGGTGAGTATCTGAAGCAGGCTGAGAGGCGCCTCCATGAAGAATCAGAGCGTGTGTCACAGTACTTGGATGCTAAAACCAATGAGAAAATTACTGCTGTTGTGGTGAAAGAGATGCTAGCAAATCACATGCAGAGGTTGATTCTTATGGAGAACTCAGGGCTTGTGAATATGCTTGTCGAGGACAGGTATGAAGACCTGACCAGGATGTACACTTTGTTTAATCATGTTCCTGATGGTCTCGCAACAATTAGATCTGTGATGGTGTCTCATATTAAGGATACTGGCAAAAGTTTGGTAACAGATCCAGAGAGACTAAAGGACCCAGTTGATTTTGTTCAGCGGCTTCTTAACATGAAGGACAAGTATGACAATATCATCAATGTGTCATTTAGCAATGACAAGAGTTTCCTGAATGCTCTCAATTCCTCATTTGAGAACTTTATAAACTTAAACAACAGATCACCTGAGTTCATATCACTGTTTGTTGATGACAAACTGCGGAAGGGGGTGAAAGAGGCCAATGAGGAGGATCTTGAAACTGTCCTGGACAAAGTGATGATGCTGTTTAGGTATTTGCAAGAAAAAGATCTATTTGAGAAATATTACAAGCAACACTTGGCAAAGCGTCTTCTTTCTGGGAAGGCTGCTTCTGATGATTCTGAGAGAAGCATGCTTGTGAAGCTGAAGACAGAATGTGGCTACCAGTTTACTTCAAAGTTGGAGGGCATGTTCACTGATTTGAAGACCTCTCAGGATACTACACAAGGGTTTTATGCATCTACTTCCTCGGAGCTGCCGGCAGATGCCCCCACAATGTCTGTCCAGATACTCACAACTGGGTCATGGCCAACGCAAACCTGCAATACCTGCAATCTCCCCCCTGAAATTGTTTCTGTCTCAGAGAAGTTTCGGTCTTATTACCTTGGCACACATAATGGCAGGAGGCTAACATGGCAAACAAACATGGGGACGGCTGACATCAAAGTAACATTTGGAAATGGAAGCAAGCATGAACTGAACGTATCAACATACCAGATGTGTGTTCTCATGCTGTTTAACTCAGCAGATGTCTTGACTTACCGTGAAATTGAGCAGTCTACAGCAATACCAGCCGCTGACCTGAAGCGATGCCTCCAGTCACTAGCTCTTGTGAAGGGTAAGCAAGTCCTGCGGAAAGAGCCGATGAGCAGGGACATTGCCGATGATGACAGCTTCTGCGTGAACGACAAGTTCACCAGCAAGCTCTTCAAGGTGAAGATCGGCACCGTGGTGGCGCAGAAGGAGACCGACCCCGAGAAGCTAGAGACGCGGCAGCGGGTGGAGGAGGACAGGAAGCCGCAGATCGAGGCGGCCATTGTGCGGATCATGAAGTCGAGGAGGGTCCTCGACCACAACAGCATCATGACGGAGGTGACAAAGCAGCTGCAGCCGCGTTTCATGCCGAATCCCGTGGTGATCAAGAAGCGGATCGAGTCGCTCATCGAACGCGACTTCCTGGAGCGGGACAAGACAGACAGGAAGATGTATCGCTATCTGGCCTAAGAGAACCACCTGTCCTTGAATTCGATTTCATCATATCTACCCATGTTGTATAAACAGACCCTGATCCATGTAACTTGTCCAGAGAAGGAAATGGGTCTTTCTGCATCCCGTGACACTTTTAAGTTGAGACTTTTTTTTCTGGATCTGCCCAGTTAGTTGCTAGCTTAGCTTCTATAACATCTTGCGCTGGGTTGCATGCTAACGCTATAGATTGGCTGCGACGTAATGCTCTCTTTTCGTTGCTGCTTCAGAAACGCGATCTGATCGCTATCAAGGTTGACCTTTTGTGGATGGTTGGATGTCACTGAAACGGTGCTCGGATGAGGTTCCGCTAAACTGTTCTATCCAGCGTGCAATGCTATGTGGTGCGTGGCTTCTAGAATGTCACATATGGTAGCATGACCAAATTTGATGTTTCAGCAGCGTAAAGTCTCTGGCGAAGGTGGTACCAGACGGTGACGACGCTGGACGTGGTGAAGGCGTGGCTGGCCGGCGCTACCCGCGGCCATGCGCTGAAGTCTAACGCGCTCACGGAGCAGTTCTGCGTCATCTTCGAGAGCTACCTGGCCGCTGAAAGTCAGTGTGGTTCATTCAGTCAGTTTTTTTAGTATAACAAATATTAATCGTCAATTTATATAAAAAAACGAGTACAAAAACTTATTGGTATTACAAATATTTTTAAATTCATTAATAAAAAAATTGTCTTAAAAGAAGGTTACACAGTATACATGATATTTCAAATGTGATTATAATATTATTTCTTGTCATCTCACTTACGCTTTCTAATAGCCAAACAAACCTCTATTATATCAAGGAAACTATCTCGCTCAATAAAGATGACTAGACAATCGTCCAAAAGAGTATCACTCATCCTATTTCTTGACTTAGCTCTTGACAGATCCTATTTCTTGACTTGCTCTTGATAGATTTAATTATTGAAAAATGTTCTTTCAACACTTGTTGCGACAAGTAAAATCAATACCAACTTGATAAACGAGTACAGTACACCAATCCATAAACATGTCCCTCTCTGCTCTAACGAGCTCACGCGATAGATCAACTTGATTGATTATTCAAGCCTTTGAAGCCAATATTTATCAAGCTGCGTTTCAAATCTTAGCATGTCATTTCTTGAAAGATCATTAGGGTAAAATTTAGCAAGTACAATCTGGCTTTCTGGAACAATGGAGGACAACCGTGCAACTTATTTTGCAAGAATTTTTCAAACCTTCAAGGGTTTATCACACCATTCCTCAAAAACCCTTTGATTTCTAATCTTTAGGCTATGGTAAAATTGTCACATGAGAGGTTCGGATCGTTCAACAAGCGAGGGGACCAAGTGGGTAATTCAGGATTATTTTTTGACCCATATTTTCTTATCAGATGATTTTTTTTGCTAATGCAACAGTTAGGGAGGAAGCTAAACGTTTTCACTATCTCTATCTAAGCACAACACTCTACATGTAAATTCACGGTCAGGTTTTGAGGTGAGATTTTTTTATTTTATTCAACTGAACTTATTTCCATCATGAGAGCCTTTCCATCACAAAATACATCACTATTTGATGATTAGTCTCAATATAATTTACAGGTCTAATTTTTGTAGTGGCTTAAATGGCATCCTCGTGTACATTTGATAATTCGCAGAATCAGAGGATTCTAATGTATGGATGTGGAACGCTGATGCCATTCTAAATATGTTTGCTTGACACAGTAACATAGTGACATGACCAAACTGTTCTTTAGTTTGTACCGTGTAGTGATGAATTTTCTGTAGTATTTCAATTGTGTCGTGTAGCGACGAGTTTTCTAGGTCCTCTTCCTGTGTCATGGAACTGAAATACCATAATACAGTCTAGCTATCTCAAATTTCTGTGAACTAAAGTGTATGTCCTGTTCTCTATCATTTTAGAAGGGGAAGAAACGTGGAAGGAAATCTGGAGTAAGTCATGAGGTAACTTCTGAAAGTGCTTATGCATAGAAGGTAATAATACCTGGTGTCGATATACTCATGTGATTATATGGAATTATGAATTTGGGTTTGGGCTCGGGTACAGTCGCCTACCATCTGGTCACAACTGTTGATCATTGCTGGAATAGAGAAGTAGAAAACATTGAAAGTATTCCTGGTAAGGTCTCTCAGGTACTGATACTTTGAACATATTACAAATCAGTTTCTGTTTATTTACAATGGTCACTAACCTATTTCTATTTTTTATATGTGTTGTCTGTTTTTCATATAAACGTTGTACACTAACATTTTATCTCATTGAATAATTTGTGTCGTTGTAGGTTGTCTACGCTGGAGATGAGAACAACATTGTGCATTCATGGCTTCTATTGGCTGTTGTACTTCCTTTTCACTTTGTATGTGCTTGTCCCAAGGAATTGGAGCTTGATGCAAACACAATGGAGATCGCCAGGGGTGCTGGAATCAATATGATCGAAATAAAAACAGTCCCAGAGAAGCAGTTAAGGGAGCAGACGTTGTGTACACAGATGTTTGGGCCAGCATGGGACAAAAGGAAGAGGTTGGTTATAGAAAGCAAAAGTTTCATGGATTCACGATATGTCTATTTTTTCACACTTTCTAGAATTTCTGCATGTCTTACTAGACTCCCTGTACATATACTTACAAAAGCCCATGAGGCGATTGAGTCACAACTAGAAAAATAATCATTTACATTCTGACCTTCATATGATTCAAGATACTAGGTATTTATCTCAAATCATAATTGTGGTGTACACTGATTGTTTTACTTTTTTCCAAAGAGCAACATATAAACTGAAGGGAAGGCTCATATTTCTTATTAAGGCAAAACTTTTCCATCTTTAAATTCTAAGTCTGGCCAGATCTATTGCTTCTGCTCTCCAGATTTAGGCAAATCTAGTCTGCCCGATCCCTCAGGATATTGTGTCTATTCAGTTAATTTTTCTTTCTTTTTGTTGTTGTTGAGGAATTTGGTGTTTTCTTTTCTACAGCTATTGAGCAACTCACAATGTATTTACTAGAAACCCATAAAATGGAATATCTTCATTGCAGGGTCTGCTTGGCAAGAAGCATTCGTAGTCATAGGGTTACCTGTTAATAATTTGATTGAGCAAGTCAAGCGTCGAGGCCATCGAGGCGGGGAAGAAGCTCTACGAGGCAACCTACATCAAGAACCTCACAGTACAAATGGGGCCATTCATGGACCACATCATCATTTGTTATTGGTTGCTGACAAAAAATTTGTGAGATATTGAGATCAATGTAAAGTTCGTATCAGATGCTTAGGCTTTATAGGGTAGGTTCCTAATTGTGACCATGTACTAAATTGTATTTTTGTTGCTAAGTTACATTACAGACCAAATAAACTTAACCTGACCAGCTTGTAGAAAAATGTGGTATGGCAATTAAAGATACACGAATTGCTCATAATGTTACTTTCTATTCATGCTTGTAATTGAATTTACTTTTATGTGAATATTATGCATAGAAGCCATGCTATGATAATGGATTGTTAGAATCACTTATCAAATATGATTGTGCCGTCGCAACGCATACAGGGGTGGGCCTCATTCAATTCAATGGTATTCAATTGAATACCCATTATTTTGACAAAAACAACATATACATATATAGTATATATACATAGGAAATAAGAAATGAATCAAATGAGTGGAGGAATTTCTATTAACTTAGACCAAAATATCTCTAATCTCCTTGCTACTTCTCATACCCACCCAGCCCAATAAATTGTTGTGTGATTGTGTCCTATGAGATCCAATGGAGTGATATAGCCCATCTTAGTATCTCACGACAAAAAATCTTCAAACCCTATTGTCGTACTAGGGAAGAGTTGTCAGGTCGTGGTGGGACATTAGCGACAATGCGAGGCATTAGCGATTGGAAAGAGCCAAATATGATAAGTATCTAGGCAACAACCGAGCAATAGCCTCTGGTGCATTTCGATTTAAATTTTTTGAAATAGTTGTATGAAATTTGAGTTTAGTAGGCTAGTTATTGGATCGGTTATGACTATATTGTGTGTGCTTAATTATAGATTATATATAATTAACTACATATATAAACAAGCTTTAGGTCTAGAAAAAATTTTATCCTAATTTTTTTGAATACCCGCCTTCTAAATCCTGGGCCCGCCACTGAATGCATAGGCACTGTACTATGTAGTGGTGAAATAACTAGATTAAAATAATAAAATTTATGTATGGCTAGAATCATAAATGGATCATGAAGTATTTTCTTATAATAGTATAACATATATTTGTACTTAAGTTATCGTGCTATTATATGTTCCCGTTGCAATGCACGGACGCCTTAGCTCCGCGCGAAGGCGCCCGTGAACACACGTACTTTACATGACTGCACAAATATCTTTAAACACAGCTTGTTGGGCTTTCATTGATGTTCAAACTACTCACAGGAATTAATGCTCCAATTGGATTTGGGTCGTATAGCTCTGAAAGTCGGACAGATAAACAAAGCCCAGCTTTTCCCCCCTGGAGCGCCCAATAATAATCCTTGTTTTTTTTTCTTCCTTCTCGAGGAAGCCCAATGAGATGGATGCCATCCCAATTGGATCCGAGGGATGTGATGTTTTTTATTTTAAATGTCATATAAGCATCAATCAAGATCATGCAACCAACATCAGCAGTATGTATTTTGAGTGGGAGAGAGACAAGCTCCCTGAAATGAATTCTCCATTCTTAAAGCTCTGTAGGCTCGGAACCTGAGCCTGGTCGTGAGGACATGGACAAGGTGACGACGGAGCAAAACAAGGGCCATATTTCGCGGCCGGGAAAACATCCTCCCTTAAAGGCGGTGACATGCATGCATGCGCCTTATCTTGAGACTCACATCAAGATCCCATTCTTTGTAGGCTTGTAACCCAACTTAATTCTGGACAGGAATCTGCGATCAGAGACTCATCACGTCCTCGCTAGCTAGAAGACATGCATAATAACGTATATGCCTTCAGAAATATGTGTTCACTTCGTGTCTTCGTTCATATATATGCACCCAAAATCAGTTCTTGAGCAGCCTTTAGCCAGCTTCGTATCAGGTATCACACACTGTTGTTAGCACCTGCAACTGCAATGTGGAGCTGGAGCTCCATGGCGTTTGGCTCTCTCCTCCTCCTCTTCCTCCTGGCTACCAGAGCTTATGGTGATGATGATACTTGATCTTCATTTTTATCTCTCAGTCTCTGTACGTATATATATAGAATGATGACGAAGATGTTACATTTTCATCGTCTGCAGGTCTTGGGAGGCAGGACATGCAGTTGCACACAGCACACTTGCCCATGAACACGAAGGTCAATAGCCAGAAGGTGAGTGACGCAGTTCTTTCTAGCTAGCGTTAAGCCGTTAATTCTCCAGTCTACATTAATTAGCTTCTTCTTCGTCATGCGCACCCATGTGACTGCGTGTGCGCGCGCGCGTCTGATGATCTGTAGTAATTCTCTATTCGATCTGTGCTGTAGCAGGAGATACCAGCTGACTTCAAGTGGCAACTACGACCGCCGGCGGGCACACTGGACAGCCGCCGGAACGGCTTAGGCGGCAGCACCACACCGCCAGAGCATCGCCGCCTGGCGACGACCACGGGACGTGCCGCTGCCGCGAAGGAGGAAGACGGCGGAGGAGAGGTCAAGAAGACGATGTGGAGGACTCATCGTCGTGAGGTGGCGGCGCCCAGGTTTATCCACCAAGACTACGCCGGGCCCAGCGGTCACTCACCCAACCACCACCGGGCAATTCCCTGCGGCCCATGCTAGCATGCATCGAGCACAACAGCAGTTTTTCTCCGGTGAACAAATGCTGCTTGCATGCTTTGCGTCCGGAGATGCGATGTCCTTGTTGTGGGCTTGTGGCTGGAGAGACGACTAGCAGCAGAGGAGTCCCCTAGTAGCACCTAGCTAGATACAGTGGCGGACCCAGGATTTGAGGACAGTCTAGGCAAGATTAAGTTGCTATCCTTTATGTCTGTGCTTGCTTGCTTCTCTCCATTGCCGTAGGATTAAGCGTATGGTACTTGCTTGCTTCTCTCCATTGCCGTAGGCAAAGCAGCCCAGGCCACCGCCTGTGGTGCCTGGGTGGTGAGTCCGCCACTGGCTAGACCCTAGTTCAAGTTGCTGGTAGACATTGGCAGTTTTGGGCTTATTTCAAGATAACTTTTCTCACTCTCAAATCTTGATTAGTATATGTTTGACGCGAAGATCGGTCACACGCTAGCTAGCTACATCTAGGCCGTCACTACAGGAAAACTACAGGAAAAACAGTTAATTCCCGTCGGCCAGGAACCGACGGGAATAAGCATTAAACCGACGAGAATAAGTAATTCCCGTCGGTTTAGGGCTTATTCCCGTCGATTGTCAGCGGCCAGGCGTCCCTTGTCGGGGATAAGGTTATCCCCGTCGGCGGCTGACAGGAATAATTAATTCCCGTCGGCTAGTTAGTGGCCGACGTGAATTAAGGCTAACTCCCGTCGGTTTTGCTGGCCGACGGGCGTCACATATTAATTCCCGTCGGTTTCCCAGGCCGACGGGAGTTATTAATTAATTCCCGTCGGCCCTACGTGGCCGACGGGAATTAACTGGGCCGACGGGCATTAGTAATTAATTCCAGTCGGTTCGACCATAGCCGACGGGAATTAACTGGGCCGACGAGAATTACCCTATACTGCTACAAAAACAGCACTAAATTAGGTCACTATTTCTGCACACATAACATATATCACACATACATAAATCACAGATAACAACCACATTACAAACACATGCATTTAGAGATACGACATTCACAAACACATGCATTTAGACATAAACACATGCATTTATAATTAAAACATCCACCAACGAGTACGACATAGTATTAAAACTAAACATCCACCAACGAGTACGACATAGTTTTGAAACATAACATCCACCAACGAGTACGACATTTCAAACATAAGTTCAAGTGTTTAGAGATAACCACCACTTGGGTGGTTAGAGCTTTGACCGCCGCCGCCACCACCACCAGGAGGAGGGAACGCGAAGAGCGAGTCAACAAATCCAGTCCCTACTGCTGGATCAGACCCACTACCACCCGCTTCAGGCGTAACCTATGCAAGTTAGCAAATATCAACACGTTAAATGCAAATATCAAAAAATATACAAGTGTATAAATTAATCGAGAGTTATCAAACGTACCCTATCTCCAAGTGCAGGTATATGTGTCGGAGGGGTGTTGAACTGTGGTGGTGGAACTGGTGTGTTTGCAAATTGGCTCCATTGTGGTGGCGGTGGAAAATTTGTTGCCATGCCCTGTTGCTGCATTAACTGTTAAACACATATGTGTTACTACTGAAGATGTTGTATTGAAATATAATAATTTAGAGTTCGGATTATGTGTACTCACTTGATACATCGCTTGGTTATGTGCATTGCAAGCCTCCATAAATTCGTGTTGTTGTCTCATCTCTTCACGCATCCTCATAATCTCCAACTTCTGCTCGTTCGGTCGACGAGAGCATGAGCTACGGGAAGATGAACCCGTCCTCTGAGATCTCACCGACGACGAGTCAATGAATCCGTCGAAGAGTGCGTATCTATAAGTGATTCAAAAAATATGATTACTGCAAAATCAATTTAGTGTCAACCATATAATTTCATAAGTTAGAGGTTACCGTTCATGCGCTTTGCCACCACCACTTGCGTACACCACCGAGGGATCCACTGGTTCATGGCGCCAGTCGAAGTCAAGGCCATGGCGACGAATCATCTCCTCCCCATAGGACGCCTATACATCATTCACAATCTTACAAATGCAGGAATTTATATACTTTGAACGTTTGAACTTTTGAGCCAAAACTCACCAAGCGATCCGTGGCTGTCTAGCTGCAGAGCTAGTCAGGGTTGTTCGGGTCTGGTCCTTTGTGGCCCTCCTGGTAGACCTCAATGTCACTAGGCTTTTGGCCACTCGTAGCTTCCTGTATAAACAAAAAACATTCATAAGAAACTGAAAGGGAATTAGGCTTACACCTTTTTCCTAATTAATTTTGGTGGTTGAATTGCCCAACACAAATAATTGGACTAACTAGTTTGCTCTAGTCTATAAGTTCTACAGGTGCCAAAGGTTCACAATAAGCCAATAAAAAGACCAAGAATGGGTTCAAACTAAGAGAGCAAAAGACATCCTAGAAGGCACCCTGGTCTGGCGCACCAGACAGTGTCCGGTGCACCAGGGCACTCAAGGCTGAACTCCTCACCTTCGGGAAAATCAGAGGGTGCTCCGCTATAATTCACCGGACTGTTCGGTGTGCCAGCGGAGCAACGGCTACTTCGCGCGCAACGGTCGACTGCAACCGCATTAAATGCGCTACAGTGTGCGCCAGAGTCAGAGCACGCGCAGTTGGCGCACCGGACAGTCTACAGGACCTGTCCGGTGCACCACCAGACAGCCCAGAGGCCCCACAAGTCAGAGCTCCAACGGTCGAACCCCAACGGCTGGCTGACGTGGCTGGCGCACCGGACAGTGTCCGGTGGCGCACCGGACTGTCCGGTGTGCCATGCGACAGCACACTTCCAACGGCCACTTTGTGGTGGTTGGGGCTATAAATACCCCAACCACCCCATATTCAATTGCATCCAAGTTTCTACACTTCTACACCTTACAAGAGCTATAGCATTCAATACAAGACACACCAAAGAGATCAAATCCTCTCCCAACTCCACACAAAGCTTTAGTGATTAGAGAGAGTGATTTGTTGTGTTCATTTGAGCTCTTGCGCTTGGATTGCTTCCTTTCTTTCTCATTCTTCTTGTGATCAAACTCAATTGTAACCAAGGCAAGAGACACCAATTGTGTGGTGGTCCTTGCGGGAACTTCGTGTTCCGTCTGATTGAGAAGAGAAGCTCACTCGGTCTAAGTGACCGTTTGAGAGAGGGAAAGGGTTGAAAGAGACCCGGTCTTAGTGACCACCTCAACGGGGAGTAGGTTTGCAAGAACCGAACCTCGGTAAAACAAATCATCGTGTCTCGCTTTTTATTTGCTCACGATTTGTTTTGCGCCCTCTCTCTCGGACTCGTTTATATTTCTAACGCTAACCCAGTTTGTAGTTGTGCTTAAGTTTATAAATTTCAGATTCGCCCTATTCACCCCCTCTAGGCGACTTTCAATTGGTATCAGAGCCCGGTGCTTCATTAGAGCTTAACCGCTCGAAGTGATGTCGGGAGATCACGCCAAGAAGGAGATGATGACCGGCGAGAAGCCCGCTACAAGCCATGGGAAGGCTCCATCCGGGGAGTCCGCCAACAAAGTGAAGGGATCCCCTTCACACAACAAGTCGGGTCAGAGCGGTGACAAAAAGAAGAAGATGAGGAAGGTGGTCTACTACGAGACCGACTTTTCGTCGCCATCCACCTCCGGCTCCGACACGCCGTCCGTAACTTCTAAGCGCCATGAGCGCAAGAAGTTTAGTAAGATCCCCCTACGCCACCCTCGCATTTCCAAACGTACTCCATTGCTTTCCGTCCCATTAGGCAAACCACCCATGTTTGATAGTGAGGATTATAATATGTGGAGCGATAAAATGAGGCATCATCTAACCTCACTCCACACAAGTATTTGGGATGTTGTTGAGATTGGAGTATAGGTACCTTCACCGGGGGATGAAGACTATGATTCGGACGAGGTCGCCCAAATCCGGCACTTTAACTCCCAAGCCACCACTATACTCCTCGCCTCTCTAAGTCGAGAGGAGTATAACAAGGTGCAAGGATTAAAAAGCGCCAAGGAAATTTGGGACGTACTCAAGACCGCGCACGAAGGAGATGAGGTGACCAAAATCACCAAGCGGGAGACGATCGAGGGGGAGCTCGGTCGGTTCCGACTCAACCAAGGCGAGGACCCTCAAGCCATGTACAATCGCTTGAAGACCTTGGTGAAACAAGTGCGCAACCTCGGGAGCACAAAATGGGATGACCATGAGATGGTCAAGGTTATTCTAAGATCCCTCATTTTTCTTAACCCTACGCAAGTTCAATTAATTCGAGTAAATCCTAGATATACACTAATGACTCCCGAGGAAGTGATAGGAAATTTTGTGAGCTTTGAGTTAATGATCAAAGGCTCAAAGAAAATCATCGAGCTAGATGGCCCCTGTTGGGGACTTGTTCTCAAATGCTTAGGATTAAGAACAAGGCAACATAAAATGTTGAATGTTAATGCCCTTCGTCTATGAAACATTATTCTCTTGAGAATAATGGATCTTGGACGAAGGTTGATAAAAGCATAATTACGAAGCTCAAATCTTCGTAATAAAATTTCAGTAAAAATTATTAAATGACATAAAATGAAAGGTATAAAAGGAATAAATACATCATAGATGAATTACATTGTATTTACTCAATGTATTGAACTATTGAATACAATAATACCTTTGCCTTGGCAAAGAGTTGGATTCCGAGAATGCGATTGTAATTAATCGAATGCCTGAACAGTAACGGAATACTGTTCACTATTTATAGGCACAGGACGCAGCCTGTGAGGAATTACAAGTATGCCCCTTATAAAAACTTACAACATTAACTCAGACCTTTATGTACTAAAAGGTCATTCTATCTTTAAGTCGGTTTGTAATGCCGAAGCTTTACGAAGAGGAACCTTCGGCTATCTTATACAAACAGCTTCATCCGAGGACCACTTCTTTCTATAAGACCTTCGGCGACGAAGCATAGACCCAACAGTAGCCCCTTTCGCGGTGCTAGATCGTTTTTCGTAACGAGCTTGATCCGTGAAAAAAGTTTCTTAGGCTTCGGAGCGCCGAAGGTCTCAAAAACACCTTCCCTGAGCTCGTTGTCGAGAAACGATTCAATCTCCCTGCGCGTAGCGGCCCCACCTTGCAGAGTTACTGTTCGGTCTCTGCGGTCCACCGTACAGCGAGTGCGAGCGGGTGTCCGCCTGGTGTAAAACTTCTGGCGCTTCGCCTTCTTACCTGCAGCACTATATAAACAAACGAGTAGGTGTGAAGTTACCACAGCATTTACTGCTATTTGCACTGTTTTGCTGCCAAAATTTTTAACCGTCGCCGAAGCTTGTTTGTCGTAATCGAACGAAGCTCCATCTTGAAGCCTGCTTCGGAGGAAAAAAGTATTTAAGTTTCACAAGTTCATAGTTAAATGGCCAGAGTCCGTTCTACCGCCAGGGTTGAGCGTGAGGGGGACGAAACTGAAGCTTCGGAGACTGTCCCTATCTCCGAAGCCATGCAACGATCCGGGCTAGTGACTTCGGAAAAGATTCCTAGTGATGATGCGGAACAAGCAATCGCTGAAGCAAAAGGAGAAGATACTGAGGAAACTGACCCCGAAGATGATTATCACCTTGCCACGCCAAGCAAACCCAGCCATTTGGACTTCGGGACATCTACTGTTTCGAAGGCTGATCTGTCCAAGATGGTAAAGTCAGGCTATTTTACTGAAAATCAAAGGAAGCTATTACGCTTCGGGGGAGAAGAGACTACCCCAAAGCCGGAGAAAGATGAAATTGTTATTTTTAAGAGCTTCCTAAAGGCTGGATTAAGATTCCCCCTACATGGGATTATTGCAGAGATATTGAAGAATTTCGGAATCTATTTTCACCAGCTAACCCCTAACGCTATCGTTAGGCTTAGTGTTTATATCTGGGCACTCCGAAGCCAGGCGGTGGAACCGTTTGCGGACAGCTTTTGCCGAGTTCACGAACTGCACTATCAGACAAAGGCTAGAAAGGATGGATTACATGACAATTTTGGTTGCTATAATTTTGCTTATCGGAAAACTACGAAGTATCCTGTGATCAGCTACCGAAGCAAATGGGCAGCAGGGTGGAAATCGGAATGGTTCTATGTCAAGGTTGATGACGATAAGGAAAAGCTTGTGCAAAGTCCACTTGAACTAATCTTCGGAGAAACCCGCCCCCAGTGCCACATGTTACCAGAGGGTCCGACTCAAAAAGCAATGTATGAATTCAAAATAATTGCAGAGCATATCAGTACAAGGGACCTGGTCCAGGAGTTTTTGGCTTTCAAGGTTTTTCCTAGTGTAAAAGAGTGGGAAATGCCGAAGCTGAAGGGGGAGAAGAAAAAAGGTGAACTTGTACGTTTACCTTACTACTTCAAATTTAAGAAATACTTTAAAATTCCTTGCCAAGAGTGGCTGGATACAATTGAAGTGATGTGCAATGAGATACTTGGCAATTATTCCAAAAAAGAAGATCAATTGATGACCGCAGCCTTCGGCACCCGTCCGAAACGAAGGCTAAATCGAGTGTTGGACGCCTTGGGTTTCGAATACCCTGACTATGAAAATCTGAACAAAGGTGCCGGAGGCCAAAAAAGGAAAAGGATAACTGAAGCCTTAGACGAAGGTGAAAAAGAGCCAATAAAGAAGAAAATTCCGAAGAAAAGGAAAGCTCCTTCTCCGAAGCGACAAATACCCGAAGCAGAAGAAACCCCCGCATCACCTTCTGCTGCTATCGTTGAGGAAATTCTGAAGGTAATGACTGAATCCTTACCTGCGAAGCTAAGTCCACTGGGCCCTCAACTGACAAAGTTTTTTCAGAAGGACAAGGAGCCCGAAAAATCGAAGAAGACAATCAAAGCAAAGAAACAAAGAATTATCACTGTGACAGAGGTAATTGACAAGACGCCGCCAAGAGCTTCAGCCCAGAAAACACCGGCGGCTGCAGAGGGGACAGATATTGAAATTGCACCTTCGGAGGCCGCAGCTGCCGAAGCTGCCTCAGCTGAGGATTTGAACCTGGAGAGCACAATTGAACATATTGATCAAATACTGCTAGACATGGCTGCAGAAGAAGCTACCACTGCTGCCGAAGAGGCCGTGACCGCAGCGTCGGAGAAAGGAAAAGAAATTGCTGATGAAACCTCAGAAAACGAAGCCTTCGTGTTCCAGAACTTAGTTGGAGAACATCTATCAAAAGCTGAAATAGAAGAACTTAGAGAATATGCGAAATCCTGTGGATACAAACCTGGGGCACTCCTCTTCGGAGGCGTTGATGATGAGAAATTAGAGTGTATTCGAGATCAAACAGGGGCCAAAATTATCAGTACTCTGTCCAAGAGTATTGGATTCCCGAAGCTAGAAACAGACATCAGCCGCTACCGACGACAACATGTCGTTGGTAGTTTATTTTACTCCAACTTCAAGGTGAATAACTTGTCCCTTAACTTTTATTGTTTCTAATAATAAAAACATGTCTGACGAAGGTTATGTTCGTGTAGAGTATGCTATTGAGCAAAGCCTTGCAAATGCAGCAAGATTTTGAAGATAAAAAGCACGAAGTTATAATTGAAAATTTGGAAAGCAAAATAAAGGAACAATCAGATGCTTTCGAGAAAAAGAACTTTGAGCTCCAGGCAACCGAAGGTTTATTGGCGGAAGCTGAAGCAAAAATAACAGAACTGAACACGAAGCTTCTCCGCCAGTCTGAGCAGTTCGAACGAGAAAAACAAGATTTTATTGTAAAACTTGAAGCCGAAGCTCAACAAAATTCAGATTTGAGAAAACTACTGACAAGTCTTCAAGAAAAATGCTTGGAATTTAGCAACAAATGCATTCAGCGATTAAGAAAGATTTTTTACTCAGTTGGAGCCAGCAGTGAAAAATTCACCCCCTCAGCTGAAGATCTACCGAAAACCTTCGAACATATTGAGGGGGAGATTGCCGAGCTCGACGAAGTCATAGCTGGGCATGGTGACTTCTGTGCCTGGGTGGCTTCTTGAGGGACTGCTGCAGCCTTCCTGAAGGCTGGCTGTGATCATGGGAAGATTGTCAATAGGCCAAATTTCACTTTATCACCATCAATCCTGGATGACATCCCTGATCTCGCCCGAAGTATCTCGAATCGATTTGTAAAAATGATATGGACAAAAGGTGGTCGAGAGAAGGCTGGAGACGAAGCTCGTAGCCACCTTGATCCAGTAAGAAACCATACCTTGTGCTTACCTTTTCCTGTAAACTTGATTTTGACTTCCAACGACCTTATTCATGTAGGATGACGAAGCCGAAGCTGATGATCAAAAATAACGCCGAAGCCGAAGCTCCTTGGAGATTTAGATAGTAGACTGTAGACAGTACTTGAAAAACTTTTGAGATAACTTTTGTAAATGTAGCCAAAACTTGTCTTTAATGAATTCTGTTCGTACCTTGTTGTATATCCTTATCCTTCCATTGATGTATGGGAAATGCTTTGATGTGGACGAAATTTTCTTTTGAGCCGAAGGCGAAAAAACACCTTCCCTTCTTTTCGTACGCAGCGAAGCATAGAAAACAACATTTTCCTTTCTTCTTTGTGCACGAAGCTCTTTTTTCCCTTTCTTTTTTCTCTTTTTGCCGAAGCAACCATTTATGTGATGAAGATGATTATCCTACATATGCCTAGATGAATGTTTATGAATGCAAATGCTATGATGTAATGTGATGTGCAAATGAATGGCCAAACACGTATCCGAAGCCATATTCATAGCCATTATTTTCTTAAAAACAATCACACCTCAGCTCTGCATTCCCTTAGGAACGACTTTGGAGCTTCTTCGCCTTTACTTTTGGCGGAATCAGCGTTGACTTTTCGCTGTAAGCTCTGCATTCCCTTAGGAACGACTTTGGAGCTTCTTCGCCTTTACTTTTGGCGGAATCAGCGTTGACTTTTCGCTGTAAGCTCTGCATTCCCTTAGGAACGACTTTGGAGCTTCTTCGCCTTTACTTTTTGGCACTCGATGGTGCGCTGTCAGCTTTTACATTTACATTCTTTGGGGGATTTTGCTCTTATAGAACTAAAAAAGGAAATTACATATGCTGGCCCCATTAAAAACCTTTCTCCCCCTTTGGAAAGGAAAAGGGTGCCATGAAAGAAAAAATAAAAAATATGAAAAATTACATCGAATTATACATAATATCGCCGAAGCTCATCCGCATTCCAAGACCTAGGAATGTCATTGCCGTCCATATCTTTCAATCTGTATGAACCGGGTCTTGACGAAGATGCTACTAAGAAAGGTCCGTCCCATTTCAACTGCAATTTGCCCACTGTTTCTGGGTTGGCCACCCTCCGAAACACCAAGTGCCCTGGCTCAATATTTTTTAGCCGAACCTTTCTATCCCGCCATTTGACTGTTTCAGCTTGATATTTATTGATATTCTCCACGGCTTGCAGTCCGATCCCTTCTAAAGCATCTTTTTCTATAGAATAAGCAGCTTCGGAATCTGATTCTGCCGAAGCTACTATCCTTATTGATCCGGTTTTAGCTTCCTCTGGAGTTATTGCTTCGTCACCGAATAACAACTTGAATGGAGTGAAGCCTGTAGACCTTGATGTTGTCGTGTTGTGGCTCCACACCACTTTGGTTAACTGATCTGGCCATTTTCCTCTGGGTTGATTGAAGATTAGCTTCATTATTCCTGTCATTATAATGCCGTTGGCTCTTTCAACGAGTCCATTTGACTCCGGGTGCCTGACTGATGCAAAATGGATCTTCGTACCAATTTGGTTACAGAAGTCCCTGAAAGCTTCGGAGTCAAACTGTGTCCCATTGTCCACAGTGATGGCCTTTGGCACCCCGAAACGACAAACAATATTCTGCCAGAAAAACTTTTGGACGGTGGCCGAAGTTATTGTGGCTAAAGGCTTCGCCTCAATCCATTTAGAAAAATATTCCACAGCTACTACAACATATCTCAGGTTCCCTTGGGCCGGTGGTAACGGACCTAACAAGTCAAGGCCCCACCTCTGCAATGGCCAAATGGGTTGTATGAGCTGTGTTAAGGACGAAGGTTGTTTTTGATCTCTTGCACATTTCTGACAACCTTCGCACTTTTGAACCAATTCTGCTGCATCCGAAGCTGCCTTCGGCCAATAAAACCCTTGGCGGAAAATTTTTCCAAGTAACGGCCTAGATCCGATGTGAGATCCACACAGGCCTGCATGTATTTCTTTCATTAACTCTATACCTTCGGTTCTGGATAAACATTTGAGCAGCGGAGCACAAACTCCATGTTTGTACAACTCCCCTTCTATCATGACATATGGACGAGCTCTTGCCTCTATCCTCTTGTTATAAGCTTCGTCATCTGAAAGGAATTTACCCTGAAGGTAAGAGATGATCTCGGTTCTCCAATCTTCGCTAAAAACAGGAGATATATTAAGAACTGCTCTTTCAAGAAGTTCCACCGAAGGTGCTTTTATTGTTTCGAAGAACACATCCGAAGGTAAAGGCAGCCCCTGTGCTGCTGACTTAGCTAGCAGATCAGCATGCTCATTTTGTCCTCGAGGGATATTTTTGACAGAAAACCCTTCGAAGGAAGCTTCAACTCTTCGAACCATATCCAGATATTTTTCAAGCTTCGGATCCTTAGCCTTGCAACTCTTGTCAATATGACCTGAAACAACCTGGGAATCAGTTTTAAGTATGGCCCTTCTGATTCCCATTGCTTTTAACTTCCGAAGACCTAGAATCAATGCTTCGTACTCAGCAATGTTATTTGTGCAATTAAAATCAAGCTTTGCCGCATAACAAGTTTTGACTTTGGAAGGTGAAACCAACACAGCAGCCGCTCCTGCTCCGAAGGTTCCCCAAGATCCATCACAAAACACTGTCCAGGCTTCGTTGTCTTTATTCGTTTCCTCCTCCTGAGCCCCTGGCGTCCAATCAGCAATAAAGTCTGCCAGCGCCTGTGACTGAATCGAAGATCTATGAACATATTCAATACAAAATTCATTGAGCTCTGCAGCCCATTTTCCAATCCTTCCAGTAGCTTCTCGGTTCCTCATAATATCTTTCAGAGGTTGTGATGAAGGAACAATTATGTTGTAAGCTTGGAAATAGTGCCGAAGCTTCCTGGAGGCCATCAAGACAGCATACAGTACCTTCTCCAACTCTGTATAATTTTTCTTTGACAAACTAAGAACCTCGGATACAAAATATATTGGGGCCTGCCTCTTGACTTGACCATCAAGCTTCTCCTGGACAAGCGCTGCACTTACCGCTGAGTGCGAAGCTGCCACATATAATAACAAAGGAGCCCCTGGCATTGGTGGAGTCAATGTTGTTAGATCTATTAAATACTGTTTTAGCTCTTCAAAAGCCTTCTGCTGGATTGGTCCCCATTGAAATACTTCGGCTGACTTCAGCACTTCGAAGAATGGTAAGTTTCTCTCTGCTGATCTGGATATGAATCTATTGAGAGATGCCAATCTTCCTGTCAATCTTTGAGCCCCCTTCTTTGTAGTTGGTGGCTCCATCCGAAGTATAGCTTCAATTTTACTTGGATTAGCTTCAATTCCCTTTGTTGAAACCAAGCATCCAAGAAATTTCCCCTTCTTCACCCCGAAGACGCATTTTTCTGGATTTAATTTTAAGCCAGCTTGCCTAAAACTGGCGAAGGTCTCCTGCAGATCAGCAATATGATTCTCCTGCTTCGTGCTTTTGACAATGATGTCATCAACATAAGTTAGCACATTTCTGCCTATTTGAGATTGGAGAACCTTCGCAGTCATTCGGCTGAAACTTCCTCCAGCGTTTTTGAGCCCCTCAGGCATTCGAAGATAGCAATATGTGCCACTTGGAGTTATAAAGCTAGTCTTCGGCTCATCTTCCTTCTTCATCCAAATTTGGTGATAGCCTGAATAACAGTCTAACAGACTCATGAGCTCTGAAGAAGCTGCTGCATCAACTAAAGAGTCTATCCTTGGTAGTGGGAATTCATCCTTCGGACAAGCCTTGTTAAGATCTGTAAAATCGATGCACATTCGCCACCTGCCATTGGCCTTTTTTACCATAACAGTGTTAGCTAGCCATTCTGGGTACTTCACTTCTCTGATAACTCCTGCACTGAGGAGTCTTTTGACTTCGTTGCGAGCACCTTCGGCCTTATCATCTGACATTTTCCGAAGCCTTTGCTTTCTGGGTCTGAAGGATGGATCGACATTGAGTGAGTGCTCAATAACATCCCTATTAACTCCGCATAGATCATTGGCTGACCAAGCAAAAACATCTTTGTTATTGAACAAAAACCTTATCAAGGTTTTCTCCTGCTCTTCGGATAATTGAGAGCCTAACAGCACCTTCTGCTCTGCTATGTCCTCACATAAGAGCATAGGCTTCGGCTGATCTGCTGAAGCTGCTTTCTCCCTTCTGAATTTGTACTGTTCACAAGCTTCAGCTCCATCTATGTTATGGATTGCTTTTGAGTCAGTCCAATTGCCTTCGGCCCTTCTTGCAGCTTCCTGACTTCCATGGATAGCAATGGGTCCCTGATCCGAAGGTATCTTCATACAAAGATAGGCAGGATGAAGGATTGCTTCGAAGGCATTGAGAGTACCACGACCAATAATTGCATTGTAAGGGTATTCCATGTCAACAATGTCAAACACAACTTGCTCAGTTCTAGTGTTGTTGATGAACCCGAAGGTCACTGACATGGTGATCTTGCCCAGTGCTACAATCTGTCTTCCTCCGAAGCCACAGAGAGGATGTGTAGCATCATGAATCTTATCTTCTGGCTCTTGCATTTGTCTGAAGGCCTTAGCAAATATGATGTCAGCTGCACTGCCTGTGTCAACCAAGACATTGTGGACCAGAAATCCTTTGATAACACAAGAGATAACCATGGCATCGTTGTGTGGGTAATCTTTGAGCTGAAGGTCCTCTTGGGAGAAGGTAATAGGAATGTGAGACCATCTTGTCTTGATGAAGGGTCCTTGCACCCCAACATGTTGTACCCTTCTCTGTGCTTCCTTCTTCTGTTTCTTGTTAGCTGGCTCTGAGGACGAGCCACCTGTGATCGGGAGCACCAGCTTCGGGTCCGAAGCAGCTCCAGCTTGGTCGTTGAACGAAGCCATCAGCTCAAAAAGTGGAAGTGAGTTCACCGGAGGTGGGCGCCAATGTTGGGGACTTGTTCTCAAATGCTTAGGATTAAGAACAAGGCAACATAAAATGTTGAATGTTAATGCCCTTCGTCTATGAAACATTATTCTCTTGAGAATAATGGATCTTGGACGAAGGTTGATAAAAGCATAATTACGAAGCTCAAATCTTCGTAATAAAATTTCAGTAAAAATTATTAAATGACATAAAATGAAAGGTATAAAAGGAATAAATACATCATAGATGAATTACATTGTATTTACTCAATGTATTGAACTATTGAATACAATAATACCTTTGCCTTGGCAAAGAGTTGGATTCCGAGAATGCGATTGTAATTAATCGAATGCCTGAACAGTAACGGAATACTGTTCACTATTTATAGGCACAGGACGCAGCCTGTGAGGAATTACAAGTATGCCCCTTATAAAAACTTACAACATTGACTCAGACCTTTATGGACTAAAAGGTCATTCTATCTTTAAGTCGGTTTGTAATGCCGAAGCTTTACGAAGAGGAACCTTCGGCTATCTTATACAAACAACTTCATCCGAGGACCACTTCTTTCTATAAGACCTTCGGCGACGAAGCATAGACCCAACAGCCCCTCCACGTCCGAGGCACAACCGGTCACATTCAAGGCGATGGAGGAGAAAAAGGAGGAGTCTACATCAAGTAGACAACCAATCGATGCATCTAAGCTCGACAACGAGGAGATGGCGCTCATCATCAAGAGCTTCCGCCAAACCCTCAAGCAACGGAAGGGGAAGGATTACAAGCCCCGCTCCAAGAAAGTGTGCTACAAATGTGGTAAGCCCGGTCATTTTATTGCAAAATGTCCACTATCTAGTGACAGTGACAGGGGTGAAGACAAGAAGGGCAAGAGGAGAGAAAAGAAGAGGTACCACAAGAAGAGGGGTGGCGATGCCCATGTGTGCCGCGAGTGGGACTCCGAGGAAAGCTCCTCCGACTCCTCCTCCGACGAGTACACCGCCAACATCGCTGGCACCAAGGGCCTCCTCTTCCCCAACGTCGGCCACAAGTGCCTCATGGCAAAGGACGGCAAAAGGAAGAAGGTAAAATCAAAATCCTCCACTAAATATGAAACCTCTAGTGATGAGGATAATGTTAGTGATGAGGAGGATAATTTGCGTACCCTTTTTGCCAACCTCAACATGCAACAAAAGGAAAAATTAAATAAATTAATTAGTGCTATTCATGAGAAGGATGATCTCTTGGACTCTCAAGAGGACTTCCTAATTAAGGAGAACAAGAAGCATGTTAAGGTTAAAAATGCTTACGCTCTAGAAGTAGAAAAATGTGAAAAATTATCTAGTGAGCTAAGCACTTGCCATGATATTATTACCAACCTTAGAAATGAGAATGCAAAATTAATTGGTAAGGTTGATTCAAATGTTTGTAATTATTCAATTCCAAATCTTAGTGATGATAATGCTAATTTGCTTGCTAAGATTGAAAAGTTGAATGATTCTCTTGCTAGCCTTAGGATTGAAAATGAAGAATTGATTGCTAAGGCTAAAGAATTAGATGTTTGCAATTCCGATCTTAGAGATAAGAATGATATTTTACGTGCTAAGATTGTTGAACTTAATTCTTGCAAACCCTCTACATCTACCATTGAGCATGTCACTATCTGCACTAGATGTAGAGACATTAATATTGATGCTATTCATGATCACCTAGCCTTAATTAAGAAAAAAATGATCACATAGCTCAACTTAATGCAAAAATTCATGAGCATGACTTAGAAAATGAAAAATTTAAATTTGCTAGAAGCATGCTCTATAATGGGAGACGCCCTGGCATCAAGGATGGCATTGGCTTCCAAAAGGGGGACAATGTCAAACTTAATGACCCTCCTAAAAGATTGTCTAACTTTGTTAAGGGCAAGGCTCCCATGCCTCAGGATAACGAGGGTTACATTTTGTACCCTGCCGGTTATCCCGACAGCAAAATTAGGAGAATTCACTCTAGGAAGTCTCACTCTGGCCCTAATCATGCTTTTATGTATAAGGGTGAGACATCTAGCTCTAGGTAAGCAACCTGTGCCAAATTGCCTAGAAAGAAAACTCCTATTGCATCAAATGATCATAATATTTCATTTAAAACTTTTGATGCATCCTATGTTTTAACTAACAAATCCGGCAAGGTAGTTGCGAAATATGTTGGGGACAAACACAAGGGCTCCAAGACTTGTGTTTGGGTACCCAAAGTTCTTGTATCTAATGTCAAAGGACCCAAAACCGTTTGGGTACCTAAAAGCAAGAACTAAACTTGTTTTGTAGGTTTATGCATCCGGGGGCTCAAGTTGGATCATCGATAGCGGGTGCACAAACCATATGACAGGGGAGAAGAAGATGTTCTCCTCCTACGAGAAAAACCAAGATCCCCAACGAGCTATCACATTCGGGGATGGAAATCAAGGTTTGGTCAAAGGATTGGGTAAAATTGCTATATCACCTGACCATTCCATTTCCAGTGTTTTTCTTGTAGATTCTTTAGATTATAACTTGCTTTCAGTTTCACAATTATGTAAAATGGGTTACAACTGTCTTTTTACGGATGTAGGTGTCACTGTCTTTAGAAGAAGTGATGATTCAATAGCATTTAAGGGAGTGTTAGAGGGTCAGCTATACTTAGTAGATTTTGATAGAGCTGAACTCGACACTTGCTTAATTGCTAAGACTAACATGGGCTGGCTCTGGCATCACCGACTAGCACATGTTGGGATGAAGAATCTTCACAAGCTTCTAAAGGGAGAACACATTTTGGGACTAACAAATGTTCATTTTGAGAAAGACAGGATTTGTAGCGCATGTCAGGCAGGGAAGCAAGTTGGTGTTCATCATCCACATAAGAACATCATGACGACCGACATGCCACTCGAGCTCCTACACATGGACCTATTCGGCCCGATAGCTTACATAAGCATCGGCGGGAGTAAGTACTGTCTAGTTATTGTGGATGACTATTCTCGCTTCACTTGGGTGTTCTTTTTGCAGGAAAAATCTCATACCCAAGAGACCTTAAAGGGATTCTTGAGACGAGCTCAAAATGAGTTCGGCTTGAGGATCAAGAAAATAAGAAGCGACAACGGGACGGAGTTCAAGAACTCTCAAATTGAAGGCTTCCTTGAGGAGGAGGGCATCAAGCATGAGTTCTCTTCTCCCTACACCCCACAACAAAATGGTGTAGTGGAGAGGAAGAATCGAACTCTATTGGACATGGCAAGAACCATGCTTGATGAATACAAGACTTCGGATCGGTTTTGGGCCGAGGCGGTCAACACCGCCTGCTACGCCATCAACCGGTTATATCTACACCGAATCCTCAAGAAGACATCGTATGAACTCCTAACTGGTAAAAAGCCCAATGTTTCATATTTTAGAGTCTTTGGTAGCAAATGCTTTATTCTTGTCAAAAGAGGTAGAAAATCCAAATTTGCTCCTAAGACTGTAGAAGGCTTTTTACTAGGATATGATTCAAACACAAGAGCATATAGAGTCTTTAACAAGTCCTCTGGACAAGTTGAAGTTTCTTGTGACATTGTGTTTGATGAGACTAACGGCTCCCAAGTAGAGCAAGTTGATCTTGATGAGATAGGTGATGAAGAGGCTCCGTTCGTCGCACTAAGAAACATGTCCATTGGGCATGTGTGTCCTAAGGAATCCGAAGAGCCACCTCAAGCACAAGATCAACCATCTTCCTCCACACAAGCATCTCCACCAACTCAAGATGAGGATAAGGCTCAAAATGATGAAGGAGAAGATCAAGAAGTTGAGCCACCTCAAGAGGAAAGCAATGATCAAGGGGGAGATACCCATGATCAAGATGAGGAAGATGAACAAGTTCCAAGACCGCCTCACCCAAGAGTCCACCAAGCAATCCAACGAGATCACCCCGTCGACACCATCCTCGGCGATATTCATAAGGGGGTAACCACTAGATCTCGTGTTGCACATTTTTGTGAACATTACTCTTTTGTTTCCTCTATTGAGCCACATAGGGTAGAGGAAGCACTTCAAGATTCGGATTGGGTGATGGCGATGCAAGAGGAGCTCAACAACTTCACTAGGAATGAGGTATGGCATTTGGTTCCACGTCCTAATCAAAATGTTGTAGGAACCAAGTGGGTCTTCCGCAACAAGCAAGATGAGCATGGTGTGGTGACAAGGAACAAAGCCCGACTTGTGGCAAAGGAATATTCACAAGTCAAAGGTTTGGATTTCGGTGAAACCTATGCATCCGTAGCTAGGCTTGAGTCAATTCACATTTTACTTGCCTATGCTACTTACCATGGCTTCAAGCTTTATCAAATGGACATGAAAAGTGCCTTCCTCAATGGACCAATCAAGGAAGAGGTCTATGTTGAGCAACCTCCCGGCTTTGAAGATAGTGAGTATCCGAACCATGTGTATAAACTCTCTAAGGCGCTTTATGGGCTTAAGCAAGCCCCAAGAGCATGGTATGAATGCCTGAGAGATTTTCTTATCACTAATGGCTTCAAAGTCGGAAAGGCCGATCCTACTTTATTTACTAAAACTCTTGACAATGATTTGTTTGTATGCCAAATTTATGTTGATGATATTATATTTGGGTCTACTAACGAATCTACATGTGAGGAATTCAGTAGGATCATGACACAGAAATTCGAGATGTCGATGATGGGGGAGTTGAAGTACTTCTTGGGATTTCAAGTGAAACAACTCCAAGAGGGCACCTTCATTAGCCAAACGAAGTATATTCAAGACATTCTAAACAAGTTTGGGATGAAGGATGCCAAGCCCATCAAGACACCCATGGGAACAAATGGGCATATTGACCTCGACGCGGGAGGTAAATCCGTCGATCAAAAGGTACACCAGTCGATGATAGGTTCTTTACTCTACTTATGTGCATCTCGACCGGATATTATGCTTTCCGTATGCATGTGTGCAAGATTCCAAGCCGACCCTAAGGAAGCTCACCTTACAGCCGTAAAACGAATCTTGAGATATTTAGTTCATACTCCTAAGTTTGGGCTTTGGTACCCTCGGAGATCCACATTTGATTTAATTGGTTATTCGGATGCCGATTGGGCGGGATGTAAAATTAATAGAAAGAGCACATCGGGGACTTGCCAGTTCTTGGGAAGGTCCTTGGTGTCTTGGGCTTCAAAGAAGCAAAATTCGGTAGCTCTTTCTACCGCCGAAGCCGAGTATATTGCCGCAGGCCATTGTTGTGCGCAATTACTTTGGATGAGGCAAACCCTCAGGGACTATGGTTACAAATTAACCAAAGTTCCTCTTCTGTGTGATAATGAGAGTGCAATCCGCATGGCGGATAATCCCGTTGAGCATAGCCGCACTAAACACATAGCCATTCGGTATCATTTTCTTAGGGATCACCAACAAAAGGGAGATATCGAGATTGCATATATTAACACTAAGGAACAATTAGCCGATATCTTTACCAAGCCACTAGATGAACAAACATTTAACAAACTTAGGCATGAGCTCAATATTCTTGATTCTAGGAATTTCTTTAATGTTTTGCACACATAGCTCATTATTATACCTTTGATCATTTCTCTTTCATGTGCTATGACTAATGTGTTTTCAAGTATATTTCAAACCAAGTCATAGGTGTATTGAAAGGGAATTGGAGTCTTCGGCGAAGACAAAGGCTTCCACTCCACTCCATCAATTACTCACCCTTCGCCGTCGCTCCGAGCCACTCTCCAACTTTGGTATAATCTTCACTCATATGTTGTTTATCAAAGGGGGAGAAAGTGATTGAAAAGGGCTTATATTTCACTCAAGTATCCGTTTTTGGCGATTCATGCCAAAGGGGGAGAAAATATTAGCCCAAAGCAAAAGGACCGCACCACCACCTAATTTTAAATAATGTTTTCAAATTGGTATCTTATTGTGTTCAAAAGGGGGAAGTAGTCTTTTCAAAAATGGTGTCTTAAAACCCTCTTGAACACTAAGAGGAAGGTCTTATATAGGGGGAGTTTTGTTTAGTCAAAGGAAAAGCATTCGAAACAGGGGGAGAAAATTTCAAATCTTGAAAACGCTTCTCAAAATCTTACTCATTTACCTTTGACTATTTGCAAAAGAACCTTGAAGAGAATTTACAAAAGTATTTGCAAAAACAAAACATGTGGTGCAAGCGTGGTCCAAAATGTTAAGAAAATAAAGAAACAATCCATGCATAACTTATGTGAATTTATATTGGCTCAATTCTAAGTAACCTTTGCACTTACAATTATGCAAACTAGTTCATTTATGCATTTCTATATTTGCTTTGGTTTGTGTTGGCATCAATCACCAAAAAGGGGGGAGATTGAAAGGGAATTAGGCTTACACCTTTTTCCTAATTGATTTTGGTGGTTGAATTGCCCAACACAAATAATTGAACTAACTAGTTTGCTCTAGTCTATAAGTTCTACAGGTGCCAAATGTTCACAATAAGCCAATAAAAAGACCAAGAATGGGTTCAAACAAAGAGAGCAAAAGACATCCTAGAAGGCACCCTGGTCTGGCGCACCGGACTGTCCGGTGCACCACCGGACAGTGTCCGGTGCACCAGGGCACTCGAGGCTGAACTCCTCACCTTCGGGAAAATCAGAGGGCGCTCCGCTATAATTCATCGGACTGTCCGGTGTGCCAGCGGAGCAATGACTACTTCGCGCGCAACGGTTGTCTGCAACCGCATTAAATGCGCTACAGTGCGCGCCAGAGTCAGAGCACGTGCAGTTGGCGCACCAGACAGTCTACAGGACCTGTCCGGTGCACCACCGGACAGCCCAGAGGCCCCACAAGTCAGAGCTCCAACGGTCGAACCCCAACGGCTGACTGACGTGACTGGCGCACCGGACAACACACTTCCAACGGCCACTTTGTGGTGGTTGGGGCTATAAATACCCCAACCACCCCACATTCAATTGCATCCAAGTTTCTACACTTCTACACCTTAAAGAGCTATAGCATTCAATACAAGACACACCAAAGAGATCAAATCCTCTCCCAACTACACACAAAGCTTTAGTGATTAGAGAGAGTGATTTGTTGTGTTCATTTGAGCTCTTGCGCTTGGATTGCTTCCTTTCTTTCTCATTCTTCTTGTGATCAAACTCAATTGTAACCAAGGCAAGAGACACCAATTGTGTGGTGGTCCTTGCGGGAACTTCGTGTTCCGTTTGATTGAGAAGAGAAGCTCACTCGGTCTAAGTGACCGTTTGAGAGAGGGAAAGGGTTGAAAGAGACCCGGTCTTAGTGACCACCTCAACGGGGAGTAGGTTTGCAAGAACCGAACCTCGGTAAAACAAATCATCGTGTCTCGCTTTTTATTTGCTCACGATTTGTTTTGCGCCCTCTCTCTCGGACTTGTTTATATTTCTAACTGAAAGTCGCCTAGAGGGGGGGTGAATAGGGCGAATCTAAAATTTACAAACTTAATCACAACTACAAGCCGGGTTAGCGTTAGAAATGTAAACGAGTCCGAGAGAGGGCGTGAAAAGAAATCGCAAGCGAATAAAGAGTGAGACACAAGGATTTGTTTTACCGAGGTTCGGTTTTCGCAAACCTACTCCCCGTTGAGGTGGTCACAAAGACCGAGTCTCTTTCAACCCTTTCCCTCTCTCAAACGGTCCCTCGGACCGAGTGAGCTTCTCTTCTCAATCAATTGGGAACCAAACTTCCCGCAAGGACCACCACATAATTGGTGTCTCTTGCCTTGATTACAATTGAGATGATCGCAAGAAAGAATGAGAAAAAGAAGCAATCCAAGCGCAAGAGCTCAAATGAACACAACAAATCTCTCTCACTAATCACTAAATCTTTGTGTGGAGTTGGGAGAGGATTTGATCTCTTTGGTGTGTCTTGTATTGAATGCTAGCTCTTGTAATGTAGTTGGAAGGTGGAAAACTTGGATGCCAATGAATGTGGGGTGGTTGGGGTATTTATAGCCCCAACCACCACAAAGTGGTCGTTGGAAGGCTGCAGTCGCATGGCGCACCGGACAGTCCGGTGCGCCACCGGACACTGTCCGGTGCGCCAGCCACGTCAGCAGACCGTTGGGGTTCGACCGTTGGAGCTCTGTCTTGTGGGCCCGCCTGGCTGTCCGGTGGTGCACCGGACAGGCCCTGTAGGCTGTCCGGTGTGCCACCCGCGCGTGCACTGCTCCTCTGTGTGTGCAGGTGCGCATTTAATGCATTCCAGTCGACCGTTGCGCGCGAAGTAGCCGTTGCTCCGCTGTCACACCGGACAGTCCGGTGAATTATAGCGGAGCGGATTCCCGAAGCTGGCGAGTTCAGAGTCGCTCTTCCTTGGGGCACCAGACAGTCTGGTGAATTATAGCGAAGCGCCTCTGAAAATTCCCGAAGGCAGGGAGTTCGGCTTGGAGTCCCCTGGTGCACCGGACACTGTCCGGTGCGCCAGACCAGGGCACACTTCGGTTATCTCTTGCTCTCTTGTTTGAACCCTTTTCTTGGTCTTTTTATTGGCTTATTGTGAACCTTTGGCACCTGTAAAACTTATAGACTAGAGCAAACTAGTTAGTCCAATTATTTGTGTTGGGCAATTCAACCACCAAAATCAATTAGGAAATAGGTGTAAGCCTAATTCCCTTTCAATCTCCCCCTTTTTGGTGATTGATGCCAACACAAACCAAAGCAAATATAGAAGTGCATAATTGAACTAGTTTGCATAATTGTAAGTGCAAAGGTTACTTAGAATTGAGCTAATATAAATTCTCATAAGATATGCATGGATTGTTTCTTTATTTTTAGCATTTTGGACCACACTTGCACCACATGTTTTGTTTTTGCAAAGGTTTTGGAAATTCTTTTTGAATTCTTTTGCAAAGAGTCAAAGGTAAATGAATAAGATTCTTGAGAAACATTTACAAGATTTGAAATTTTCTCCCCCTGTTTCAAATGCTTTTCCTTTGACTAGACAAAACTCCCCCTTAATGAAATCCTCCTCTTAGTGTTCAAGAGGGTTTTGATGTTAATTTTGAAGAGGGTATACCAATTTGAAATTATATCACAAATAAGATACCAATTTGAAAATACTTCTTTAAAACAAAATTGAAAGACTAAAATTTTTGAAATTGGTGGTGGTGCGGACCTTTTGCTTTGGTCTCATGCTCTCTCCCCCTTTGGCATAAATCGCCAAAAACGAAATCATTAGAGCCCTTTTAAACTACTTTCTCCCCTTTGGTAAACAAAATAGGAGTGAATATTATACCAAATACGGAGAGTTGCTTGGAGCGACGGCGAAGGATGAGTTGATGGAGTGGAGTGGAAGCCTTTGTCTTCGCCGAAGACTCCATTTCCCTTTCAATACACCTATGACTTGTTTTGAAATTCACTTGAAAACACATTAGTCATAGCACATGAAAGAGATATGATCAAAGGTATATGAATGAGCTATGTGTGCAAAACATCAAAAGAAGTTCCTAGAATCAAGAATATTTAGCTCATGCCTAAGTTTGTTAAAAGTTTGTTCATCTAGTGGCTTGGTAAAGATATCGGCTAATTGATCTTTAGTGTTAATATATGCAATCTCGATATCTCCCTTTTGTTGGTGATCCCTTAGAAAATGATACCGAATGACTATGTGTTTAGTGCGGCTATGCTCAACGGGATTATCCGCCATGCGGATTGCACTCTCATTATCACATAGAAGAGGAGCTTTGGTTAATTTGTAACCATAGTCCCTAAGGGTTTGGCTCATCCAAAGTAGTTGCACGCAACAATGTCCTGCGGCAATATACTCGACTTCGGCGGTAGAAAGAGCTACGGAATTTTGTTTCTTTGAAGCCCAAGACACCAAGGATCTTCCCAAGAACTGGCAAGTCCCCGATGTGCTCTTTCTATTGATTTTGCACCCTGCCCAATCGGCATCCGAATAACCAATTAAATCAAATGTGGATCCCTGAGGGTACTAAAGCCCAAACTTAGGAGTATGAACTAAATATCTCAAGATTCGTTTTACGACCGTAAGGTGAGCTTCCTTAGGGTCGGCTTGGAATCTTGCACACATACATACGGAAAGCATAATATCCGGCCGAGATGCACATAAATAGAGTAAAGAGCCTATCATCGACCGGTATACCTTTTGATCGACGGATTTACCTCCCGTGTTGAGTTCGAGATGCCCATTGGTTCCCATGGGTGTCTTGATGGGCTTGGCATCCTTCATCCCAAACTTGTTTAGAATGTCTTGAATATACTTTGTTTGGCTAATGAAGGTGCCCTCTTGGAGTTGCTTCACTTGAAATCCCAAGAAGTACTTCAACTCCCCCATCATCGACATCTCAAATTTCTTTGTCATGATCCTACTAAATTCCTCACATGTAGATTCGTTAGTAAATAGAGTAGGATCGACCTTTCCGACTTCATTAGTGATAAGGAAATCTCTTAGGCATTCATACCATGCTCTTGGGGCTTGCTTGAGCCCATAAAGCGCCTTAGAGAGTTTGTACACATGGTTAGGGTACTCACTATCTTCAAAGCCGGGAGGTTGCTCAACATAGACCTCTTCCTTAATTGGTCCATCGAGGAAGGCACTTTTCACGTCCATTTGATAAAGCTTGAAGCCATGGTAAGAAGCATAGGCAAGTAATATACGAATTGACTCAAGCCTAGCTATGGGTGCATAGGTTTCACCGAAATCCAAACCTTCGACTTGTGAATATCCTTTGGCTACAAGTCGGGCTTTGTTCCTTGTCACCACACCATGCTCGTCTTGCTTGTTGCGGAACACCCACTTGGTTCCTACAACATTTTGATTAGGACGTGGGACCAAATGCCATACCTCATTCCTAGTGAAGTTGTTGAGCTCCTCTTGCATCGCCACCACCCAATCCGAATCTTGAAGTGCTTCCTCTACCCTGTGTGGCTCAATAGAGGAAACAAAAGAGTAATGCTCACAAAAATGTGCAACACGAGATCTAGTGGTTACCCCCTTATGAATGTCGCCTAGGATGGTGTCGACGGGGTGATCTCGTTGGATTGCTTGGTGGACTCTTGGGTGTGGCGGCCTTGGAGTTTGTTTATCTTCCTCATCTTGATCATGGGCATCTCCCCCTTGATCATTGCTCTCCTCTTGAGGTGGCTCAACTCCTTGATCTTCTCCTTCATTATTTTGAGCCTCATCCTCATCTTGAGTTGGTGGAGATGCTTGTGTGGAGGAAGATGGTTGATCTTGTGCATTTGGAGGCTCTTCGGATTCCTTAGGACACACATCCCCAATGGACATGTTCCTTAGCGTGATGCATGGAGCCTCTTCATCACCTATCTCATCAAGATCAACTTGCTCTACTTGAGAGCCGTTAGTCTCATCAAACACAACGACACAAGAAACTTCAACTTGTCCAGAGGACTTGTTAAAGACTCTATATGCCCTTGTGTTTGAATCATATCCTAGTAAAAAGCCTTCTACATTCTTAGGAGCAAATTTAGATTTTCTACCTCTTTTAACAAGAATAAAGCATTTGCTACCAAAGACTCTAAAATATGAAATATTGGGCTTTTTACCGGTTAGGAGTTCGTATGATGTCTTCTTGAGGATTCGGTGTAGATATAATCGGTTGATGGCGTAGCAGACGGTGTTGACCGCCTCGGCCCAAAACCGATCCGAAGTCTTGTACTCATCAAGCATGGTTCTTGCCATGTCCAATAGAGTTCGATTCTTCCTCTCCACTACACCATTTTGTTGTGGGGTGTAGGGAGAAGAGAACTCATGCTTGATGCCCTCCTCCTCAAGGAAGCCTTCAATTTGAGAGTTCTTGAACTCCGTCCCGTTGTCACTTCTAATTTTCTTGATCCTTAAGCCGAACTCGTTTTGAGCCCGTCTCAAGAATCCCTTTAAGGTTTCTTGGGTATGAGATTTTTCCTACAAAAGAACACCCAAGTGAAGCGAGAATAATCATCCACAATAACTAGACAGTACTTACTCCCGCCGATGCTTATGTAAGCTATCGGGCCGAATAGGTCCATGTGTAGGAGCTCTAGTGGCCTGTCAGTCGTCATGATGTTCTTGTGTGGATGATGAACACCAACTTGCTTCCCTGCTTGGCATGCGCTACAAATCCTGTCTTTCTCAAAATAAACATTTGTTAATCCTAAAATGTGCTCTCCCCTTAGAAGCTTATGAAGATTCTTCATCCCAACATGGGCTAGTCGGCGGTGCCAGAGCCAACCCATGTTAGTCTTAGTAATTAAGCAAGTGTCGAGTTCAGCTCTATCAAAATCTATCAAGTATAGCTGACCCTCTAACACTCCCTTAAATGCTATTGAATCATCACTTCTTCTAAAGACAGTGACACCTACATCAGTAAAAAGACAGTTGTAGCCCATTTGACATAATTGAGAAACATAAAGCAAATTGTAATCTAAAGAATCTACAAGAAAAACATTGGAAATAGAATGGTCAGGTGAAATAGCAATTTTACCCAAACCTTTGACCAAACCTTGGTTTCCATCCCCGAATGTGATAGCTCGTTGGGGATCTTGGTTTTTCTCATAGGAGGAGAACATCTTCTTCTCACCTGTCATGTGGTTTGTGCACCCGCTATCGATGATCCAACTTGAGCCCCCGGATGCATAAACCTACAAAACAAGTTTAGTTCTTGACTTTAGGTACCCAAACTGTTTTGGGTCCTTTGGCATTAGATACAAGAACTTTGGGTACCCAAACACAAGTCTTTGATCCCTTGTGTTTGTCCCCGACATATTTGGCAACTATTTTGCCGGATTTGTTAGTCAAAACATAGGATGCATCAAAAGTCTTAAATGAAATGCTATGTTCATTTGATGCACTAGGAGTTTTCTTCTTAGGCAATTTAGCACGGGTTGATTGCCTAGAGCTAGATGTCTCACCCTTATACATAAAAGCATGATTAGGGCCAGAGTGAGACTTCCTAGAATGAATTCTCCTAATTTTGCTCTCAGGGTAACCGGCCGGGTACAAAATGTAACCCTCGTTATACTGAGGCATGGGAGCCTTGCCCTTAACAAAGTTAGACAATTTTTTAGGAGGGGCACTAAGTTTGACTTTGTCTCCCTTTTGAAAGCCAATGCCATCCTTGATGTCAGGGCGTCTCCCACTATAGAGCATGCTTCTAGCAAATTTAAATTTTTCATTTTCTAAGTCATGCTCACTGATCTTAGCATTAAGTTGAGCTATGTGATCATTTTGTTGTTTAATTAAAGCCATGTGATCATGAATAGCATCAATGTTTATGTCTCTACATCTAGTGCAAATGGAAGTATGCTCAACGGTAGATGTAGAAGGTTTGCAAGATTTTAATTCTACAACCTTAGCATGTAATATATCATTTTCACTTCTAAGGTTAGAAATGGAAGCATTGCAAACATCTAATTCTTTAGCCTTAGCAATCAATTTTTCATTTTCATTTCTAAGGCTAGCCAGAGAGATATTCAATTCTTCAATCTTAGCAAGCAAATCAACATTTCATCTCTAAGATTGGGAATTGAAACATCACAAATATTAGAATCAACCTTAGCAATTAATTTAGCATTTTCATTTCTAAGGTTGGTAATAGTGTCATGGCAAGTGCTTAGCTCACTAGATAGTTTTTCACATTTTTCTACTTCTAGAGCGTAAGCATTTTTAACCTTCACATGCTTCTTGTTTTCTTTGATAAGGAAGTCCTCTTGGGAGTCCAATAGATCATCCTTCTCATGAATAGCACTAATTAATTCATTTAGTTTTTCCTTTTGTTGCATGTTTAGGTTGGCAAAAAGGATGCACAAATTATCCTCCTCATCACTAGCATTTCCCTCATCACTAGAGGTTTCATATTTAGTGGAGGATCTTGATTTTTCCTTCTTCCTTTTGCCGTCCTTAGCCATGAGGCACTTGTGGCCGACGTTGGGGAAGAGAAGACCCTTGGTGACGGCGATGTTTGCGGCGTCCTCGTCGGAGGAGTCGGTGGAGCTCTCGTCGGAGTCCCACCCCCGGCAAATATGGGCATTGCCGCCCTTCTTCTTGTAGTATCTCTTCTTCTCCTTTCTTCTCCCTTTCTTGTCGTCGCCCCTGTCACTATCACTAGATAACGAACATTTAGCAATGAAATGACCGGGCTTACCACATTTGTAGCAAACTTTCTTGGAGCGGGATTTGTAGTCCTTCCCCCTCATTTGCTTGAGGATTTGGCGGAAGCTCTTGATGATGAGTGCCATCTCCTCATTGTCGAGCTTTGAGGCGTCGATAGGTTGTCTACTTGACGTAGACTCCTCCTTCTTTTCCTCCGTTGCCTTGAATGCGACCGGTTGTGCTTCGGGCGTGGAGGGGCCATCTAGCTCGTTAATTTTCTTTGAGCCTTTGATCATCAGTTCAAAGCTCACAAAATTTCCTATCACTTCCTCGGGGGTCATTAGTGTATACCTAGGATTACCACGAATTAATTGAACTTGAGTAGGGTTAAGGAAAACAAGTGATCTAAGAATAACCTTAACCACTTCGTGGTCATCCCATTTTTTGCTCCCAAGGTTGCGCACTTGGTTCACCAAGGTTTTGAGCCGATTGTACATGTCTTGTGGCTCCTCCCCTTGGCGAAGACGGAAGCGACCGAGCTCCCCCTCGATCGTTTCTCGCTTGGTGATCTTGGTCACCTCGTCTCCTTCGTGCGTGATCTTTAGCACGTCCCAAATCTCCTTAGCACTCTTCAACCCTTGCACCTTATTATACTTCTCTCGACTTAGAGAGGCGAGGAGTATAGTTGTGGCTTGGGAGTTGAAGTGTTGGATTTGGGCCACTTCGTCCTCATCATAATCTTCATCCCCTACGGATGGTACCTGTACACCAAACTCAACAACATCCCATATACTTTTGTGGAGTGAGGTTAGGTGATATCGCATCATATCACTCCACCTAGCATAATCTTCACCATCAAAAGTTGGTGGTTTGCCTAATGGGACGGAAAGTAAAGGCGCATGCTTAGGAATGCGAGGATAGCGTAGGGGGATCTTACTAAACTTCTTGCGCTCATGGCACTTAGAAGTTACATATGGCGTGTCGGAGCCGGAGGTGGATGGCAATGAGGTGTCGGTCTCATAGTAGACCACCTTCCTCATCTTCTTCTTCTTGTCACCGCTCCGACGTGACTTGTGTGAAGGGGATTTCTTCTCCTTCCCTTTCCCTTTGTTGCGGGACTCTTCCGATGAAGCCTTCCCGTGGCTTGTAGTGGGCTTGTCACCGGTCTCCATCTCCCTCTTGGCGTGATCTCCCGACATCACTTCGAGCGGTTAGGCTCTAATGAAGCACCGGGCTTCAATACCAATTGAAAGTCGCCTAGAGGGAGGGTGAATAGGGCGAATCTGAAATTTACAAACTTAATCACAACTACAAGCCGGGTTAGCATTAGAAATGTAAACGAGTCTGAGAGAGGGCGTGAAAACAAATCGCAAGCGAATAAAGAGTGAGACACAAGGATTTGTTTTACCGAGGTTCGGTTTTCGCAAACCTACTCCCCGTTGAGGTGGTCACAAAGACCGGGTCTCTTTCAACCCTTTCCCTCTCTCAAACGGTCCCTCGGACCGAGTGAGCTTCTCTTCTCAATCAATTGGGAACCAAACTTCCCGCAAGGACCACCACACAATTGTTGTCTCTTGCCTTGATTACAATTGAGATGATCGCAAGAAAGAATGAGAAAAAGAAGCAATCCAAGCGCAAGAGCTCAAATGAACACAACAAATTTCTCTCACTAATCACTAAATCTTTGTGTGGAGTTGGGAGAGGATTTGATCTCTTTGGTGTGTCTTGTATTGAATACTAGCTCTTGTAATGTAGTTGGAAGGTGGAAAACTTGGATGCCAATGAATGTGGGGTGGTTGGGGTATTTATAGCCCCAACCACAACAAAGTGGCCGTTGGAAGGCTGCAGTCGCATGGCGCACCGGACAGTCCGGTGCGCCACCGGACACTGTCCGGTGCGCCAGCCACGTCAGCAGACCGTTGGGGTTCGACCGTTGGAGCTCTGTCTTGTGGGCCCGCCTGGCTGTCCGGTGTGCCACCCGCGCGTGCACTGCTCCTCTGCGCGCGTAGGCGCGCATTTAATGCGTTCCAGTCGACCGTTGCGCGCGAAGTAGCCGTTGCTCCGCTGTCACACCGGACAGTCCGGTGAATTATAGCGGAGCGGATTCCCGAAGCTGGCGAGTTCAGAGTCGCTCTTCCTTGGGGCACCGGACAGTCCGGTGAATTATAGCGAAGCGCCTCTGAAAATTCCCGAAGGTAGGGAGTTCGGCTTGGAGTCCCTTGGTGCACCGGACACTGTCCGGTGGCACACCGGACAGTCCGGTGCGCCAGACCAGGGCACACTTCGGTTATCCCTTGCTCTCTTGTTTGAACCCTTTTCTTGGTCTTTTTATTGGCTTATTGTGAACCTTTGGCACCTGTAGAACTTATAGACTAGAGCAAACTAGTTAGTCCAATTATTTGTGTTGGGCAATTCAACCACCAAAATCAATTAGGAAATAGGTGTAAGCCTAATTCCCTTTCGCTAACGCTAACCCGGTTTGTAGTTGTGCTTAAGTTTATAAATTTCAGATTCGCCCTATTCACCCCCCTCTAGGCGACTTTCAGAAATCGTACTATTTGCTAATCGACATAGCTAGATCAAACTTACCATTCTTTTAGCTTTTCGTATAATGTCGTCACCGCCAAACTTGTGGTTAGGATTGGTTCCTCGACATTGTCTATGATGCGCTGACGCTTTCTGGAAGCCTTCGGAAGCCCAATATCGACACCAAGCATAGTACGCATCAGGCACGAGCGCCATCCATGGAACCATCACCTGCACACACAATGTTATATATTATATCAATCACAACAATCAATATAAAGGGTAAAACAAATTGAATACTAACCTCACGATATTGATCCTCAGTCAAATATATCTTTGAGGACCCTTCCTTTTTTATTCAAGGGGCCTGCTTCTTCCGGATGCTTTTGAAAATACAGGTTTGTAGCCTGAATTCTCGCATAGTATATGGCATCCTTCACCAGCTTCTTTGCATTGTTTTGGAAGACACGTTCAGCGTGCCCCATGTAATCCTCTCTGTCAGGCAACCGATATCGAAGCTACAACATAAAGAATACAAATACAATGGTATAAGTCATAGATTTACAATATTAAGAAACATAACAAAAATAATAAAGAATTCATACCCAAAAGTCATTACGCACAAGTCCTTGTCTGTCGGTGTGGCTTCGTTCCTTTTTAAACTTGTACTCGTCCCAAGTACTGACGAGCACATCATCCTTGGTATCACCGTTTGACACCTTCACTATACTAGGGTAGTGAAGGCGGCAAAGAGAACCCAACGTAAGGTTAACCTGAGTGTGGTGTCCCTTGCCGTCAAAGGACATGTCCTCCCAATTCCTGCATTACACAAAAACATTAACAATAGACATAATAGTTATATGAGATAAGTTAATATATTACACTCACCGATCTCCATGTGGCATGATTAAAGTCCTATCAGCCTCTCGCTCTATCGCGTGACGAGGCTTTACTGAGTGGCTTTTTCTTGAGCGACGTGTGCGTGTCGCTGAAGAGCCTCCCGAGCCATCATCCATCGGGTTGTCAGCCGGTTCGCCCTGTTGGCCCCACTGGTCCCACGCCTGTTGCTGCTCTCTCTGGTGGTGCCACTGGTCCCATGGCTGGTGATGCTGTGGGGCCTGGTCCCATGTCACGTGCTCCACCTCTTCATTGTGCTCCACCTCCTCATTGTGCTCCACCTCCTCATTGTGCTCCTCCTCCTCAATGTGCTGCTCCTCAGTGTGCTGCTCATCCTGGTACATACAACTCAAGATTTATTTGTAAATATGTAAACAAATTTATTTGTACAAGATATGTTACCTCATCTCCATGTACCGCGCTCAACAGCTCTCGACGTCTGCTGCTGCTAGAAGAACTGCCCTGAAAAAAGGCACAGGCCCTTGAACAGCCCCTTCACTGACTTCTTTGATTTTGGCGGCATCCTGCATAAAAAATAAGAAATTATTCATTAGTGCATCAAAAATGACATAATACTTAAAAATAGAAACAAATGAAATAACAAAACAACTTTACTTGTTAAATATCATCAAAATCAGGATCTATTTGTTCTCTTTTATGCAGAGGTTGCCATGTAACCTTTCTCCTAACAGGTTGTCTTCTCCGTCTCTCAGGAAAAGTTAAGTCGTTAACGTCTGCAACTAGTGAATCTAATGCCGGTGCAGGATCAATATGAAAACTAGTTGGCAACTCTTCTTCTTGAAACACCTCATCAACCTGCTCAAGGTGACCAATTTGATATTCGTCCTCACCAGGAGTGTATAGGCGTTTGTGGGGATTTACATTGTACACAACCCTCCATTTAGACAACTTTTTGCATGGATATGTCGAGAAATAAACTTGGTCTGCTTGATGGGCAAGGATATACGTGTCATGTCCTTGAAGCAATTTTTCCGGTTGGATCTGTGTCATCCCAAATTCGGTCCTATAATACTTCGGGTCATACCATTTACACTCAAAGAAAACTAGCGCTAAAGGCTTATTTCCAGCAAATGTAATCTCGATTATATTTTTGATTTTCCTGTAATAGCAGGCTTCGTGTCCTTCCATGTCGGTTACCCTAGTAACGAATCCACTATTTTGAGTGGCGGCCATAGGATGACTTGATTCGAAAATGCTTGAACGAAAGCGATATCCATTGACGTCGTAACGTCCATAGCTTTTGGCAGTTACGCTTCCAATAGATAACTGACATAAGTAATCATTCAAATTCATTTCCTCCCCAAACTGTCAATTATGCCACAAAGCATTAGCAAATTCTGTAATATTAGTTAACTGAAATTAGCTCTCGGAGCCACATAATTAAGACTTACACGGTCCCGAAGCCACATAATGAAATTAGATCGCCCATGCATACCATCGCGTCACAATTTGTCTATGTCTCTCGCTGTTGGCCTACTGAGACACCTCATGTTTTGTTCATCAAACTCGCTGTCAAATATTATTGTATGACATGAGATATTTGATAACATAAACTAATTCACATATGAACAGTTTAAGAAAATAAGTCTTACACAAAGTATTTCTCCACCTTAGGCATATTCGTGAACATGTACAGTAAAGCAGACTTCCGTTCTTCCATACTGAGGTGATATGCCTTGGGTGGACCAACGACTTTGCCGTTTGTCTGAAAAATCGAAAGATCACTACAAGGAGGCATCTCTCGTTCATCATCATGGTACCTTTTCTTTCGAGCAAATACATTATGTTCTTCTACAAAGTAACAACTTGTGAAGTGTGCTACCTCCTTAAGTTTAAATTGTTCCGCAATACATCCTTCAACTCTTGCCTTATTGCCCACCATTGCTCTAAGCTTCTTTAAAGCTCTTTCTATATGAAACATCCACCTATACTGAACAGGACCACCGACCTTAGCCTCATATGGAAGATGTATAAAGAGATGCTGCATAGGATTGAAGAAACCCGGTGGAAATATTTTTTCCAATTTGCACAAAAGCACTAGTGCCTCTTTCTCCAGCTGTTCCATCACATCTCTTCTGATTTCTTTAGCACACATCTGTCTGTAGAAATAGCTAACTTCAGCTAACGTTTTCCACACAGCTTCGGAAATGTACCCACGAAACATTACAGGCATGAGCCTCTCCATAATTATGTGGAAGTCATGGCTCTTCAGTCCATTCATCTTCATTGTCTTCAAGTTCACAGATCTTCTAAAACCAGCGGCATAACCATCGGGGAATTTAATATCCTTCATCCACTTCATCACTTCTTTCCGTTGCTTAGATTTCAGACAATAGTCAGCTTTTGGTTTGCCTCCGTTTTCTCTAAGCACTTGGGTTGGACGATCACATATCACTGCTAAGTCCATGCGTGCCTTGTCATTATCTTTCGTTTTATCAGGGAAATCCATGCATGTATTTATGAGGGCTTGGCAAAAGTTACTCTCTTGATGCATGACGTCGATGTTGTGCATCAAAATCAATGACTTAGCATAAGGAAGCTCCCACAAGCCACATATGTGAGTCCAGTTATGCTCCTCACCAAAACCTTGATACCTTTTCCTACTCTCGTCTGGACAAGTTTCATATGCTCTTCTATAATTTCTATCCCACTATGTCGCTTGGGCGGTCCCTTCGTGACGATGGTGCCCTTCCTAAATTCCTTTCTGTGCCTTCTGAAGGGGTGATTGAAGGGTAGAAAACATCTATGGCAATCAAAGTAACATATCTTGCCACCAGCACTAAGACGAAAACAATATGTATCTTTAGCACAATAAGGACACGTCAATCTACCATGCACGCTCCATCCAGAGAAAATACCATACGCCATAAAATCATGAACCGAGAACAGATATGCAACACGAAGATTGAATTTCTGCTTCTTGAAGCAGTCATAGGCTTCCACACCTTGCCATAGCTTCTTTAACTCTTCAATCAGTGGTTCAAGCATCACATTGAGGCGTACGCCAGGATGCTCAGGCCCAGGTATAACAAGACATAGGAACATAAACTCATATTTCATGCAAAGAGCAGGTGGAAGGTTGTACGGTATGGCAATGACAGGCCAACATGAATACGACGCAGCGGTCATATTGAACGGCGTGAAACCATCAGTTGCCAAGCCGATACGAACGTTTCTTGCATCGCTGGCAAAATCTGGATCAAATTTGTCAAGAGCCTTCCATGCATCACCATCTGACGGGTGCACCATTAACCCATCTTGTCTGTCCGTACAATCTTTATGCCACCTCATGTGCATAGCGGTCTTCCTCGAGAGAAACAAACGTTTCACTCTAAGAGTGAGAGGCATGTACCGAAGCTGTTTATGTGCAACCTTTGTCACCACCTTCTCCACATCTTCATTTACAAGCTCCACGTACCTCGACTTCCCATATTTTAAGCATTTCTGTTCTCAGCCATGTTCCTTCCGAAAAAGCATACAATTGTATTGGCAAACATCAATCTTCTCATACTCCATATCAAGACCTTCAAGCAATTTCTTGGACTGGTACATGTCTTTGGGCATCTTGTGACCCGTAGGAAGAACCTCACTAATCAAATCCACAAGCTCCTTGTAACAATTAATTGAGAATGCAAACTTGGACTTGATTGACATCAGCCGGGTCACGAATTCGAGTACGGTCACGTTAGTGTGCCCGTGAAGAGGCTCTTCTGACGCTTTAAGTAGGTCGAAGAACTTCTGAACCTCCGATGTAGGTGAATCATGATGATCTGGTGCCAGTTCAGGCTGCAGATCCTCAAGCATCTGGTCCATCCTATCAACATCATCTTCACCGTCATCAACTTCTACTTCTGGTGCTCGTTCAAGGCGTGACTCCCCGTGGAGATACCAGACCTTATAGCCTGGCACAAAACCATGCGATCACAGGTGTAGTGTGACCTGCCTCTTGGTGTGGCTCGTCATATTTCTACATTTATTGCATGGACACCTAATATTATCTATTTGTGACAAAGCAGCTGCATGGTCCAGAAACATCTGCGGCTTGGCAAACCATTCACTTGTGTGACACCCACCCTTCTTGAAACCTTCATACATTCAATCACGTCTATCACCCATTATTGCGGCTGTGTGTACGAATAAGAATTGCGTGTGTGAGACATTCATGTTTCTAAACGTCACACATACATCTATAGATAAGTAGTTAAACTATATATATACATAACATAACTTAATCACATTAACATGATTACTACTTGCATAACATCAAATTCATTAAATAATAATATTTGAAATAACTACTATTTGTATAACACATCACATTAATCATCCAATTCATTAACTAATAACATTAAACAACACATTTTATATTTGCAACATAAAATTAAAAATATGAAGACTACTAACACTGTTAATTAACAAATTTAAACAAAATTTAATCACATATTAGTTAACTCCCGTCGGCCACAAAAAACTGACGAAAATAAAACAATATATATAATATACCTCGCTGCTCGCTTTGCGCGGACGACGGTGGTGGACGACGTCGGTGGACGACGCGGATGGACGACGTCGATGTTGGGAAGCCGCGGCTACCGTGGACGGCGGCGGGTGACGGCGTTCAGCGGCGGTCGTCGGGCGCCCGGGCGGGGGCGGCGGCCGTGGGCGCGGGGGAGGCGGGCAGCACGACGGCGTGGTGGCGGCGGCGTGCGGGCGCACCGACGGCGTGGTGGCGGCGGTGTGTGGGCGGCGTGCGGGCGGCGCCGGCAGCTCCGGCGGCGGGCGGGCGGGGGCAGGGCACGGCGTAGAGATGGCACGGGCGTAGAGAAACAGAAAGGAAGAAGAAGCCCGACGTTGGTTATTCGAATAACTCCCGTCGGCTGGCGGCGCGGCCGACGGGAGTTATTTAATCGCCGTCGGCCTATGCGCGAGCCGACGGGAATTACTTAATCCCCGTCGGCTAATTTGGCGGGCCGACGGGAATTATTTAATCCCCGTCGGCCTTATTCTAGCCGACGTGAATTAATTAATCCCGTCGGCCCACGCGCAGGCCGACGGGAATTAATGTAGCCGACAGGGATGCTTTGGATTGTTGTAGTGCGTGTTACATGCCAAAGAATATACTAGCCCCGTCTTAAAATAATATTCGTTTTAGCTTTTAAATTTTATGTCTATACACCAATCATTATATAAATTCACTAAAAAGTTAAACCAAATTTTATTTTGGGACAGAGAGTACTAATTAATTAAGTAACCAACACGCTTTCACCATGAAGACCGTCGAGGTTTACAACCAAACAATTAAAGGATAGAAAATCATACTTACATAACGAATAATGACTAGCTAGTTTCTGATCAATCTAGTAAAGAAACCATCAAAGTTCTTGTTCGAGAGAAACCCGTTGTGGCAAGCACGTCGTCGAGTTGCTCTAGGTCGGCTGACAAGCCTATAATAACATCCTTGGATCACCAAAGCATAGAACTTAGAAGCATGAAGATTGGAAGGATAAAAGAGTGGTAGTTGGAATACCTCAATTAAAAGTGATCCTCTGGTATATATACATATGCTATATGTCACAGAGGGTAAAGTTTCACCTAAATCTAACCGAACAGCCATATGCCCCACCAAACGAACCAGCCAACCTACCAAATTGTTTTGGGTCCGCAATCCACTAATGGATCGCGAGCCGCACGTGGCCACCCACGACTCCCACATGCCCACTCACGCGACACGTCATCTTTCAGTATTTTGTGCTATTTCAGCCATTCATCGCTCAATTTCAATAATTATCAGCAAGCACAATAATTGTTAGTGCCAAAAAAATAATTACTGACAAAACATTCAGTAATTTATCATTTCTGCAGTAAAGAAATGTTCGATAATTATTAACGAACATTCAGTAACGACTGACGAAATGTTCAGACTGACGTTTTGCCCTTTCGGTCATTCATAGCCAAATTTCAGAAATTATCAGTGGGCACAATAATTTGTAAGTGTTACTTACAAAACAATCAGTAATCAAAGCTTGGTAAATATGCATTAAAGTGGCGTAATCATCCTTAATTCAAGCATAACAATGGCAAACCTTCGGCAGTAAGGTAATACAAACAATTATTAACTAGAATATACTTGCATGCTAATTGCGAAAGAACTTTTATCAACTTCATTAACACTTATGTTACATAAATAATCCATAATGGGAGTGATCCAATCTTCTAAATTGGCCTTATATTCATTGGATTAAAACTTAAACCAATTTGGGGCTTCCCGAAGAGCCAGCCTAGGTGGTTTCAAAAATTGCTCTAGTTGGTTCTACTAATGAACCTGCAGAGAAATAATGAGAACCAACCTGACCGATTTCTTAGAATTCTCATCAAACACAAAGAGAATGTAGGACGTTCCGTATTCAACACACCAAACCTCTATCTTGTATGCTTGTATCCATAATGGTATCTAAGATCAGCATGTTTTCAACCTACGCCCCTCTCTCTATCCCTCAGACTGTCTCCAGCAGCGTCCTCTAAATTTCGTCCCATAAAGAAATATTCTCTGTCCTTTACAGAACACTCTAAAAGATTCTGTCCTCTATATATTCTCCGTCTCCAGCAGCGTCCTCTAAATTCCGTCCCCTAAAGCTACAGTGTTAATAGATTCACATTTTTCATTTCTTTTTCATTTTTCTTTGTTTTCTTCGCCTTTCACGCTACATAAATGATACGTAAAAATTGTATTTATTAATTTTGAAAGTAATAAATTCGAATTGTGAATATTAATTACATTGCTTGTTTTGTTGTTGTGTAATTGTTGTCGATAACCCGCCACATAGTATAATATCGTTGGCAAAATATGTTTTCAAATGGACAAGCTTGCACCGTAAGCCAGTACTCTTCTTCGAGAAGCCATAGCCTAGCTTCCCTTGCACGACAACCGCATGGCTTCTATCCGAAGCGTACTTCCTCTATAAATACCGAGTGAGCCTTCCATACTTCACTCAACCTTGCCTTTACAAACTCCACAACCATGAATCCCTACTTAGAAAACAATTTTCTTGTGCGGTTGATGGAAGAAATGGAAGAGGAAGAAGAAGAGTTGCAGTTGGCGAGGCACATGGTCAATAGGAGGCGACGTGCACGCAATGAGCGTCGTCATGGTGGTTCGATTCCAGGGCGTGTTAGGATTCATCGTGATCACATGAGCGGCGATGCAAGAATCCGAGCGGACTACTTTGGAGCGAACCCGGTGTACACGGATGCTCAATTTCGTAGGAGGTATTTACAATTAACACATTCTTTTTACCATGTACATAACTTCATGACCCCTATTATGACACATGAATTGTATGGTAGGTTCCGCATGCGTCGCCATGTGTTTGAGCGGCTTGTTGATGTTGTGCAACAAGTGGATCCTTATTTTATTCATCGTCCAAATTGTGCAGGTGAGATTGGTCTTTCTGCTCTACAGAAAGTTGTTGCTGCTGTTCGAATCCTTGCTTACAGTATTCCGGCTGATGTCGTCGACGAATACGTACGCATTGGGGAATCTACTGCTCATGAGGCATTGAAACACTTTTGCACGGCCGTCCAAACCGCATTTGCTCCGTATTATCTCCGTGCACCAAATGCAGAAGATATCGCACGCCTTCTCCAAGTTGGCGAGTCACGTGGGTTTCCTGGTATGCTTGGTAGTGTTGATTGCATGCATTGGGAGTGGCGTAACTGCCCAAGTTCATGGAAGGGCATGTTTACAGGGCGTGGTAAACATCCTACCATGATCTTGGAAGCTGTTGCGTCGTATGACCTGTGGATATGGCATGCATATTTTGGTCTGCCAGGTAGTTGCAACGACATAAACGTTCTTCACCGTTCAAACCTTTTCGAAAGGCATCTGAGCGGTGACACACCTCCAGTTTCATTCATTGTGAATGGTCACACGTACAATATGGGATATTACCTAGCAGACGGGATTTACCCTGATTGGCCCGCATTTGTGAAGACAATCCGTAACCCCTACGACGTTAGAACCCAACACTTTGCAAGAATTCAAGAGTCTGCTCGAAAAGATATAGAACGAGCTTTCGGTGTACTCCAGAAGAGATGGGGTGTGGTCCGTGGACCTGCATACGGTTGGAGTCCTGAACACATTGGGGACATCATGAAAACATGCATAATATTGCACAACATGATAGTAGAAGACGAAGGTCCATTGTCTTTGAACACAACCTTTGAAAACATCGGAGTGCTGGCAGACACAACTCAAGGTTCAATGGAAGAGCGCAACGACTTCGTCAATCAAAGGTACAACCAACTGAAAGACCGCAACAAATATACTCAGCTTCAGGTAGATCTGATACACCATCACTGGGCGCGACATGGATCCGTAGTTGCATAGGACGCAATGAAACAAGTTCTATCATGGCTGTTCTTATCTACTGTCGAACTGTTATTGTGTTGACATGTTTAGTTTACATTGTTGTACTGTCTGTCTTAGTGTCATGTCTGTTCTTATCAAGTGTGTGTACTGTCTGTCTTAGTGTCGAACTGTCGTAGTGTCTCATGCTGCTGTTTGAATTCAATAACAAGGAGTACTACTGTCATGCAACCACATGTGTGTACAAATGCTAAACAAAAACTACACCAACCTCACAGTTAATGAAACCAAATAGTTCAACACATATAGTAAAACATTCAGGTACAAACCATGACAAATAGTTCAAAACAAATACTTGAAAACAAATAGTTCAAAGAAGACCTAAAAAAATCTGGTACAAACCAGATTAGGGTCTGACGACAGCAAGCTCACAGAAACAAGTCCGACTACGCCTCATTCATAAATGACAAACAAACATATTAAGTAAGGAACCATCACTGGCCAGATGAAGTAGACCCAGTAACCCTAGCCAGTATCTCTTGTTGCTTGGCTTCATAGTACTTGCGGAGTAGAGGGTTACATTTGCTCAAATCTATGCTTAAGATCATTATCTCCTCTTCCTTGTCCTCCTTTAGTTTCTTCCTTTCAAGCCTTAATTTCTCTAGGTTCAACTTTTTCTTTTCTAGGAGCAATTTCTGCCTCTCATTTCTGTTCATTGAATCCAACTTCTTTTCCTCAGTTGTAACAACTGTTTTGTACACTGACAGGCGCTCCAAAGATAGATCTCCCATGCGTGTCATGAACTCAGAATCTGATGAAGATGTGTCCACAGATTTAGTCCTCTTTGCCTTTTCCTTAGAAGAATCTCGACCAAGTGGCCTCTTCGATGTGAAGCTTGATGGTACAGATTCTTCTGCATCCACATCGACAGTGTTAGAATGTGTGGGATTAGCGTTGGCTTGCTGATGTTGTTGACCCATGTGGTTGTCCATCCATTTTGGTTGGTCCTTAAGAATGGCCCAGCAGTGTAAAAAGTGGAAAGGCTTCTTCTCAATTGCTGCAAACCTAGAAGCTGCCAGTGATGTCTGCCACATAAAACAAATGGTTACAACAGGAACATACTAACAAACCTCTAAATAGTGATGTAAAAATGTTACATGAAAGATGTACCTTGTCTGCGTCACTGAGTCCACTAGGATTCTGTCGGAGGACTGCCATCATGTATCCAACAAAAGTGGAACACTGTGTTTTGATAGTATCCCATCTACTCATCAAAGATTTGGTGGACCTTTCTGGCAATGTTCCTCATCTTGAGTTGTATGCTTCAGTAATTCTACTCCAAAATCCTTGACGTTTCTGCCCTGTGTTAATAATGGGATCGCAACTAACAGCAAGCCATGCATGGCATACCCTTGTGTCCTCTTCAGCAGTGAAGTTTGCTAGCTTAGTTCTTTGAGTTGGCTTTTTAGTAACAGCTGGTGTTCTTGAGCCCTCGGGTTGCCCATCAACTGGAAATTCAGAATGTTGTGTTCCGATAGGCTGCTCGTCAATCTGGCTAAGGAAGCTTCCATATTGAGACATCACCTGGTTCCAATCACTCCCCATTCTATGGAATAGAGGCAGATCAAACATGATATAAATGAGCATGTAGTGAACATGTAACATGGTATAAAGTAAGGCACACATAGTCGAACTAAACACAATAATTATTGTAGTAACTGAACCGATTTCAGTTTACATAGACCAGAACATTTAAATCCCCCAAAAGCATGATCATACCAACCGACAAGTAGACCTGAACATAGACCTGAACATGCTACAATACTTCTACTTAAGTTAAACCTAGAACACTAGTACGGATATGTGTCGTCGGTTGAGTAGTCACGACCATCGTCGTAGCCCACTAGGTCTTCATAGTTAATTGGTGACTCTTCGTCTATCAGTAGGTCGTCATCTGAACCATCTTCTATCAGAAGGTCCTCTACTGCTTCCTCTTGTTGTGGATGTTCTTTAACTTGACTGTTAGCCATATTGTCTACCTCCCACTGAGTTTGCACTGCTACGTCTTCAAGATCCTTGGCGAGGTCGTCAATCTCAACTAGTGCTCGGTTCAATTCGTCGACCAAAGGTGAGTTGAAAGGCTGGAAGGCTGATTTGACGACATCAACGATGTCACAACTACGCTTTTGAACAACTCTGAGCAGAGTAGTCAGTGCTTTACGGAGCTTTTCGTTCTCCGAATCCATGGCTACATCAAACACAGTGTTGAATTAGTTAACACCGACTACAAATTACATATGTTATACAAACTACTGCATAGAAGGGATTCCAAACTATGAGTACACAGTTGAAATGTACATTGCATCTATGTCAACCTGTTATAAATTTGCAGATTAGGTTACCATGGTCGCATAAAAAATTAATGTTGAGTAATTTGAATCCGGACAGAACCGCATCATCTGGGACGAACAACCCCCCAAACCCGAAATGGATCCCCCAAAACCGGTCTAAATTTAAGCATCCGGACACAACAATAAGCCATTGATGCATGAATTTGAAGCACATTATTTAGAATGCTCCAGATCGTAAACCCTAAACATCCCAGAAATCCTAATCCATGCCCCCAAATACGAACAATACATTACGGTAATGATTCAGTACTAAACAAAAAGGATTTCTGTAGTTCGTACCTCGCTCTTCGCGGATCTGCCTCGGTGGACCGAATCGAAGAGGAAGACGACGACGGCGACGAGCTTCTCTTCCTTTTGCCGGCTGCCTTCGACGAAGTCGGCGGACGACGAAGCCTTTTGCCGATGGCGACTCTGCGGCGACGAGCAGGGGGAAGCTGGCTTGGATCTTGGGTTGCGGTGGGTCGCGCGACCTCGGTTCGAAGGGGTGCGAGCTCTACGCCGACAGAGCCGCCTCCGCACGGCCGCTTCTCGGCCTCCTGCCTCGATGCCGGCGGCGAAGCGCGCCGGATCGAGGGCTCGGCCCCGGAAGATGCAGTCGCCAGCGCGGGGTAGGAGGACGCGGAAGTTTCCTCGCGGCGGCTGGTGGAGGAGCAGCGCGGATAGCGCACTCCCGGAGCCCTCCACATTTAGAGTGTCTACCACATCCTCTAAAATTTAGAGGACGCTATAGAGTCCCTTGCTGGAGCCGTAGGGGACCTGACAGTCCTCTATATTTAGCGGACAGGACCCTTTAGCGGCTGTTGTTGGAGGCAGCCTCACTCCCCAATCTTCTCGGGTAACCTACGGTACCTGGTGTCATTACACGATGGCAATAATAATATTCGATAATATTTGCAGTAGCTGGCTATTGTGGTGAGTGCACATTCCCACACAAAGTTCGAATTCCTCCGAAGCACACGTTAGCTTTGTTTCATTATAAATTGTGAGAATTCAAATTATAAGTCGTTTCGATTCTTCTAAGTATATAGTTTTTCTCTATGCACCTAGACATATATTACATCTAAATACAAAGTAAAAGATATAGTAACGTCGGTTTAAAATGGATGGAGTACTTCCTCCTAGGTAATCATGTTTCTTTGTAGGATCTGTATATATACATACAGTAAGTAAAATATTAAGATGTGGGTGCCTGCTTTGTTTTTACAAACTTGATGACAAATGTGCACCTCTTCTTTGGGTTCAAAACTTAACCTAATGTTAGGATTGTTGTTGGCTAAATAGTTATAGCTTCCACCACCAACAGAAGATATGAAGAAATTGATGTTGAGGTTATTAGTGTAGACATGTGTCTTTTACAGAGATGGTTGCAGTGTAAATATTTTCACATATATATATGGTTGGCAACCGTTGGTGAAAATAGTTTTCACTGTCAACATTCCAAAGATTTTGTTTAAATGGACAGTGGAAATGTCGTGGGAAAAAAACATTTCTATATAAGTTCTATGCTTTTTATTATTTGAACACAAACTATTTTACAGGAATTATTCGTTTTGTTTTATTCTTAATGATAAGTTTGCAAGTGGCCCATCATGGAGATTGGAGATGGACCCGTAAGGCACGCTCAGCAACCCATTAATCAGCACATCTACTAGGCCCATTGCAGAACATCTCTTTTTCTCTCTCTCTGTTTTCTTGTTTTTTTTATATATTATATACTTCCCCTGTCCCAAAATAATATTTATTTTAACTCATAGTTTTGTATGTGTATATCCAAATAAATAATGACGAATATAGACACATATATAAATCACATACAAATTTTAATTTGAGACAGCGAGCCCGTTTGCAGGCCGCGCGCCATGGCTCAGCACTTGCGTTATGTTTGATTTCCTGCCTACGGTGCGCGGTGCGCCATTTGCAGGCCGCCATGGGGTTTCGGCGTCACAATTGTGGCGCCTGAAGGAGCGCTTCGCCAAGCTCTCGGGCGCGCAGGACGCCGTCGCGCCGCCCAGCTTCGTGGCGGTGGCGGTAGGTGTCCTTCGTGTGCTCCAAACACCAGTCCGACAACTTCTCCCTCCGTGGTCACCATGAACCACGACGGGCAGGTGGTTCTCGTTCAAGGGAAGGGCAGTGCCGGCGCGCGGCGGCGTCCAGCGGTCCAGCCGTCCGTCCGTGTCGCGGGGCACATGGACGCGTACAACTCGCATTTCCTCAGCTAATTTGGGCGATTCTGTATGTCTATATAATAATAAATGCATGTTGTGTTACTTGTGTACAGTGAGTCTACGTACTTCATATTTCACTCTTCATCAAATCAGTTTACCTCGTTGAACAAGAGGTCAATAACGATGCACAACTACCCGAAATTCTTCCAGGGTCAATAGAAACATTTGAGTTTAAATTCAAATAAATCTCATTAAAACGTTTGACGGAGAGCAGAAACTGCAATCAATTACTAGTACGTAACGTACGCACGCAAATTTAGTCACCAGCAGACCAGCACCATGCAAATATCGTTTCTCGTCGCACCTAGTTATAGCTACGCCGCCCTTCACCTGGTTCACCATTGCACGGCGCCGTGGAGGTGGCTGGCAAATCCCCTCCCCCTCTGCACGCCGCCGTTCTCCTCCTCGCCTTCGAACTCCATCACCTTGGACCCTTCCCCCGCGCCGTACGCCTTCCGTGATGCCGCCGCGTAGTACGACGGCGCCGCCCCGCCGCCAGAGCCGAACCCGACGCTGCTGGCTCCCATCATGAGCCCGACGTGCGCGTCGTCGTCGTGGCCCGCGCGGTCGACACCGTCCCCGGCCCCGCCGCCCGCGGCGAGTGGGCCGGCGTCGTCCGCCGCGCCGCCGCCTTCGCCGTGGCGCGCGCCGCCGCCGAGCACGGCGGCCTTCTCGCCCTCGGCCTCGCGGTAGCGGTTGAGGTAGGACTTGAGCGGGGCGACGTAGGCCTCGAAGCCGAGCGTGGTCATGGCCCAGAGCAGGTCGTCGCCGTTGATGGTCTTGCGCTTCTCGCGCTGGCACTTGTCGGAGGCCTCCCCCGTGACGAAGCTGATGAACTCGGACACGCACTCCTGCACCGTCTCCTTGGCCTCCTTGGAGATCTTGGCGTTCGCCGGCAGGGAGCGCTTCATGATGCGCGACACGTTGGCGATCGGCAGGAACCGGTCTTGCTCCTTGGCCGGCGACTCACCGCCGCCGCCGCCGCAGTACCCCACGCTGCTCCCGCACCCGCCGCCGCCGGCCGCTGCCGCGGCGCCGGACTCGTTGTCCGACAGCGGGCTGCCCACGGGGCTCAGCAGGTGGCCCTGGTGCCCGTAGCCCTTCCTGTTCTTCATGCCCCTTGCTTGGCCGGATGGATGAAGAGGTGGTGCAAGAGATGGTCTCCTTTTAAAGCTTGAAAGGAAGGAGGGGAGCAAGCTAATAAGCTAGTTAGCTAGTGTCTCTGTTCTGTTCGTCCCAAAATAGTAGACGGGAGATGCCAGTGGGAGGACGGTAGTGATGCCGACGCATAGCTAACACAACGATTATATTATGTTCATGTGAGCATTGCAAGATTCTTGCCCTGCTCTGAACTCTAGGAGATAGCTTACAGTGGCAACGAGACCCTCTTCTGCATTTCGGTCATTGATGTGTGGGTCCAATCTAGACCTGGTCCCACATGTCAGTGGCCCAATTGCAGCGTAGAGGATCTGCTTCCCTCATAGCCAATAAGTGAAGTAAAAAAGTACTCCTATGTGGTGTCCACGGTAGTGAACTAATTGTTGTTTAGAGCACATATATATTTATATAGATTTACAAGGATTTCACTTGTAACAAATGAAACTTATTAACTACTTGATTTAAAAACAAGTTTCATGGTTGAACTAAGAGCAATTTCAAAATCCTCTTTGTATCCTTTCTAATTGAGAGGAATATAGATTTTTTTGTGTGTGAAAAAGTAACTCAAATAGCTTCATTAATTAGATCTCCAAATATAGTTATCCCCTTTTATGAATTTCTCGCTAGCCCAAATATAAAGAGCGGGATTGGTTCTCTAGATTAGGTTTACGACCTATAAGATATAGTGAAGCTACCGAAGGATTGGACCATATAGAGAGCATTTTTATTCAAAACTTTTCTTTCCCTAAGAGTCCTCAAGTACACACAGCTATTGCTGATCCTTTGCGAGATCAGGATGAGACCCTTCAGAATTTCTAATCAATCCATGTTAGGTCAACATCGAGACAGAGCATCTCAGTTGGCGCTGTCAAGGAAGTGAAACAGGCATTCCTAGGTTGAAGTTACCATAGGATTGACCCTCAGTCAGGCCTCCGATTCCAAGGAGTTGATTCAGCAAGTTCCCCGTGCTACCCAACGGGAAGTCTAATCGGATCAATCGGTGGTTTCGTAATGAGTAGTCGAATACACATTGAGGGGGCCTTGCCTTCTCCTTCCCGCCCACACCTTCATTCTTTTCCTCCTCTAACCTTAGAAAGCCAAAAGACTTGAATTTAAGGCTTCAACAGTCATAATTATACGAATTCTACATACTAATTTGAATTAGCCAATAAATTAGCTATCATCTTTTCAATATAAATTATTGCAATATCAATGAATTGCAAAAATGCAATATTCAATAAGCAAAAAACAATACTATGAAATAACCTACTCAAAAAAGGATATTATTAAACACTAATAAGAAAATAAGATTTTATTTTTATTTATCTTAATGTTCCTTATTATTATATATGTCCCTTTGTTTAGGGGATTCTATGTCTAATTATTCCAAAAATTGGAATAGTTTAGAGAGTGGATTGGCTTTTTTTAAAAAAAGTGTTCTAATAGAACTAATCCCAACCAAGCTAGATTTCCCTCCGTTACCGAAAAGTTTGAAAATAAATTCCCGCCTTAATTTGAAAGCAATCAAGGACTATGCTTGTTTTTACACCGTAGAACTATCTATTCAAACCTCAGTGAGCACAAATCCTAAATATAATATGGTTTTATGCACATGGCTAGTCGTCATTTCTTCAATGTAATACTCCCCCATTTGTCGCAAAATATAATTCGTTTGACTTTTTTGTGTTAAGTTTGATCGGATCGTCTTAATCAATATTTTTTAAATAAAAAATAAAAAATTCAATGGCATACTTAAATTATATTATATATGCTAGATAATATCATAATAAAAATTAGTAATAAATATGATTTTTTAATAAGATAAGCCTATCAAACTAAATTTATGTTTAAAAAATCAAAAGAATTATAAATTGAAACGGAGTGAGTATAGTGAAGCGATAATGCGTGTGAATGAGCTCGCTGTACTAAGTACTAAAATCTGAGCCGAAAACCGAGACAATAATTACCCGGTGCTTCCATCTATCGCATATATATATACACTAATCGACCCACACATATATGGAGACCAAGCTAGTATATAGATGAAGACAGTGGAAACCTGGGAACCTGGGAACCGGTAAAGCTATCTTTGCCGAGTGCTGACCATGGCACTCGGCAAGAAGGAAACCTGGGAACCGGCAAAGCTATCTTTGCCAAGTGCTGTTGCCAAGGCACTCGACAAAGGGACTGGCAAAGGGGCCCACTGGAGGATTCTTTGCCGAGTACCGGTCCACTAGACACTCGGCACAGGAACTGGCGGTGGGGCCCACTGGACCCTTCTTTGCCGAGGGCCGTGATAGCAGACACTCGGCAAAATTGGCCTCTTTGACGAGTGCTAAAGAAGACACTCGGCAAAGGATCCGTCACCGTCACTTGGCGCCGTGACGGTGACTTTTCTTTGCCGAGTGCCCGACAAAAAGTACTCGGCAAAGAGACCGCTGCCGATGTATAGTTCGCCGAGCGTTCTTTGCCGAGTGTTACACTCGGCAAAGTCTTTACCGAGTGTAAAATAGCCTTTGCCGAGTGTCTAAGACACACGGCAAAGGAGCTGTGTCCGGTAGTGCACCACCAAAATATAATATTCCTTGTGATAGCATGCAATGGCACGGCATACTCCACAGCCTGGCCAGCCACTGCCCGTGTCACCTCAAGCGATGCAAAGACATCTCACCAAGATGGTCTTTGAGGTTCCTAGACCAATGGCGGCAAGGGCATCACACTACTAGCGGAACAGATGCACATCACCCCCCATTTTTACCAAAAATTTTAAAAGGGGACTACTAGCTAGCTAGCTCCATAACCAAAGACGATGTTATATATATATATCCACAAATGTATGTCGTATTATATCAATTTCCTTATAAAATATATTTTTTTTAAAAAAACTTAGCTAGGGATGGAGTCCAAAATATCTACTGTACGAACTACAGCTCCTTGCAGTGGTCGAATATATATGGCATCTCTTTGTTGTTATTTCAGAAAAGCCAGCCGGCCGGGCCGGGGGGGCATGCAATGCAATGGAATGCAATGCAAGTTAAAGGCCGGCGGCCAAATTAAAGGGGGAGCGAGGACGGACGGATGCCTCTCTTTTCTTCCCTTTCCCAGGTTCAAAGGCGCCACGGATTATTCATTTATTCGTGCCGTCGCATCTCGCGCAATAATAGATCGACGAATATATATATAGTGTGTTCGAGACATACGTACTGTGAGGGCCGGGCAACTTGCATATTGGCCGGGTTGCAGGAGCTAGCTAGCTAGCGGGGTTAATTAATCGACGTGATCGGGGATTAGTTTAATTTATTATATTAGCCGTCCATGCATGCAGGCTGCTCCGCATTATATATGAAATGCAAGAAGGTGACGCGATGATGCTTTTGGTCGATCTGGACCTAGCTCGAGCTAGCTAGCTTTGAATGGTAAACAGGTCTATGGTTTAGTAGTTTTAGTTACAGAAAATTATTGTTGCTGCTGTTTGAACTGAGATTGTGCCATTTGTCAGGTTCTAGTGCAGCCGAAATAGCTAGCATGCTTTTTTAAGTGTTTACCGTCGTTAGAAGAATTTAGAAGAAGAAGACGATGCCAGGCCTACGGCATTTCTTTATTTCCAAGAGGATATATAAGAGAGGACGAAGCAGATGGATGCATGCGTGTCTTCACTTCCCTTTTCCATACGCGCGCGGCTGCTGAGATCCCATTGCACGACGAATCGAGCTTCAAATAAAAGGGCCAGTAGTGTGCATGCTTCTTTCTAAGGGTGTGTGTGTGTGTCTCCGGTAGCGACAAACGTTTTAGATTCTCAGTAAAACCACTAGAGTCGCTGACAAACGCAACAAAAAAAAATTAAAAATTGTTTGAGCGAGAACCACTTTAAACAGATTCTTATTTTTTTATTACTAGTCTAGAGAAACAGTAAAAAAACCTAGTTTCTTCTGATCATTCTAGCTAGTTCTAGTTTTAAGAATTTATTTATAGAGCTAGCAACAGTTACAGCATGTGATTTTTGGTTTAGTAGACAAATGTTTGTATACATCCTGATTGGTTGCCTGGGCCTCACAGACAAGGCTCGTGTCATCCAGGCCGGCTAGAAACCGAAGTTTTTGACGTATGAGCAGATGCAGTTAAACAGCCTCAAAATAAATTATTTTGCATCTACTCATACAACTCAGGCTTCAAGTATACGGGCAACCAAACAAAGACTTGCATAAAGTCAATGCACACACTGATGCAGGATGAGACAGTGCGACTAACCAATCAGATAAATAGAGAACCCGCTTGGCCTAGCCCTTCACTAGAAGCAGTGCTAGTATATAGATCCTTTGACATCTAACCTGATTCATTTTGACAATGCACTTGGTGTAGTTTGTTTGTTGCCCAACTGCCTCCAAGGGCCGTTTGAATAGTAAAATATGGTAGAAATTTAGGCATTTTCATATTTAATTTAATCTAGGGATATGGCAGTGTATGTTGGGATATTTAATTTATAATCTAGGGATATGACAGTATATCACTATCGGAAACATGCTATTTGCTGAGTGGGACGAGACGCATAACACTAATCGGGAACAACGTATGATGATGCAAGGTCCCTCCCGGCCACCACCAAGGCAGCCGCAGCCTCGACAAATACACAAAAGCATGGGTGCCCGCTCCCTTTAATTTAGTCTAACTTTCGATTAGGCATGATTTCTAACCATCTCGTTAGTTTTCTCGTAGCCGGTGTCACATGGTGGCTAGCCTGATCTTCTCGGCGTATGCTATGGCCCATAAGGGCAAGGCGACGTCCGACGTCACCTACAACTCGAAAGTCGGGCCCGTGGCGTATAGCAACCCCGCCGTCTATAGCCGCCTCAATGAGTACACTTCCATGGCACAATAGGTTCATGTGCCAGATTACGTTCCGAGGATCGAGGACATCGATAGAGATGTCCTCATGAGGGTCGGAGGAGGCAAGAGGATCGAGGACATCGATAGAGATGTATTGGATTGCCGACGGGGCAATCGACTCGTCCTCCATTCTCACCCTGTCTCAGATGCCAGCAAGGAGCATGAGCGCGAGCCTAGCCATACGACCTCGGCAAGACAACTTACAATATCGCATCCAGAAACTCCAGGTTAGTGCTTCTATAACTCGTCATTCATTGAGTTATATACCTTCTCTTTGCACTATTATAACATTGGGGTGACATATTACAGGCCAAGCTAGAAGAAGAGAGGAGGGAACAGGTGGGGATGGAGGTGAGGATGAGGGTGGAGCGGAAGGCGGAGCAGGCATCTCTTGCTTGGCGGGTTAGCAGAGGATGGCAGAGATGTTCCAGTACATGCAGAGCCTTGGCGCCGCACAGGGTTTTGCTCAACCACCTTTGTTGTTCCTTCCAGCTGACCCTGCTCAGTTACATACTCCTGTGAGTATCAAAATTTTAATCCTACATGATATATATTCATCTGTTGGGGACTTGTTCTCAAGTGCTATGAATTAAGAAAAGGCAACACAAAAATAGTAAATGTTAATACCCTTCGTCCTTCGAAACATTATTTCCTTTAGGATATAATGACCTTCAGATGAAGGTCATGAAGGACATACCTTCATCATCGCAGTATATGTTAATAAAAGGAGAAACATATGAAATGTAAGAGATAACATGAGCAATTATATAGTGTTACTAACTCATTCCCATTTTATTATCATAGAAAAATGGAAATGATATTGAATTACAAATGTACCTTCGGCTTGACAGAAGGTAAAAATACAAGCGTGACGCACGAGTAAGTACCAGTTAGCGTGAACAGTACGGGGGTACTGTTCATCTATTTATAGGCATAGGACACAACCTGTGAGAAATTACATTTATGCCCTTTACATTTACTATTGACTTATAGAAAAATCTATGAGGACTAGATAGCTTTTTCCCCTTTAAGTCGGTTCGTTTTTCTGCGATTGGGCCGAAGCTCCCTTGCGCGTAGCTTCGGAGCAACGACAACCTTCGTCACGATCATGCTCTTCTCATTGTGTTATGCTTTTAACTTGAGTCCGAAGGTACCTGTCCATAAGCCATGCTTGGAAGACATTGTTAAATTACGTTTTTGAGGACCTTCGGAGGACGAAGGCCCCCAACAGTAGCCCCTCACAGTATTAATTTGTTTAAGATAACGAATTCAGACTGCGACATGGACGAAGGCCTTAAGCCGAAGGTCCGAAAAAACACTTTCCCTTTGCTAGAATAGCAACAGTCAACGACCGACGGGACCCTCCAATATGTGGCGTGCCGAGCGTATAAATAAGAACTCGCACCAACCACTTTTGGTACGCTGCTTGTGCCATTTGCTTTGTTTTCTCTATTTTATAGCTCTTGCTCACTAACACTTGCTAGTTTCTCAAGCTTCCTAAGCTTCGGTTTGAAAGACACTTTTTCGCCATTTCCGAAGGAAAAATGTCTCAAGACAAAAAGGTTATTGCTGAGACGAAGCTCACTGAAGAGGAGAAGCTCTTTGAAGAGAAGAAGGCTGCCAATCCTTACATAGCTGGGTTTATCGAGTCAATGGCAAAATCAAATACAGAGAAGATTACTAAGGAGATCCTGGAAGGCCTGTCTGAAGATACCAGTGACAGTGATGATTATGATGCTGAAAGCGGGGGAGAAGATTCTGAGGATCGGCCGTGGAGGCCAAGTCATACAATTTTTGGGAAATCGACAATTAAACAGAGCCATCTTGACAATATGAGAGGAAGGTACTTTTGAAATATGTCTATTATGAGAGTTGGTGGAGATAACAACATCCCTGCCCCTGAGGAAGATGAAGTTGTGATTTACCGCAGTTTCTTCAAAGCTGGGCTTCAGTTTCCATTGAGCAGGTTTGTGGTCGAAGTGTTAAAAATTTATCATATTTACCTTCATAAGATAACCCCCGAAGCTATTATTAGAATGGGGATTTTTGTTTGGGCTGTGAGGAGCCAGGGGCTGGAGCCAAGCGCAAAATGTTTTTGTAGTATGCATGAACTTGTATATGAGACGAAGGCCATGGACAAGGAACATTATCATAACAACTTTGGCTGCTATGGATTTATCGCCCGCCCCAACGCAAGTTACCCGGTGCCAACATACCGGAAAAGGTGGCCCGGGGCCTGGATGGAGGAATGGTTTTACGTGAAGAACGACTTGAAGGCAAGAGAAGATATTAAGGAAGTTATTATGCGCCCCATTTGGTCCCGCTTCGGCCTCCGAAGGCTGAAGGTTGAAATTGACGAAGCCGCCGAAGCATGTCAAAAGGCATTTGGTACTGTCTACTTCTTTATTGGTACAAGATATTTGGTTCAAGAGCACATAGCATACAGAGTATGGCCGCTTATAGAGAGCTGGGAAATGCCGAAGGAGACCATCACCGAATCTAGTGAAGGTGAACTGGTCCGGCTGAAGTACACATTCAGATACGGAGATAAATTCGATGAACCAAACGATGACTGGCTAAAATGCATCGAAGCTACCAGTGATGAACTGCTTGGATCATATTCTAAGGCAGAAGACAATGCACTATCCACAGCCTTCGGAGGTCGGGAAAAAAAGAGATTGAATAGAGTTTTTGATGCCATTGGTTTTGTCTACCCCGACTACCGCTATCCACTGCGAGGTCAGGGAAGGAAGAGGAAAACTGCTGCTTCGGCCACTCCAGTCGAGCCTGCGCCGAAGGGCAAAAAATTGAAGGTCCTTACCCACCGGCCACGCTATATTGAACCGACCGTGGTGTCTGAGTTTGGCGGGGAGACTTCTTTAGCTGCTGAACCAAGAGAGCCCATTCCTCCTACGTAGAAGGCTAGAGAGCCGGTTACAATGCCGAATGAAGCTTCGGATGATCTAGCTAAGTCGAAGATTGAGAAAGATAAGGCTGAAGAGCCAAATATTGAAGAAACAAAGGCGCTAGAAATTTTAAGCCCTTCATCAGAAATAATAGTGCCGAAGGCACAAAAAAGTTCTGCCGCAACTCCCAAGAGGAGAAGGATGGCAAATGTACTAGATGTGTTAGAAACAGTAAATAATTTGAGGTCTACTCCTTCAAGGAAAATTGCTGAGGCTTCAAAAGAGCAAACCGAAGCTGAAACAAAGCCGACCAAAATTGAAGTTGCAGTAATCCAAGCTGGTACCGAAGCTGGGTCTTCAGAGCTCGCTGAGAAAAAACCTTCGGAAATTGAAGAAAGGGCAACAGAAGAAAAGGCCACAGAGCAAATTTCTCCTGAAAAGGTTGCCACTCCTGCTCCCGAAGCTTTAAAAGAGAGCATTGATTACATCATCCGCCATGCTTCGGGAAAAGGACTCTCTAAGGAAGAAGAACGAGAAACTCAACATTATGCCCAAAAACTGAAATACCCGAAGGGGGCATTAGCGTTCAATGGCAGCGGGGAAGAAGATTTTTTGTACTGTCTCCCGAATAGTAAAGAGATATCCGTCTACCGGGAGATGGGTAGAAGCTTCGGATTTCCGAAGCTAGAAGATGGGCTCTCATCATTATCAAAGGATGAATTGGCTGACAGTTTAGCATATAATAGCATAAAGGTATAAAAGTTAATTTTGTATTTTGAAAATGAGTTGTTTTATTTGCTTATGCTTAATCCCGTCCTCCTCTTGCAGGGCTTAATCCTTAGCAATGCCATTAGAGCACAGAAAAACATTGAAGATGAAGGGTATACAATGGCTCTGAACAACCTTCGTTCGGAGGTGATTGAACTAAGGAACGAAGGTCTTGAGAAAGACAAGATATTAATTTCATTAGTAAACAAAATAAAAGAAGACGAAGTTAGTTCCAAAGCTCAAGCTGAGGCCCAAAAGAATGAAATTGAAAACCTTCGGAAACAATTAGCAGAGGCCAAAGAAAAATGCGCTGTCGCTGAAGCCAATCGAGATGCCAGCGAATATTGGAAAAATTATTTAGAAAAGACAGTTGAAGAGCTTCGCGCATCCAAGGAAAGATGTTTTGAAAAATCTTTGGGCTGCGTGGAGAAGATAAAGACTAGCTTCGCCAACATGGGCGCCTATTCAAACGAAGATAACTTCATACGAGGCGACCCTGAGGGTGTTATCGAATGGATCAACGGTGAAGCCGAAGCTTTTGAGAAAATTTGAAGTGATCGTGGGGACGTCTGCGCGTTCTCTTGTGCGAGAGGGGTTTCAACCATCTTGGAGAAAGCGGGTTCCAATCATGTTAAAACCTTGGCCCAGGCCGAAGCTGCCTTCTCTGTGGACGACACGAAGGACCCCTCGGCCAAAGCAAGTTTAATAGGCGGAAAACTTTTCACTGATATCTGGGAAAATGGCGGCCGAGAAATGGCTCACAAAATAATGAAGGAAAGTGAAAAATATATTCATGACGCTCAAGAAGCGGCTAAAAAAGCTTAAGAAGCTGCCGAACGCGAGAGACAGATAGGTATCATTTAATGGCCTCTAGCTTCGTCGTTTGTTTTCATGACTTCGAACTAATTGATGTTTTCTACCGCAGTTGAATTACCTCCTCCACCAGAGCCGTTCGACCCACTGGCCGACCCAGAAACAAAGAGGGCAATATAAATCATCAATATGGCCGAAGCTATTGTTGACGAAGTTGTTAATAAATTGCTTAACGAAGTTGCAGAGAAAGTTTTGAAGGAAGAATAGTAGTTATTGTAAAAAAAATTTTAGGCTATTAATGTAACATTTGCTGAACTAAGTCTGTAATATTTGATGTGTATAGTTTTGAATCTAACATGTAAGTTGTTTGTAATTCAGTTCTTTGCGATGCATGAAACTTTATGTACATACCGTTTTTGAGCCTTCGGCGAAAAAACACCTTCCCTTCTTTTCATGCTCCGTAAAGAAGAATGTTTATGCTTCATGATAATATCCATACTTCATAAGAACATCCCAGTTTCGTGAAAATATCAATGCTTCGTAAACGGTAGATCTCTTCTTCCATATGATGAAGATGTTATTCTCAGCTTACTTTGTGCCTTAGCACCTTTTCATTTTTGTAAAGCATTCTCCGAAGATCGACTTCGTTTCCAATTCGTATCGTTGGTGCGATATGATGTATGATGTGATGCTATGCGAGATGATGCGATGATATGATGCAAAAAATGATGCTAATGCCAAAGAGACACACCCACGCTGAAACACACAATCTCTGCGTCCCCTTAGGAACGATCAAAATCTCTTTGCCGTTTATTTTTCGGTGTAAGTTCTGCATCCCCTTAGGAACGTCTTTTGAACTTCTTCGCCTTCTATTTCGGCGGTATTTTTCGCGTTGACTTTTCGCGCTTCTCCTTATATTTCGGCGGTATTTGGCTCTGCATTCCCTTTGGAACGACTTTTGAGCAGAAAACTTACACTACGCTCCCTTAGGAACGACTTTTTGAAGCTTCGACAAAACTTACGCTGTGCTCCTTAGGAATGACTTCTTGCAGCTTCGGTGAAACTTGCACTGCTACTTTTAGCTCTGCATTCCCTTAGGAACGTCTTTTGAGCTTCAGCAATTTTTGAACTTCGTAAGTCTGTGAAGAAGATATATTTCATTCTGACAGAAATGAAGCTATTACAAGAAATTAAACCTAGGTTTACATTGATTGTTCCTTATTAAAAACAAAATGACAATAAACGTAAAAATGTTTTAGAAGTAGGATATCTCTCAATAGATGTGCTTTGATTCTGGCACAATACTGTTGACTGTGCGGGCTTCGGATTCCTCCCTGAATTCCCGTTGCTGTTGAGAATGTTGGCGCCCTTCTGGCTGCTGGCTTCGGGAATAGGTTGGTTGTAGTGGTGGCGGAGGCAGGAGTTGCGGCCAGGAAGACTGTGAATGGCTAGCCGAAGCAACAGAAGCTGCAGGATGATTGTTCACATACTCTGGTATGTAAGGAGAATGACACGAAGCAGTGTGCAAGACCTGCTTTGGCTGATTCTGCCGAGCTTCGGCTTCTGCTATCTCTTTTTGCTTCTAAATGGTGACGTGGAACATTCTTGTAGTATGGCCCTTGTCCTCACCACAGAATAAGCAGTAGATCTTTCTAGGCTGATCCCCAAACCTTCCTCCGAAGCCCCTGGCGCCTCTGCCCCTTGGAGCTGGTGGCCTGAAAGAGCTTTGTTGTTGTCCCGAGGATTGTGAGGTATATTGTGTCCTTTGAGACTGACTTCCTTTGTCGTCACTTTGAGTGGAGTTGTGGATTGACCTGACATGCCTCGGATGGATTCTTCCTCTAAAGCCTCTGGTCATTTCAAAGAATCGGTAAGCTTCCTCCCTTCTTTGACGAAAATCATTGTCAGCCCAGATGTACTCATCCATCTTCTGAAGCAGCTTCTCTAGAGTTTGTGGAGGCTTCCTGGCGAAATATTGGGCAGTAGGTCCTGGGCGAAGACCCTTGATCATGGCCTCAATGATAATCTCATTGGGCACCGTAGGCGCTTGTGCCCTCAATCGCAAGAACCTTCACACATATGCCTGAAGATATTCTTCGTGGTCTTGCGTGCATTGGAACAGGGCCTGAGCTGTGACTGGCTTCGTCTGAAAGCCTTGGAAACTGGTCACCAGCATGTCCTTGAGTTTCTGCCATGACGTAATTGTCCCTGGCTGAATGGATGAATACCAAGTCTGGGCCATGTTCCGGACAGCCATAACGAAAGACTTAGCCATGACAGCCGCATTGCCTCCGTATGAGGATATTGTTGCCTCATAACTCATCAGAAATTGTTTGGGGTCTGAATGCCCATCATACATTGGTAGCTGAGGTGGCTTGTAAGATTGTGGCCATGGGATAGCCTGCAGTTCTACTACCAAGGGAGAAGCATCATCAAAAGTAAAGGCATCATGATTAAAATCATCATACCATCCATCCTCGTTGAATAAGCCTTCTTGACGAAGCTCCCTGTGTTGGGGCCTTCGCTCTTGTTCATCTTGAGCAAGATGACGCACTTCTTCAGTGGCTTCGTCGATCTTCCTCTGAAGATCAGCCAGTCGCGCCATTTTCTCCTTCTTTCTTTGTACTTGCTGATGGATGATCTCCATGTCCCTTATCTCCTGGTCCAACTCCTCCTCTTGGAGTGTTGGACTGCTACCCTTTCTTTTCTGGCTCCGAGCTTCTCGAAGAGAAAGGGTTTCCTGGTTTGGGTCTAATGGCTGCAGTGCAGCAGCCCCTGGCGCTGAAGCTTTCTTTGGCAGCATGACGAAGGTCAGTGCTTGTCGAAGGTGGTCAAAAAGGGTTCACCGGAGGTGGGCGCCAATGTTGGGGACTTGTTCTCAAGTGCTATGAATTAAGAACAAGGCAACACAAAAATAGTAAATGTTAATACCCTTCGTCCTTCGAAACATTATTTCCCTTAGGATATAATGATCTTCAGACGAAGGTCATGAAGGACATACATTCATCATCGCAGTATATGTTAATAAAAGGAGAAACATATGAAATGTAAGAGATAACATGAGCAATTATATAGTGTTACTAACTCATTCCCATTTTATTATCATAGAAAAATGGAAATGATATTGAATTACAAATGTACCTTCGGCTTGACAGAAGGTAAAAATACAAGCGTGACGCACGAGCAAGTACCAGTTAGCGTGAACAGTACGAGGGTACTGTTCATCTATTTATAGGCACATGACACAGCCTGTGAGAAATTACATTTAATGCCCTTTACATTTACTATTGACTTATAGAAAAATCTATGAGGACTAGATAGCCTTTTCTCCTTTAAGTCGGTTCCTTTTTCTGCGATTGGGCCGAAGCTCCCTTGCGCGTAGCTTCGGAGCAACGGCAACCTTCGTCACGATCATGCTCTTCTCATTGTGTTATGCTTTTAACTTGAGTCCAAAGGTACCTGTCCATAAGCCATGCTTGGAAGACATTGTTAAATTACGTTTTTGAGGACCTTCGAAGGACGAAGGCCCCAATATCATCTGATCTCACAAATGCAATTTCTTCTCTGTGCGGGGACAATCTGTAGCATCAAACAACCCTCATTGATTGCCTAGCCCATCGCCAAATCAATCCAGCCGCCCACCTCGCTGATGTTCTTCGAAACTTAGTTGTGAGGACTTGTTAGTGTTGAGTACTATTTTGTGATACTTGTGACTTTGTGATCTTTGTGAAGAAACATGTGATCTTTGTGAGCTATGTCGTATGTTTGATGTATATGATGATTGTGTGAACTCAGTGATGTATATGTGATGATTATGTGATATATGTTCTGTTTGTTTGGATGGAATAGCAAAAACAAATAAAAAAGAAGTATTCTGGTCACTTTATCGAGTGTTACACTTGGCACAGAGGTACTTTGCCGAGTGCCATGACCATAGCACTCAGCAAAGAAGGCACACCTGGGATCCGATAAAGCTTCTTTGCCAAGTGCTATGGCTGAGACACTCGGCAAACAAGCAGCCTTTACCGAGTGCATCCTAATGCACTCGACAAAGAGACTGTCAAAGGGGTCAACTAGTGCTCCCGTTGCCGAGAGCTAGTCCAGCTAGCACTCGGCAAAGACAGAGCCTTTGCCGAGTGCCTCCTAATGGACTCGACAAAGGAACTGGCAAAGGGGCCCACGGGGGCCTTCTTTGCCGAGCGCTAGCCCAACAGACACTCGAAAAAGAGGGAGCCGTTACCGAGTGTCACAGAGGACACTCGGCAAAGGCTCCATCACCGTCGCTTGGCGCGTGACACCGACTTTTCTTTGTCGAGTGCCCGACAAAAAATACTTGGCAAATAAGCCGTTGCCGATGTACAGTTCGTCGAGACTTCTTTGCAGAGAGTCACACTCGGCAAAGACTTGTTGAGTGTTTTCCAGACTTTGCCAAGTGCCTGAAGCACTCGACAAAGCAACTGTGTCCGGTAGTGTATGTTGGGGATGAGGTCTCTGCCTGAAAGTCCATATTAACAGAGATCATTGTTCAGACATATTTAAAAAATGGACCTATTATTCATTATTCGCGAATGAATGCTTGCTTTGTCTTGTGTTATACTTCATGCTTAATTATATAATTGTTCACGCAATTATCTCAAACAACTTCTAGACATTATTCTTTAATTTTCTTCTCTTCAATATCTTTAGAGGAGAGAAGGATGTAACTCAATAATCATGTTCTAACAATATGTATGTGCACTTGTGAAATATTACTACTCATAAAATTAGCAAACACATGCATTAAAAATATTCTAATCATTATAGAAAACATACTAAATTTGATAAATTCAAAGATAAATGTATGCCTTGCATAGGAACTCATGCTCATGGCACTGATGGCTCCATTCACATGAGTCGATATCATGTGTTGCTCAAATTAGCCGAGCACAATTAGTGTAGGCAGATGTTCGTGGTATCATCCCTTGTGCGTCCACCAAAAAAGAAGATCAGACATCTAGTAGGAAGAAGTGAAAGAAGGTGTCTTCTAATGTAATCAGCAAGAAGTCGAGGCGATGCTCCCCAAAAACCTAATTGTCTGCACACTCATGTGCCATAGATGCAGACGATGATTTTGGAGGCTTGTTATCTCACCACTTGGTGTGTGTAGAGGATTGGCGTAGGAAGACTAAGATACAAGTCCACTAAATAGTGAGGGTGATCATGTTATTTTTTTTCCACCAACTCCTATTACCAAAGAAAAAGAGATAATGGCAAGAGTTTCAAGGACAAGGAAAGCATAATATACATCTATTACTTTGTACATTATAGGCTAATTATGCCTTCATTAATCTAGTGGTTTCCTCCTCCACTAACTGACCTAAGTGGCAATAGCATAGTGAAAGGTCTCTATTTTGTTTTGGTAATTGAGTGACAACTTAGGTGGACTAATTAATGTTTGCTCATGTTGACATACACACAGTTTAGTGCATAGGTACACTACTGTAAGTGACTCTAACCATGAAGGAGGAAATGTCTCGGACATGCTGAATATGCTTATCTAAGTGTTAAAGGAGACCATTGAATACGAGGCATGAGATGGTGTTATGTGGCTAGGTGGAGAAGATCAGGAGGTAGGGCTTGGCTACGATGAAATGGTTGCAAGTGTGAAGGCAAGTCAAAAGACTTTGTGCTGGTGGGCGAAAGCTATGGTGAAGGGCAAGTAAAGTTGTCAGCAATGAACCAATAAAGCTACATGATGACATGGAGTGGACAATATCATTTATGGAGGTTGGATGCTCGTGTAATACCGTCATTGAAAAAGATGAAATGGAATGCATAAGGCAAAAGTATGACTTGCGGGGCATTTCATTCACTAGTTAAAGGTTGTGTACATAAGAGTTCAACCAAGTTTATAATAGATGACCGTACTATTAAGAGAGGCAAACTCGTTTGTATATCAGTCATTTATGAGATCTAATATGTGTCGTACTTAGGTCAAGTGGAATAGAGAGAAGGGAGTGAAAACCCTTTGAAAAAGTCATGAAATGCCAACTCACTTGCACAAAGTTTGCATAACACTCTGGGAGCTAGCATATCTAAGAAATGGGAAGAAATAGAGCGTAAAACTCTATCAACAGGAGCGTCAGACTATCAGACAAGTTGAGTTTGATGGCCAATCCTAGTTCGGTTGAACATAGAGGGAGCATCGGATTGTGAGGATATTCAGGTAGTGGATATTGTGAGACAAAACAAAGTTATTATTTAGAAAAGGAGCCATAACTCAATGTGTATGGTGTAGAGGCATCAAACTCTGGCTTGACGAGGAGCGTCAGACGAGTCTGATTGGCCTTGGGAGCTCTTGAGGAGCCTTCTATAAGACATCGGAGGGGCATTTAATTATTTGCCATCCTTATGAAATCCTTTTAATTATGTGTCGTCGACACATGAGTTACTGACATGGCAAAAAAATTACCACCTACCCTTAAATAAATAGTGGCAAATAGTTATTTTTCGATATTGGACCATGGTGTGCAAATGGTCTGATGACCATTGGACTAGGACCATCGGACCAAGCGCTTGTATAGCTGTTGGGTGCTAATGGATAAAAGTACACTGTACACATGCTACTAATGGATAAAATCAAACATATTGTATCTTTTGTTCTTATGAGGACCAATAATGCATAAATTCTTTGGCATGACATACATAAACATTTTTTACCATCCAAACAGGATTGTACTGAGTGCCAACACGAAGGTCGATCTCCAGCGCGATCTACGATCATGGATACCCCTAAGTGAGGTAGCGAAGTGTGAATTTCATTTTAGGCATCGATTGTATCTTCAAAAAAAAGTAGTATCTTTTCTGCCCACTGTTATTGCTGCTCCTATATACAGTCCAAGTAGTAGAAGACAAAATGGACTTGTTGGCGATGATCCGGGCGCCAATCACTGCGATGATAACCAGTGGCGGTGCTCTCTGCACAGGCGCGGACGGTCCGCGACCTGGAGCAGGGCTAGGATTCCCTGCCTGATGGGCCGGACAGTCCGCTCGTGCACAGGGGCGTTGGAGTTCGCCGACGGCACCTGAATCGCGCTCCCGGGAGGGACCCCGTCGCGGAGGAGAGATTCTAGGTGTTGCCTAGGGTCAGTAGGCCGACCTAGACACCTCTAATCGATGTAGAGCTGAAGAGAAGCGAAGAATTTGGGGATTGAGAAGCTAAACTAGAACAAAACTAGAGCTACTTCTAATGCCTAAGGTAAAAACAAGAGATAAACTGATTATTGATTCGATTGTTGATGATTAATCGGCCGTATTCCTCTATATTTATAGAGGAGGGGTGGACCCGTTACAAACCAATCTCCCGGGCTAATTCCGCGAATTTAGCTAACAACCATAGCTAGAAACTCGGAACCCTAATTGGCTCTGCGTGCACGGACTGTTTGGACCACCAGTGCGGACCATCCGACCCTAGGGCCGGACCGTCTGACCACCTAATTTGGCGCCCAACATATGCCCCTGCCTTTTGGCGGAGCTGAGCGAACCAAAAGCAACTAACACGATGCAATCACATCGGTTTCCTTAGGCATCTTGCCACATACTAGGATGATACTGCTTGAGAAAACGCTCGTTTAACGACTTGGGCAAGTCTTTGACTTGTAATGTTTGCAACAAATAGGCGTTACCGGACATCACCTACGTGACTCTATAAGGGCCTTCCTAGCTTGGTGACCACTTCCCAAACTTCTGGTCTTTGCTCCTCAGAGGCAGGACAATCTTCCATACCATGTCCCCTACCTGGAATGATTTAGCCTTGACCTTCTTGTTGTAAGCTTTGGCGACCATGAGCTTGTCCTTTTCTATTTCTCCTAAGGCTATCACTCTGTTGTCGGTCACTTCATCAATATTGTCCATCATTGAATTATAATAATCATCGATAGTCATATCATTTTGCTTGGTGAACCTGACGGCATTTAAACTTATCTCTACAGGCAACACTACTTCCTGCCCATAGACAAGCTCAAACGAAGATACTTTAGTAGCATGGTGTTTAGATATTCTATGAGCCCATAAAGCTTCAGACAAAATCCTATGCCAATACTTAGGATGATTAGATATCTTCTTTTTTATCAGGCTAATCAATGTCCTATTACTAGACTCGGCCTGTCCATTGGTCTGAGCATAATACGAAGATGAATTGTGTAACGTAATTCTATATAATTCAGCAAACTCACGTACCTCCTTTGACATAAAAGAAGCCCCTTGGTCTGTAGTCAAAGTCTGGGGAATGCCGAATCTATGAATAATATGCTTAGTTATGAACTCAATTACCTCCCTGTGTGTCATGTTCTTCAGAGCAACGACTTCAGTCCATTTAGTAAAGTAGTCAGTGGCAACTAACACGAATCGATGCCCTTTTGATGATGAAGGATGAATCTATCATATAAAGTCCAATCTCCATCCTCTGAAAGGCCAAGGCTAGATGATAGGATGTAATTCGGCTGCAGGGACCAACTGTAAGTCGCTGAATTTTTGACATACTTGATATCCTTTATAGTACTTGAAACAATCAGCTATCATGTTAGGCCAATAGAAGCCAGACCTTCGCAACAACCACTTCATCTTTGGAGATGATTTATGGGTACCACAAATCCCTTCATGTACTTCGGCCATGGCTAATATAGCATCACCTGGGCCCAAGCATTTAAGCAGGACATCGTTGACTGTTCGGTGGTAGAGTTCACCACTCATTAAAACATACTTGAAAGTTGTACGCCAAACATTCATATCTGTCATAACACTGGGATTTCGTAGATAATTAATTATGGGTGTCCTCCAATCGCTTGCATCGGTTTCATTACCAGCCGAATCAATCAGGAGAACTTTCTTGGCAACCCCGGATGGTCCGGAGCCCTCACCCGGACGGTCCGTGACCTGGGGAATTGGCCCTGTATCGGTTATCAGATTTTTGGTGTTGTGAAATTTCCCTCACTTTATTCGATAACCTGATGCATCTTGTGCTAAATTGTTAGCTCTATGATTCTCAACTCTAGAGATGTGTCGAATGTTGAATTCGTCAAAAGAATGAATTATGCCCCAACATTTTCAAGGTAATTGTTTAGAGTACCATCAAAACATTGATACTCTTCTAATACTTGTTGGACAACCAGTTGAGAATCACCAAATGCCCTCACATGTTTTACTCCCATAAAACTTAAAAGCTCCAAGCCAAACAAAAGGGCCTCATATTCGACTTGATTGTTAGTGCAATAAGTTTTTAATCGGCTAGAGAAGTCGAAAGAGACATTACTTGATGAAACAAGCATGATGCCAATTCCTTGTCCTTCATTGCAAACCGATCCATCAAAATATAAAATCCAGGGAGTAACAATGAAGTATGATATGTCTAGTTTATGAGTATCACTAATCCAATGTTCTACAATAAAGTCTGCTACGACCTGGCCTTTCATAGATTTAAATGGTTCATAAGCCAAGTCATATTCTATGAGTGCATAAGCCTATTTACCAATTCTACCACTCATAATCGGGTTTTGCAACATGTATTTGATCACATCGGTTTGACCGGAAACGGTGCAATGACTAGACAACAAATAACATCTACACTTGGTGCATGCATAAAACAGGCATAAGCAGAACTTCTCGATGAAAGTGTACCTTGTTTCAGCATCCACCAGCCTCCGACTTAGGTAGGTTACCACATGCTCCTTCCCATCGGTCTCTTGCGTTAGAACAACACCAATAACTTTATCTTCGGCTGCAATGTATAATCTGAATGGTACTCCTACCTGTGGCACTTTTAACACAGGAGCCGAAGACAAATACTTTCTAATGAGATCAAACGCTTCATGCTGTTCTGCTCCCAGGTGAATTCGACATCATTTTTAAGCCAAAGGATAGGAGTGAAGGCATCAATCTTCCCGGCCAGGTTAGAAATAAACCTTCGTAAATAATTTACCTTGCCAAGGAACTTCTGCACTTCAAGCTTACAGGTCGGAGGTCCCACATTCCGAATGGATTTAATTCGGTCAGGGTCTATCTCTATACCATGTTCATGAATGATGAATCCTAAGAACTTACCAGCGGACACTCCAAAAGCACATTTACGTGGGTTCATTTTCAGACCATACCAACACATTTTTCAAAGACTTTGCGCAAATCAGCTATATAAGAACTAAACTCAGCCGATTTGACTACAATATCATCTATGTAGACTTCCACAGTGTTTCCCAACAGCTCATGAAAGATTAAATTCATAGCCCTTTGATAAGTACCACCAGCATTTTTTAGACTAAATGTAATGACAACCCACTCAAATAAACCAATGAAGCATGGACATATAAAGGCCGTTTAGACGCATCTTCTTCGGCCATGAAAATCTGATTATATCCGACATTACCGTCAAGAAAGCTAATATTTCTATTTTCTGACACATTATTGATCAATGTGTCGGCTATGGGCATGGGATATTCATATTTAAGAGTTGATCTATTCAAATTGCGAAAATCAATGCATACTCTGAGCTTACCTGATTCTTTCTTCTCCATCGGCACAATATTGGAGACCCACTCTGCATATCTGCAAGGTCTAATAAAATTGGCTTCTAGCAGCCGGTGAATTTCGTCCTTTATTCGTGGGAGAAGGTCTCGACGAAATGTTCTAGCTTTCTGCTTGAAAGGTCTGAAACCGGACTTAATGGGCAGTCGATGCTCTACTATCTCACGGCTTAACCCTGGCATCTCAGTGTAGTTCCAAGTAAAGCAATCAGAATATTCCTTCAATAGACCGATCATTTCATCCCTAGGATCAGTCTCCAGGGTCTTGTTCACAAAAGTCGGCCTTGGAGTTTTACCATCCCCTATATCGGTCTCCTCCAATGGATCAGCCGATGTAAACCTCTGTCCTAATTTGTCAAGGTCTCTAAATTCCTCTATTATGTCTCCCACAGGGGAATTAGATGATCTCTGTGTGACGGTGGACTGTTCGGTCTCGAGAGTCAGATCGTCCGCGACACTGGTTTTATGCTGTGGTGACTGCTCGGCCTTAAAAGCCGAACTATTTTGCGACAGACCGGACCGTCCGGTTTCAGAAGCCAGACTGTTCGCGACCAAGGACTCATTCATTCTATGTGTACTCATCATTTAAACTTTATTTAGGGTTCAGTCGATTCTCCATTGGCTCTAGCATTACTTGAATGAATCATTTTTTATCTATACTTATGAATTGATAATCAAAAAAATATACTCCTGTGAGACACGTAGCAGTCTCATAGGTCCAAAGTACAGGGGCATCGGCCATGGTAATATAGGCCGATGCAACAACATGTACTTGTTCTACATCGTCGCCCACCCATTGTAGTAACATTTGATGTAGCGTAGAAGGTACACATTGATTAGCATGAATCCAATCTCTACCTAAGACTAGACTAAAATTTCCTTCTACATTAGCGACGAAGAATGCAACAACAAGGGTCTTAGTCCCGATGGTTAACTCAACGGACGTGACTCCCTTGGCTTTGATCGAACTATTAGTTCCAACGCCGCTGAGGGTCATGTTGGTCTTGACAAGTTCGTCGTCCTGTTTACCTAATTTTTTGTACAATGAATAAGGCATTAGATTTATGGCCGCCCCCCGTCTACCAACATTTTAGCAATCAATATCCCATCAATGCGACCGCGCACAAAGAGCGGCTTTAAATGGTTTACCGGTTCCTTTGGTTTAGTGAAGGCGGCCTCTTTAGGACCAAAGTCAAACTGAGCAACGACAGGTTCATTGTCGTCGATAATAATGCAATTGGCGGAGAATGTAATAATATTTATGTCCATACCTGGGCATTCTGGAGAAGCTTCGTAGTCGACCAGGTCTTCCCCCAGTAGGTCGTCCTCCTCCATGGGTGTTGCCACGTCGTTGGAGGTGTCCTGGTGTAGTGCGAACGGTCCGGACTTAGGGGTCGGACGGTCCGTGCCCTGTGTAGGCGGTCCTGCCTTTATAGCCGGACTGTCCGCCATACCTGCAGAGAGCTGCACAATTGTTGTTTTATTTTCCGTTTTTGTGGCAGTTTGATTTTCCTCAACGGCCTTTGGTCTCCATCTCTTTTATGGTGGCGGGTACCATGGATTTGTGTCATTGAATATCTTTTCCGCCTCCTTTTCCTAGTTCTCCTTCGCTCTTAGGCGCTGTAATTTTCGCTTTTGCGATCATGTCCATCCTGATGGGCACCATCGGGGCATGGAGTATTTTGGATCGATTGTTTTGTTGACAGTCGTATCTTCTTTTTTTTGCTTGTGTCGGCCGATTCACTAAAAATCATCGGCCCTTCGTTATTTTCTTGTATGAAGATATCTGTTGTTCCTATTTTGATGATGTCTCCTTTTGTCGTCCTTTTGGAGTTTGTAGCTATATGCCTCCCTGCCAGATTGGTCAGCCTTTGTGGCCGAGTGGTCCGGCAATATCGCTGGGCCTGTGTCTGATGACTAGATTGAGTGATGCCCAATCGGTCTCGTACTGGAGGTGCCACCCTATTGAATACAGATGTTTGGGGTGCCCCCCAAGCGGGGTACTGGGGCATCCCAAATGGGTATGGTGGCATGCCCCACATTTGACTCGGGACATATGGCGGTGGCATGTATGTATATTGATATGGCACATGTGTATATGGGGGTGGAGGTGTCCATGCAGGTATGTTGGGTCGTAATTGGACATTATGACCCGTCATTCTTTCTGATTGGTGAGGTGTCCAATGTGTCTTACCTGCTGTCGCTCTTGAGTCGGTGAGCGAGGTCGCTTTGCTGGCCGGTCACTTGGGTCGGCCTTCTTTTTTACATATTTAGACAATAATTGGTCAAAGGTCGGGACGGATCTTACTAGTCGGCCAATTGCCTTTACCGTGTTAGTTTTCCACGTACCTATTTCTGGTCATCGCGGTTTGAAGGTATGTGGTCGTCGTGGTTCCTAGGCGTTGCTGGACCGTCCACTAGAATGGTCTGGACTGTCCGGCGGTGTCACACCCGAGTTTCGGGGCACCAAGACCCGGGCGCGAACATAATCACCAGGTGTGCTAGGTCCAAGTCTCGCACATATGATGAATCATGGCACAGGATCGAATGTCACATCTTTACTATATAATAGGAGTTATGTACAAAATAAATAAATAGTTACATTATAAGGAGACAACGGTCCGGCAACCCAAAGTTGACTGGGAGACGACGGCCTAGACCTCTCACGAACTCGTCATAGCATCCTTCATGCGCCTCATCCTACGGTACATGTTCTTGACTTGTGGGGGGTTGTGAGACAACAAGAGTGAACTCACATACGTTCATAGCTCAACAAGTTGTGGGGAATAATGTGTATGAACTCGCCAAAGATGGGAGCTCACGTGAAGTGTAAGGCTTACCAAGAGGATGGTTGAAGCTGAGCATTGCTTTTAAAGTTGGTCAAAATTTTATTAGCAATTACTAAGTATAAGTAAATACCAACCCAATTAAGTAGTAGAACATAAGTAACAACATCACCTGCGATGCAATGCATATGACAAATTGAATTTAGTTTCATAAATTAATCATGTGAGTGTCCGAGTCGCTCATGACCGTGAGAACGGCTAGTATACCAGTTTTACACTCTGCAGAGGTTGCACATCTTTACCCACAAGTCATGTTACCCATCTGCCAAGAGACGACCAATCCCATACACCTCTACCGAGGAGGTGAGGCAGGGTAACACTACGAGGCCTTTACAAAGTTCCACTAGCTTCAGAAAACCCGCTACATTTTATAGGAAGCTCCAGTGCAGGAATCCCTCGCCTGACCGCCATCGCAGCAAAATCAACCCAAGGACCTCCCTACACTGACCACTCCCCTACTGCCCTTGCCCCTTTCGGGTAAGGTAGTCATCCACTAGCTTTCCTAGTTAATCAGCCAAGGGCGTCCCATTAAACCCTTGTGGTAGCACTGTTTTCCCGGGTGGTTCTCCATGTTCCCATTAACATAATGACCTTATCATTATCAATAAATAACAACTGATAACAAAATATAATCATGAATAATATGTATCTCTATACCCAAAACCACCTAAAGCAATAGCATGTACTACCCAAAAATTTAGTAGTAAAACCAGTGGTGAAACAAGGTATAAAGATAGTCAAATCTGGGGTAACCTATTGGGTCCCATCAAAATTAATCTATGCAGATCATTATGGTTAATAAGAACATGACTGGGTAAAATAAGTGATCAAGGGCACAACTTGCCTTCAATGAGCTCCTGCTCAGCAACTTCTACTTGCTGAACCTCAAAATCCACAGTGGCTTGCTCGTCTACTCGCATCAACACAATACATACATAGTATAGCAAAAATTAACATCACACCAAACAGGTAAATAAAATATACAATAAAAATCTACACATTAAAATAAGAATCTAGGAATAGGAATCATTAATTTTAGAGTTATGGATTTTAAGTTATGAATTTCCAACGGTTTAATGTGCTTGAAATATGATTAAATGAGAAATTAATTTTCTTACTGTTTTCATGCCAAAACAGAGACTCTAGATGATAAACATTAATATTACAAAATTTTAGAAATTGGAATGGATCAATTTGGACTAAAAGTGAATTTTCTATGATTTATACAAGTTCTAGCACTTATTTTTATATTAAAAATCTATATTCTATTTGTTTTCTCTGATTTTTCGAGTTTCTGGACTGGGCCTCAATTCCTGGTAAGCACAGGGGCTACCCCACAAAAATCCCTAGACTCAGTAAACACCACCTAGGACGGCGGTTCTAATTCGCCTAAACATAGGGGTTCAAGTGCAAACTTGACCCGCGAAGGGGTATCCTTCATCCTGAGCCGCCCGATCTAACCTGTGCGTCCCAGATTTAAAACGCTGCGATCTAACTCTGGCCACACGATCACCGGTCAACGGTCCAGATCACAGTGCGACTGGCGCCACATGCTCCTCTCGTGGTCGCCCGATGGAGAATCTACGCTCCTGATTTAATCCAACCACTTGGTGCGCCCAGATTCAATCCTAACCCTCTATTTGAATCCGACGGCAGGTACACCGTCTTATTCCTCCCGCTGCCTACCGAATTCCTAACGTGCGCCCTCGCTAACGCTTTAACTACGGCGCCGTGCAGGAGGGGCATGGGAGGGGAGGTCTTACCGCTTCTAGCGAACTGGCCGACGACCGGACGCAGGTCACAGCGAGGCGTAGAATTCCGACATGCTTCTCTCTCTCTCTCTTCGCGGTTGCAACTGACCACGGTTCGACTGGCCGACGGTGACCGCACGGCGAGCTGCTTCACCCGCGGTGGTCACCCACCGGACCCACTGTGCTCGACGCCGACACGCACCGGCCTTGATCCGCGACCACTCTTCTACTCTCGAGATCCCTCGCGATGCAGGAGGGTGATGGCCGAATGGGTCTGTTGGGTTAGGGCGCGAGGAGAGGTGAGGTCCTTATCCCTTTATTTTTTTAGAGAACATGAGGGGGCCCCTACTGAAAATTTTATTTAAACTATAAAGAAAACAATGTTTAGAACAAACAAGTAGACGAATTACAGAAGGTTAGGGAGAGTTTCTACTGCCATTGCTGAAGCCATGCCGGGATGGCAGAATCGAATCTACCCAGAGCTCTATGAATGACTAGGAGCAATTCTTTTGCAAACTCATGCTTGCATTGCTGCACCGTTGGATCTTTGTTCTGAAAAAGCCAAGCATTACGACACTTCCAAATGCTCCAGGTCATGAGAATAATGATCTCCATAGGGAATGGAACATTGAGTTGCTGTTTTAGATTTGCCGCAGCCTCCTCTGGATTAGCAATTCTAGGGGGAATCAAATCAATTGAATTCCAGCAGGCCTTCGCGAAGTTGCACCTGAGGAAGAGATGATAAAGAGTTTCCTTCTTCTGCCGGATGCAGTTCTCGCAGGTGTAAGACTCAAGAGTCATGTTTTTCCTCCTTAGCATGTTCCTTGTGTTGAGCCTGTTTTTTTAACCATAGCCAATAAAAGACTTTATGTTTTGGTTGACATTTATTTTTCCAAAGCAATCTGGAAATCTGATGAACTTGATACTGACCCATCAAATGCCTGTAAGTCTTTTTCGTAGAGAAAATTTCAGATCCCCGAATGAGCTTCCAAGTGTCCTTTGCGTTGGTCACCGTGATTTGTCCCCAAGCCTCATTTAATTCAAGATACTGTTCGTAGGCTTGCACAGACAGAGGAAGCTGAAAAATCTCAAAGAGATGATCTTTTTGCTTAGCTTCTTTGATAGAGAGTTTGCTGTTGCAGGCAAATGAAAATAATTCCGGATATTGCTGAGCCGGGATGCCCTTGTTCCACAGATCTCCCCAGAAAAGAATAGTTCTCCCATTGCCAATGGTTGGGGCTGCCAATCCCTTGAAATCTTGGACTAGACTAAGCAAACTTTTCCACCAAAAGGCACCAATATTTGAACAACTAGGAAGTCTGTCTGTCCTGTAATAGTTGTTCCAAACAAGGTTTACCCAAGGTAAGTCATGACTATTGAAGAACTTGTGCACAAATTTGAAAAGCAAGGCCTTGTTGTGCGTCTCCAATCTGACCACTCCAAGGCCCCCATTGCTCTTTGGCTGAGTAATCATGCTCCAAGCAGCAAGAGCTGATCTGTTTGAGTTCACAACGTTTCCTCTCCAGAGACAATGCCTCCGGTAGGCATCTATCATCTTGACTGTGGCGACAGGAATTTTCAGAGTGCACATCAGGAAAGTCGGGAGAGCAGAGAAAACAGAGTTAACTAACTCCAATCTTTTGGCCTGGGAGAGGAGAGCAGAAGTACATGACAATCTCCTTTCAATCCTTTGGATAAGCGGTAAAAAGTGGCAAATTATAGGTTTTGACAGGCCTAGAGGGACACCAAGGTAAGTGAAAGGCATTGATCCTGTCTGACAGTTTAGTGTTCTGGCTAGAATCTCCAACTTTGCTGGGCAAACATTGATTGTGTACATACTTGATTTATCATAATTCACTTTGAGCCCCGTCGAGGTAGCAAAAGAGTTTAGAACTGCTCTGAGGAAAAATAATTGCCTGGGGCAAGCTTCCAATATCAATAATGTGTCATCAACATATTGTACAATTGGGAAATCTTGACCATAGTTCTCAGTGAGGGGCAGCTAGAGAAGGCCTTGCTGTCTCGCTTTATTGATGATACTTTGAAGCAGATCAGCCGCTAGAACAAATAAAAGAGGCGATAGGGGGTCTCCTTGTCTTACCCCACGCTTGCAATGGAAAGATTTGCCTGGGACACCATTAAGGAGGACCGAAGACGTGCCAGATTGGAGGATATCCCTAACCCAGCCCAGCCATTTGGGCCCAAATCCTCTGTGAGATAGCACCTGGAGGATCAGATCATGCTCAACTGTATCAAAGGCCTTTTCAAAATCCAACTTGAGTACGATGATTTCTTTTTTGGATACATGATATAAATGGATATATTCATAAGCCCAAGCCAAGCAGTCCTGAATGGTTCTTCCTTTGATGAAGCCATATTGATTTTTGTGAAATAGTGAGGTCATCACTGTCTGTAATCGATTGGCCAACAGCTTAGTGATGATTTTCATACTATTATTTAGAAGCGATATTGGCCTAAAATCTCCCACTAATTGAGCATTTTCCTTCTTTGGAATCAGAACAATAAAAGAACCATTAATACTTCGAAGACAGACATCCCCATGATAAAATTGCTCACATAAGTCATAGAAGTCCTGATAAATGACCGACCAACCCTTTTTGAAAAAATTGGTATTAAACCCATCAGGCCCCGGTGATTTGTCTGAGGGGAGAGCTGCAACAATGCTATCAATTTCTTGCTTTGAAAAAGGCTCATGTAACCAATGCAAGCCCTCTTGCAACATTATCAGGCCTGAGAGGTCAAAAACATTTTCCAAAAAGTCAGAAGAACCCAAACGACATTTGAAGACATTCCACAGAAGTTTAGCTTTAAGATCGTGTTCTGAAAAGATTGACCCACTATCATCAGAGAGCAACGCAATTGAATTACGCCTATGCTTTACCGTTGCATGAGCATGAAAAAATCTAGAGGAAATATCTCCCTTGGTGACCCATTTGATGGAAGCCCGTTGCTTCCAATAGTTTTTCTGAATTTGAAGCAGATCAGCATTTTTGGTTTGCAATAGCTCCCAGAAATTTCATTATTCAATCGAAAGGTCGCGATGCTCCTCAATAATGTCAATGAACTATATAAGCAACTTAATTTGTCTCATTGTTTTATCAATATTTGGCAGAGACCGCTGCCACTCTTTGAGGATCTTTCTGGTGTACTTGAATTTTGCTGTTAAGTTCTTCGCTTTGTGTGCAAGAGTTGGCTGACCAGTCCAAGAATTTTGAAAGACAGTCATAAACTCCTCAAATTGTAGCCAGAAGTTTTCGAACCTAAAGATCTTAGGCCTGGGGACCTTTGACTTGAAAGAAATCAGACAAGGAACATGGTTAGAGAAATCCCTAGGCAGCGTCGTTGCGTGGGTGTCGGGGTAAAAAACCGACCATTCTTGCGATATGAAAAACCAATCTAGTCTCTGAAGAAGGGGCTCCCTTTGCCTGTTCGACCAAGTAAAGGAAAGACCATGGAGGGGGATTTCCATCAGGTCAAGCTCACTAATGGCCTCATTAAATTTCAACATCAGGTTAAGGTCCCCCCCCGCAATGTTTCTATTTTCAGGCCTACGAATAAGATTAAAGTCCCCAACAATCAGCCAAAGTTTTTCCGAGGGCATATTTATATTGGAGAACCAGTTAAGGAATTCGATTTTCCCATGCGGAGTACAGGGCGCGTAAATATTGGTGACAATCTAGGATTCATTGGACGAATTAGCAGAAAATTCAACCGAGAGAGCATAATCATTCTGGAAAATAACAGTGCCCACCAACTTTGAGCTATTCCAAACAGTAATGAAGCCACCCGAATTTCCCACCGAGGGAACAAAAGCGAACGCATCAAAGGAATTGGGACAAAACTTTCTTAGGTCAGCCTTGTCAAAAAATTCCTTCTTGGTCTCCTGCAAGCAGACAATATCACATCTGGAATCCCTAATCGTGTAATGAATACCATTCCCTTTAACCACCGAATTGATCCCTCGGACATTAAAACTTAAAACAAACCAATCAAAAAAAGTAGCAGCATTGTAACTATTCATCGGAGGAATGATCAGGTTCGTCAATGAAAAGAAACCCAAACCCAATAACTGGGTGGGCAAAAGAGTATCTGTTAGAACAGGACACAACGCAACCAGAAACCACAAAGTTTGTCACCACAACAACCAGCCAAAAACGCTAGGGCCGAAACAGCCAAAAAGCCTGGCGAAGAGAAGTCCTGCAAAATCCCCACATCCGGAACAACACCATCAAATTAGTTGTCTTCATCTGTGGAATCTTGATTCTTATCCTCCTTGTCTCCTTTCCCTGGCTTATTGGGACCAACACAGCCAGAAGGACTCTTCTTCTTCTTCAGAGCATTATCGGACAGGTCCACTTCTGACAGGTTGCAAAATCTTTCCCCTAGGCTTCTGATGACCTTGGCAGAAAGGGAGGGAGGACCCTCAAACTTGTGTTGACACATCAAACAGTTCTTTTTCTAGCAGGAGCCCTGCCTGAACCCAGCCCGAGCATCACGAAGTCTCTTGCTTCTCCTCAGGTCAGACTCCACAACTGCAGGCTTGGAGGTGAGTGAGGCCGAGTCTGAGGTAGCAGAGACGTTGCCAGTAGATTCTTCCGGGAGAACAGATTCAAGGAACTTGCCATCAGGGCATTTCATAGGGATGGCAAAAGGGTGGGTCTCAGACTCAGGCTCCAGCAAAGCAGAGGGAATATCTGAAGACAAGAAAGATTTCGACCAACTGAAAGAATCTTTATGCAGCAGGTTAGACATGAAAAAAGGAGCCCATTTCTTGGGGATCTGCACAGAGAGCTCAGGATTACCAGCAGGAGCAAAGTAGTTGGCCCAGATCCTGTAGAATTGGGCATTCCTTTTCCTTTCCAAGTGGCTCAGAAGAACAGGGTCTGGCCGCCAATCCTGGGTGAACATATAATTCAACATCACATTGTTGGGGCCATTGTTGTTAGGCTCCTCAGGCTAGGCATCAGGGATAATAATATCCCTCGGCACTTGGAGGTCTCCCTGGATTGGTGGGCCGTCAATCTCCTGAAGCCCATTCAAAGGAACATCACCAACAGCAGGGAGGGCAGGGGCATTAAAGGGGAGCACCGGCCCAACAACATCCAGGTCCGCAAGAATCTGCCCATTCTGAATCTACCCATTCTGCACCGGAACGCCATGAATGGGACCAGAAGAACTATCCGAGGATAGGTCTGAATGTGGGTTGCTAACTTGCTGCTCGTCAGGTGGCAGGTCCTGCTAGGGCTACTACGCTGGTGGGTCATTGACAATCCATTGGTCCCAATCCCCTTGAATATTATCTGCTGGCTGAACCGGGACATTGCCTTCTGGTGGGAAATTGAGATCCCACCCCGCAGCAGGCACAGGTTGACCCAGACCAAAGAACTCGAGGGGGAGCTGTTGACCATCTTCTAGGGCCGCTGGTACCGGGTCTTCATCTTGGGCCTGGCCCCCAGCAATGTTTGCTGAATGATTTCACACTAAACTGTCCACGAGTCACCAATAAAGCCATCAGCTTCCGAAAATACAATGAACTGCGGGGCCTCCTCGCGAGACGTGACCCGAACCCTTAGCATAGTCCTGTAAACATTATGTCTGTCTTCTTCCCACAAGAGTAATCTGCCAAAGGAACCAATGGTAGCCTGCAAGTATTCTGATGAACGATAATCAAGTGGGAATCCCAACAACATAAGCCAGCATTCGCAATTAAAAAAAGGGCTCTGTGGTTCCAGGCATCAATTTGCCGCTGAGCAGAGAAGGTGGTATCTAGGTAATGCTGCGGACCAAGCAAGACAAGATTGTCTCTTTCAAGCACACTGCTAAACTGAACCAGAACCTGACCTAGGTGCGACCGCTGAATATCCCGCACCCCAAGCCGCCGGTGCTCCACCAAATATTCTCTAACCACATCCCTCACCGACGGGAAAGTGACCTCATGATCAGGTAAAGGTTGAATATTGATAATGGCCCAATCCTCATGCAATGGCGGGATACGCCTAGTCACTGACCTAGCCATAACCTCCCGATGCAGGACCATCGAAGCGTTGAAGCCCGGCGGAAGAAAGGGCTCGGGATCAACACGCCTATACGCCATCAGAGTAGGAAGCGAAGATCGCCAACCAGCGGACAGAGAAGGAGCAGTTTGGGGTTTTGATGAAGTGACACCCAAAGAAAGCGTTAGGGACTAGAGAGGTGACGATTCAGATTTTTTAATACCTCTCGGGCGAACTCCTCGAAGCAACTATAACTAGGCGGTCCACCGGTCAGAGACACCACGGGGGAGCGAAACCAGGTACTGTGGTCCGAAGATTTTTGATTTCCCACCAAAATGGCCTGACTCCCAAAGGCAGGAAACGAGGCTAAAGGAAAACCGAAAGAAGATTTCTTAGAGGGACAAAATAATTCCAAGTGCCCGCGCACCTTACAGAAGAGACAGCGGAAGCCCGACGGGCCTAGCAGCCCAACAGGCCCTCGAGCCCGAACGGGACGCCAATGGATGTTGCGAAGCCGAGACCGGTTAAAATTCGAATTTTGAAAATTGGAACAGTCGTGAATTCCTCCGCCATGAACTTCGCCAATAGGATCAGAGCTCGAAAACCAAGGGGACACAACTCTTCGCCAAGAGGATGAAGACGGCAAGCCCAGACGATTGAACACAGAGATTCTGAGGTGAGACTGATGAAACCCACCAGCGGGGAACCTCCTATCGCTGCGAACCGGAGCCAGATTACTAGGAGGAGATCCCATACGATTGAACACAGATATTCTAGGCCAATCCTGACACTCATGACCATCGGAGAACTTAATGTTGCTACGAATCGGAATAGCATTAGCACTGGTGAGAGGGAGCTTAACAATATCCGCAAAAGATAAACTCTTCTTGCCTCGAACCTTTTGCCAAGATGCCGCTTCTTCATCCGAAAAATTCTTGAATTCATGTTTCCAGTTACGGCCACCATGGTTCCAAAGGTTGAAGAAGGCTCTGAATTCCTTACGATCAATGCATCTAGAATTGTAGATATGGAAACCCACAGCCATCGAAGAAACCGAAAACCGAAAAACCCGGTCAGCGAGCTGAAGCACCTCAAAGCCAGACGCGAACCCGCCAAGGGCCGCCTGGAGGAGGTGACCAACAGAATCCGGGTTCAACTTGAAGATGCATCTGCCAAAAGAAACCACCAGCCAGAAAGACGATCGAAGACGGGGGCGAGCAGGACAAACCGAAGAAGCCAAATTGAGCCTGAGGGAATCCTCGAAGGCCAAACCCGACCGAAAGTCCAGGAGAGCGAGGTCCATGCTTGAAGAAACGAGAAGACCAGGGGCAGGGGAGCGCGAGGAGCGTGAGGAGCGAAGGTACCTGAGCTAGAAGGCCATGGAGGCTAGCTGAAGGCTGGTGCTCGTCGCCGGCCGCTGCGCCGTCCTTATCCCTTTATTGCCATGACTAGGGACGAGGGCGAGGTCAGCGCACGTCAGTTCTCAACTACCCAGTGCTATCCACTGAGACTCCGTCGCGTCCAAGGACTTCGGCGAAGCTGTTGCGAATCCGGCGGTAATGGAGATTTCCACTGCCACGGAGGTCCCACACGCCAGCCATCAGAGGTGCGCGGAGAACAGGGACCGACTGGTGGGCCTCGACCGAGAGCAGCGAGTGCGCGCGGGAATGGGTAGTGGGCTGCGTGGGTGAAATCCGAAGTGGGCCGAATAGAGGTAGTCGGCCCATGAAGCTTGTATTCTTTTTTTTTCTTTTTATCTTTCCTTTCTATTCTTTTTATTTTCTTCATTTCTAAGTTTAGTTTAATTCAAATTTAAATTCGAATTTTTGCCAAATTTATTCTCTATTATTTTTGTGACATTAAGAATACCAATTTTAGATATATATATATATATATATAATTATATTATTTATATTTTTGTATCCTTTCTCTTCTTCTTATTTTCAAAAAAACCCTAATTTCAAATTTAGGGTTTTATCCAACTTCTAGTAATTATTATCTTATTATTATTTTCCTTATTATTTTATGTAATGCACAAACACATAAAACTCCAACAAGATGCACTTTCTTTTATTTTTGTATCATTTGTTTTTAATTAATCACTCTTAATTATATGTGTGCTCTTTTTATGATGCAAATAGGGCACATAAAATGAGGAGATCCAATATAGTTTCAGTGTATACATTTTGGGTATTACAGGCGGTGTCCCGGACCGTCAGCGTCTGCGTTGGACTGTCCGTGATGCACAAAATAGGTGCACGCGCCTGGTTCCTTCCTTGCGCCTGCCCCCAGTGTTGGAGGTGGTGATGGTAACTTTCAAAGTCTCTCCTCCATTAGGAAATTTTTTTCGCCACCACTTTCCTGCAAGAGATTTTATTATTTTCATCGGCCTTTCGCGCATCACCGATGATTACTTCCTTGCCTTTGCCCTTATCGGCCATGCCGGGACGAATTAGGACCTTTTTCCCCTCAAAATCGATCACATTCACTGGGAAGGGCTTCGTATTCACCTGCATTTCCTGAAATTTCAATCGTCCCTCGTTAATACTGATTGGATTTGTCGTTGAAATACATTGCAATCATCAGTGGCATGAGAAAACGAGTTGTGCCACTTGCAGTATGCACGACGTTTTAGTTCGTCGACGGATGGAACAATATGATTTATTTTAATGTTGCCATTTTTTAGTAATTCATCAAATATTTTGTCACATTTACCAACATTAAATGTAAATTTAACCTCCTCTTGACGTTTCTTTTGAACTGGCTGTAAGGAGGAACAAGCCGAAGATTTGGCTTGCTTTGGCCAAACCATTTCAGCCGCGTATACTTCTTTTGATTCGTCATCCGAACTACTCTGGTCACACTCTACTATATGCACGTTGTGATGAATCATTTTAGCAGTTTATTTTGCTCCGGCTTTCACAAGCCAAAGCTCTCTGATGTAATTGTGCTAGCGTGAAAAATTGAATGCCTTCTAATATTTCCTTTAAATAATACCTCAATCCATTAAAGGCAAATCCCGCTAGCTAATTTTCTGCCAGATGAATTTGAAAACATCGGTTTCTTGTATCCCGGAATCTTCGGATGTAATCATTAACCGATTCATCTTTCCCTTGTCGCAGGGCCACTAAGTCTACAAAATCTAACTCATAATCACCGGAAAAGAAATGACCATGGAAATTTTGTTCTAAATCCCCCATGACAAAATAGAATTAGGTGGTAATGTGGCATACCATGTGAATGCAGTTCCTGTTAAAGATAATGAAAATAAACATCCACAGAACGCCTCTGTGTCAGCCAATTCTCCTAATTGCGCTAAAAACTAGCCTATGTGTTCGCGTGTGCTCTTTCCTTGGTTACCTGAAAATTTTGCGAATTCGGGTATCCTGGTCCCCTGTGGGTATGGGTGGTGGTCAAATCGGCTGTCATAAGGCCTCTGATATGACTATCCCCTGGGGACCATGCTTACTCCGAGCTTATCTCGGAATGCCTCGGCTATTTCTTCCCTTACTATATCAATAGCAGCCGGTGAGAGACCACCGGCTCTTTGTTCCATCATAGGTGAGGTTGTCTGGACACTAGTTTGTTGTCTTCCCCCCATTGGTTTGAGTTCTATGGTGCATTACTATTCGCCCTATATGGTTCATAGGATTCACCATTCCTTTCCGACCTTCTAAGCGGGGCTAGAAGGTACTCGCCCCATGGGCTTGGGATTATGTATTAATGGGCTGGTGCATTGTATGGTGCGATGGGAAGTGTTGCTGGGATGAGCGAGGATTTAGGTAACAATCCTCCTCAAACAACCCTTTGCCGGACCGTCCGATCGAATACGCGGACCATCCGGTCGGATATGCGGACCGTCCGTGATCATATGCGGACGGTCTGTCTGGGTGGTTTAGGGCTTGTGTAACATGTGGTGGCTCGGATGCATATCTCGGTAACTCATTAAATATGGGACCGACCGTTGCTGACCTGGACGGTCCGCGCTCACGTGCGGACGGTCCGGACATGTGCAGATCGGCTAATCTATTGTCGATGTGCGTAGGAGGTTGTGGTTGCTCGGGGTATGTGTCCATCGACATCCCATAAAGGGGTTGTGACTGGTCGTGACAACCTATAGCCGATGAATTACGTGTGTTCTCCCCAATTCAACCTCGTGCGAAGGAAAAATTGTAACAGTGGATTTATCAAACACACGTACCAGCCTTTTGTAATCCTTTTGTATACCCCCTACAATATGTTGCATTTGCTATCATGTTCATCTATATAAGCTTTAAGAGATTGGAGCTCATTGGTGTTACTTACATTAGGGGTATCTATTGTAGGTCGGAGCGAAGCTAGATCAGTCGCTCGTTGCCGAACGACCTTGTTGTTCCTGTCCACCTTCAAGTTGGCCAGGAATTTCGCCTTTGCTTCTTGGATCAGCTGCTCCTTGTGCTCCTCGAACTGGAGCTGTTCGTCAGCTGGCAAGGTTTCCCAAGTCCGCTCTATGATATTGCTAGCGGAAACTTCAGAGCTATCCTTTGAACCGGCCATTGAGGGCCGATCTTGATAGGTCTATATGAAATGTCCCCAGTGGTGTCACACCCGATTTTGGAAGGCAAACCGAATGCGAACCATGTACGTGCCAGGATCAGAACTCACGTACATAGCGATTACATAATTGGACATCATCACACAATGCTCAAAGTAAATAGCGGAAAGGTACTTTAATTACATCAAGATGTCCAAGACATCCACAGAGTCTAATACATAGCCATAGTCTTCAACATTAATATCAAAGTGCAGAAATACGAAACGTAGAGGATAAGCCAACACAAACAACTGGCTGGGGGTTTGCCACTAAGATAAACTAGAACTCATCGTAGTCCTGAAACTCCTCGAAGTCCTCCATGTTGCCAACATCTCCTCCTGAGCACTGAGTACAATGGGGACAACCTGGGGTGGGGTGGTTTGTAAAGCAAGGGTGAGTACACATCAACGTACTCAGCAAATGTCCCGTTTGGCTAAAGTGGACTAGCTGTATGTGTAGTTAAGGTTAAGCTATTTCTTTTAGCTAGTCAAGTTTTATTACTATAAGTAGAGCCAAATTTTAGTAATAAACCCAGTTATTACCCAGAAGCACTCCCTCCAAGAGGAAATACCAGAGATCAAAATTATAACCATCATTGCTAACCATCACCATAAAAGTAATCAAAGTTCTTCTAATCAAAGAGGATCCCAAGGCCGCTCATAACCATGAGCACAACTGATATACCAGTTTCTAACACTCTGCAGAGGTCGCACACTTTACCCACAAGTCGTGATTCCCTTTCTGCCCGGGGTTCTAGCCTCCCCATTGATCACTACCAAGGTGACCCAGCAGGTTCTCACTACGTAGCCTTTACAAAGATTTCCTAGAGGTCATAGTCTCCCGTTAGGTTTCTCCAGTTTGATAAACACAGGACATCTCCCCAAAGGAAGGGTGACAACAAAACCAAATCGAGAACCTCTGCAACCAACCTCGGCAGAGCAAGTACTGTGCCCGGACCCCATTGACGGCCCTACGACAAAGCCAACTACTCCTCTGGTTCCTCTAATTAATCAGCTAAGGGTGTCCCATTCCACCATCATGGTTGCACTGTTATCCCGGGTTGTCACTCCCAAACAGGCCCTTACGGAGAGGTACTCAGAAAACAGCCTAAGTCCCCTAAAGTATCACAATATCATCATCGGGATAACATCATCGTATCATTAATAATCACATCATATCATTGATTAAGTTAAAGCAATAGCATAAGCTAACCATGATTAGCCCAAAAAGGTAAACAAGGATAAGGTAAATACAGACTAGTCAATCCTTAAGTTTTCAATAATGTAATGCGAGACAATGAATTATAAAGTAAAATAGGAAATGATAGGTCTGAGGACACTTGCCTTCACCAGGTTGTTGCTCAGGAAGATCTTCGACAACACACCCAGGGACCACGGGCTGCTCGTTGTCTAAAATAAAGCGATCATGCATTCAATACATTTGGTAAATGACAAATGAACAACACATCAATCATGTACAAACATTGGAACACATCTCAAAAGTTATAGTACTAATTAAAGAAAAAGGAGATCAAATTATAAAATGAACTACTCTTATTTAGGAGTTGATTACTCTTTAAGTGTTGTCCATGATTACATAATCTAATACTATTCATTTTATTGTGACCTAAAAGTTAAACCAGAGATTAATTCTTATATTACACATTACTAAGCTCACAAGATTAAACAACCATTTACCCCTAGTGTTTCTTTTTATTTATTTTATTAAATGATTAATTCAACACATACACTAACCTATAGTCTAGGTATAAAATTAAAGTGCACACACTGTGGATGAACATAATTTATTTGAACAGAGGATATTCTTATGAACATTTTGCAATTTGAACCACTCAATTTGGAGTTCATATGAAAAAGATATGAAATAAACAAGTTTTGAAGTTTGAAATATGAAAATAAGTCTACTTCTGTAATTATTTAAAAGCACATGGGGCTATTTAAAACAACACAGGGACCTGTGCGCAAAAACCAGGGACGGCGGGTTCTATTACCCGAAAGCTCAGGGTCTCTTTAGTTAAAATTACACGCAAATGGGTACGGGGTGTTCTCGGCCATCGGAGCAGTGAGCAACGGTCAGGATTAGATCTGACCAAACGAACGCGCGCGCGCGAATGCGGGCACGACTGACCAACGGGCTAGGGGCGTCAGCGGCCTAGGGCGAGACGGCCTGACCGACCGGTCCCAGTCACAGGGCGCGGGTGAGGGGAAGAGTGGGGAACAGTTAGATCCAGATCGGGCGGTCGAGATTAGTTCTGGCCTAATTGAAATCGGACAGTCCGATTGGATTTGGGCCGGTTGGATGCGCGTTAGGGGGGTTTTGTCTCCGCCGGGACGCCAGAGGCGGCGCTCCCCGTGGGCGCGGCGGCGCCATCGCCGGAGGTGAGGCAGACTAGGCCTCCTAGGGCGCGAAGTGTCGGTTTTGGTAGCTGGAGAGGTTGGGAAGGGTCGTGCGAACTCTATGGCGGGGTTGGTTTTGTGTGAACGGGGGTGAGGTGGCCAGACGGCGGAGGGGAGAGCTCGACGAGCCGGGGGATACTCCGGTGAGCAATCGCGGGTAGGTAAATGCGAGACAGGGGGAAATTAGGGCGAGGCTAGAACGGTTACCTTGAGGGGAGTCCCTGGAACGCACGAACGGAAGCTGGGGCGCGGCGAGGACGCGGGTCGACGGCGGCGGCTCTCCGGCTGCATGAGAAGTGCTCCGGTGAGCGCGGACCGGGCACACCAGAGAGGAAAAGGGTGAATCAAAGGGCGTTCCGAGCTGCGGGTGATGCGGCGGAGCTTACCGAGGGAACGGACGCGATGTGGGCGCAATAGTGGTTGCGGAACGGCGGTGGAACTCGACTGGTCACGTCCGCAGGGCGAGAGAGGGGGCGAAAGAGCTCAGCTAAGGGCGCAAATGAGTGGGGGGGAGTGGGCGAGCGGTGTGCGGGCTTCTAAAGGGGCGAGGGCGTGAGGAAGTGGCCGGAGAACGCGCGGTCGTGGGCGCGTCCACGGCGGGGGAACGTGGGCGAGAGGTTAGGGACGCGAAAGGGGCTGACGGGTGGGGTCCGCGAGGCAGAGAGAGCGCGCGCGTGCGGAGAAGAAACGGCGTCGACAGATCGGCCCCACATAGCAGTGAGAGAGAGAATGAGAGAGGGCACGCGGGTTGGCGCCGACAGGCGGGACCCGCCTGTCAGGCACCGAGGGCACGCGGGCGCGCACGAGGCTGGGCCTAATGGGCCGACTTGTGCTGAATTGACTTTTCTATTTTTCCAGGGAATTTCAAATTGCTTTTCTATTTATTTTCTCTAGGGTTTTCAATTCAAATTCAAATCAAGTTTCAAATTCAAACCAAATCAAACATGTGCAATAATTCAAAGAATATTTGGAGCTCAACATGATGCAACATTTCATGACTCATATGTTTTGGACAAAATAAAATAAATAATCCCTCCCTAATTAAACTAATTCTACAAGAAAGAAAAGGAGAGAGTGAAACTAGAGAGAGAGAATAGTAACACCTGAATTTGGTTGGTAATTAGCAAGAAATTTTATACCCCCAAATTCAGGGTGTTACAAGCAGAGTCGCCAAAAAGTGTGTTGGCGCCGATCCGGGCGCTAATCACTGCGATGATAACCGGCGGCAGTGCTCTCTGCACAGGCGCGAACGGTCCGCGGCCAGGGGCCGGACGGTCCGCGACCTAGAGCAGGGCTAGGATTCCCTGTCTGACGGGCTGGACGGTTTGCGCGTGCGCAGGGGCTGCGGAGTTCACCGACGGCACTTGAATCTCGCTCCCGGGAGGGACCCCTTCAGGGAGGAGAGATTTAGGTGTTGCCTAGGGTCAGCAGGCCGACCTAGACACCTCTAATCGACGTAGAGCCGAAGAGAAGCGAATAATTTGAGGATCGAGAAGCTAAACTAGAACTACTCCTAATAAAAACGAGAGATAAACTGATTATTGATTCGATTGTTGATGACCAATCAGCCGTATTCCTCTATATTTATAGAGGAGGGGGGCTGGACCCGTTACAAACCAATCTCCCGAGTTAATTCCGCGAATTTAACTAACAATCATAACATGAAACTCGAAACCCTAATTGGCTCTGCGCGCGCGTGGACCGTCCGGACCACCGGTGCGAACCGTCCGACCGCCTAATTTGGCGCCCAATAGAACTAATTCGTGTGTTGCGTACAGGGACGGATTTGACATTTCGGTGGCTCAGGACAAAAATAAAAATCGGAGCCTCTTTATAAGTATACTAATATTTCCAGTATATATATGTTATAATATATCAATAATAATTAAAATGATATCAAAATATTATACTAAATAAATTTTATAAGACCTGAAAAGTTTCTTCTAACATTTCTTAAGATAAAGTCATCAATGATCGTATTTATATCAATCTTATCTAATAATAAATTGTCTTGATACATAAGGTACCTAAACTATTCAATCGTTCTCGAGACATTATAGACATCAAATAGTTTTTCAATAATTTCAATTTCGAAAAGCTTTTTTCAGCTAAGGCCACCGTGACAGATATAGTAAATAAGATTTTATAAGCTATAGAAAATTTAGGATAGAAATCTATCTTACTGACGTACTCAAAACCTCCATAGACAATATAGGTGGTTCTAGCAAACTTAACTTCAAACTCTCAACTCAGATATTAGATTATTTAACTCGACATTAGCTATATTGTAAGCTATATAATTAATTGTTGGGGTGGGGCCTCTAGGATTTAGGGGCCTATGACGCCATGACGGCTGCCCTGGTGGCCCTATACCGAGAGCCGGCCCTGTTAATTATTGATCAACGCGTCGGTCGGTCGGTGACGTCAGCATCATCCGCAAAGATTTTATTTCGGCGAGCTACGCAGTGTAAAATTATTCTTAGGACCACATATCGTAGTAGTAAGATGGATAGATTTACTCATTTGCGTCAGCATGGTAGTAAACTGGTTTCTAGATTTGGTTTCTAAAAACGGACTTTTAAAAACGGGCGGGAACAGTAGTCCCAGGCGAATTCACGCCTCGCCCGAGGGCCTCCTCAAGCAACGGGCGCACCCTCGACTCGCCCGAAGCCCAGCTCGGGCAGGCTTCGTTGTGAAGCAACCTTGGCCAAATCGCCTCACCAACCGACCGTATCGCAGGCGCATTCAATGCGAGGATCGCCTAACGCCTTATCCTGACACACATGCCTCAGTCGGCAAGGTCGAAGTGACCGCAGTCACTTCGCCCTTCCACTGACCGACTTGATAGGAAAACAGCGCCGCTCGCCCCTCTCCGACTGCTGTGCCACCCAGGGTGAGGCTGACAACAGCTAAGTCCAGCCTCAGGCGCAACAGGAAGCTCCGCCTCGCCCGACCTTTGGCCTCGGCCTCAGGAGGAGGTCTCCGCCTCGCCTGACCCCAGGGCTCGGCCTCAACCTCGGCCTCGGAAGGTGGTCTCCGCGTCGCCCGACCCCAGGGCTCGGCCTCAACCTCGACCTCAGGAGGAATCGCGTCCTCGCTCGACCTCGGCCTCAGGAGGAGTCTCCGCCTCGCCCGACCTTGGGCTCAGACCAACCACGCCACGAGGGGTACATCATTACCCTACCCCTAGCTAGATTAGGCTAGGGGGAATAAGACCGACGTCCCATCCAGGCTCGCCCCGGTAACAAGTAATGATGGCTCCCCGCGTGGGTCCATGACGACGGCGGTTCTGAGCCCCCTACGGAAGCAAGAAGACGTCAGCAAGGTCCCAGCAGCCCTGACAACTGTGCTTCTACAGAGCTCAAGCGCTCCTCCGACGACCACGACACCACGTACACAGGGCTCTAGCACCTCTCCGACAACCACGTTGGCATGTACACAGGGCTCTGGCACCTCTCTGCCGGACACGTTAGCACATAGCTACACCCCCATTGTACACCTGGACCCTCTCCTTGCATCTATAAAAGGAAGGTCCAGGGCCCTCATGCGAGAGAGGGTGGTCGCGCGGGAGGACGGGCTGACGAACCGGCTCACTCTCTGTCTCTCCCTCGCGAGCGCTTGTAACCCCTACTGCAAGCGCATCCCCCTGGCGCAGGATAACACGAGCCATGTTTTGCCCCCCTTGTGTTCCATCTCGCGCCAACCCATCTGGGCTGGGACACGTAGCGACAGTTTTACTCGTCGGTCCAGTGACCCCCCGGGGTCGAAACGCCGACAGTTGGCGCGCCAGGTAGGGGCCTGCTGCGTGTTGACGAACAACTTCCCATTGAGTTCCAGATGGGTAGTCTCCAGCAACCTCTTCAGCCCGGGACGCTGCTCCGCTTCGGGAGCCTCGAGTTTATGTCCCTCGATGGCAGCTACGACATGGTACTCCTTCCCCCGCAGCGCGACAGCGACAACGACGGCCGTCAGCTCGCCCGGCGACGGCGAACTCGACGACGTCTTCCCCCGTGGCGGAAGAGCAGCATCCGGGTTTGTCCCGCCGCCTTCCTCACTGCAGGAGGAGGAGGCGGGGCAACCGTGGCTAGGCAGGAGGCGGCACCTCGTCGGCTGTCGAGCAAGTCAACGACGCCGGCACCCCAGCGGGGGACATGTCGGGCGTTGTCCTTGCGCCTGAGACGATGACGAGTGTCATTTCCCCTCAACATGCCAGCCCCAAGCGGACAGATGACGCCAGCACGCTCGCGGAGGGCTTGCTGGGCGTTAGCCTTGTACTGAGATAACGGTGCAGTCCATCCCTGACGCGACCTCGTCACCGTCCATCGATCGAGAGGTACCGTCCGTTTCCCACCCTGTGCCTTTTAGATTCAGCTTCGATCCACCAAGCGACCCCGCTTCGGTGTGCGCTTTCATAAAGGCATATCCTAACCTTCCGGGGTACCATATGTGGTCAACCTGGAACCGACTGACGACCGTCTCGACCTACGGGCCCCCGGGTTCCGAGGAAGACGACGAGCCCGACTCTGGTTGGAATTTCTCCGGGCTCCACGCTCCTAGTGCCATGCGAGACTTCATGACCGCATGTGACTATTGCCTCTCCGATTGCTCCGATGATGGCTACAGCCTTGACGACGAGGGCTGTGGCCCAAGTCACGAATGTTTTCACGTCGATCTAGGGGGTCACGATGAAGGCAACCACCTTGGTATGCCGGAGGATGATGATCCCCCTGGGCCTGCGCCTCGCGTTGACATCCTGCGGGAGCTAGCTGTGGTTCCAGTCCCTGCGGGGGGGGGGGGGGGGGCAGGACACACAGCTCGAGCAAATCCGCAAGATGCAGGCCAAGCTCGACGAGGAAGCAGAGCAACTTGTGCAGCTTCGACAAAACATCGAGCAGGAGTGGGCAGGCCGAGCACTGGCCGGAGAAGCGCGTCATCAGGCCCAGGACGTCCAATACTGTATCACTGACGATGCCAGGGCAAGGCTGCCCCCGGCCTCCAGTGGGGTCGGCCAGAATCTGGCTGCAGCGGCAATACTACTCCGAGCGATGCCGGAGCCATCCACCACCGAGGGGCGGTGTATCCAGGGAGAACTCAAGAATCTCCTGGAGGATGCCGCGGTCCGACGGGCCGAAAGCTCTGCCTCCCGAAGGCAAGGGTACCCCGGAGCATCGTGCAGCAACTTCCCGACTCATGCGGGAGGCCTCGGTCCACACCAGGCGCACGCGGGACGCGACGTCTGCAGCCCCGGGTCGCCTCGGCAACAAGCACCACCGCCGCGACCGTCGAGCCCGCCTCGACGAGAAGGTGCGCCGAGGCTACCACCCCAGGCGTGGGGGATTCTACGATAGTGAGCAGGATCGGAGCCCATCGCCCGAACCACCTGGTTCGCAAGTCTTCAGCCGGGCCATACGACGAGCGACGTTCCCGACCCGGTTCCGAGCCCCGACTACCATCACCAAGTACTCGGGGGAAACAAGGCCGAAACTGTGACTCGCGGACTACTGGCTGGCCTGTCAGCTAGGTGGAACGGACGATGACAACCTCCCCCAATTCCTCTCCGACGCCGCCCGAGCCTGGCTGGAGCATCTGCCTTTTGCGCAGATCTCTAACTGGGACGACCTGGTCAAGGCCTTCGCTGGAAACTTCCAGGGCACGTAAGTGCGCCCTGGGAACTCCTAATATCTTCGAAGCTGCCGCCAGCAGCCAGGGGAATCCCTGCGAGACTACATCCGGCGGTTTTCGAAGCAGCGCACCGAGCTGCCCAACATCACCGACTCGGATGTCATCGGGGCATTCCTCGCTGACACCACTTGCCGTGACCTGGTGAGCAAACTGGGACGCAAGACTCCGACCAAGGCGAGCGAGTTGATGGACATCGCCACCAAGTTCACCTCTGGTCAGGAGGCGGTCGAGGCCATCTTCCGGAAGGACAAGTAGCCTCAAGGACACCAGCAAGAAGACGTCCCCTAGGCGTCCGCCCAGCGCGGCATGAAGAAGAAGGCCAAGAAGAAGTCGCAAGCAAAGCGCGACGCCGCTGACACAGATCTTGTCGCCGCTGTCGAGCAAAGGAACCCTCGGAAGCCTCCTGGTGGGGCCAACCTGTTCGACAAGATGCTCAAGGAGTCGTGCCCCTATCACCAGGGTCCCGTCAAGCACACCCTTGAGTAATGCGTCATGCTTCGGCGCTACTTCCATAAGGCCAGGTCCCCCGCGGAAGGTGGCAAAAGCCAAGACAACGACAAGAAGGAGGGCGACAAGGCAGAGGAGTTCCCTGAGGTCCACGGCTGTTTCATGATCTACGGTGGGCGAGTGGTGAACGCCTCGGCTCGGTACCGCAAGTAGGAGCGCCAGGAGGTCTGCTCGGTAAAGGTGGCGGCGCCAGTCTACCTAGACTGGTCCGACAAGCCCATCACCTTCGACCAAGGCGACCACCCCGACTGCGTGCTGAGCCTAGGAAAGTACCCGCTCGTCGTCGACCCCGTCATCGGCAACACTAGGCTCACCAAGGTCCTCATGGACGGAGGCAGCAGCCTCAACATCATCTACACCGAGACCCTCGGGCTCTTAGAAATCGATCTGTCCACGATCCGGGCCGGTGCAGCGCCCTTTCACAGGATCATCCCCGGGAAGCGTGTCCAGCCCCTTGGACAACTCGATCTGCCCGTCTGCTTCGGAACTCCCTCCAACTTCCGCAGAGAAACCCTCACGTTCGAGGTGGTCGGGTTCTGAGGAACCTACCACGCGGTGCTGGGGAGACCGTGCTACGCCAAGTTCATGGCCGTCCCCAACTACACCTACCTCAAGCTCAAGATGCCGGGCCCCAACGGGGTCATCACCGTCGGATCCACGTACCGACACGCGTACGAATGCGACGTGGAGTGCGTGGAGTACGCTGAGGCCCTCGCCGAGTCCGAGGTCCTCATCGCCGACCTGGAGTGCCTCTCCAAGGAGGTGCCCGATGCGAAGTGCCACGCCGGCAATTTCGAGCCAGCTGAGGCGGTTAAGTCCGTCCCTCTCGACCCCAGCAACGACGCCTGCAGGCAAGTCCGGATCGGCTCCGAGCTCAACCCCAAATAGGAAGCAGTGCTCATCGACTTTCTCCGCGCGAACGCCGAAGTATTTGCGTGGAGTCCCTCGGACATGCCCGGCATATCAAGGGATGTCGCCGAGCACTCATTGGACATCCGAGCCGGTGCCCGACCCGTGAAGCAGCTTCTGCGCCGTTTCGACGAAGAAAAGCGCAGAGCCATAGGCGAGGAGATCCACAAACTGATGGCTGCAGGGTTCATCAAAGAGGTATTCCATTCTGAATGGTTAGCCAACCCTGTGCTTGTGAAAACGAAAGGTGGGAAATGGAGGATGTGTGTAGACTACACTGGTCTAAACAAAGCATGTCCGAAGGTTCCCTACCCTCTGCCTCGCATCGATCAAATTGTGGATTCCACTGTTGGGTGCGAAACCCTGTCATTCCTCAACGCCTACTCAGGGTATCACCAAATCAAGATGAAAGAGTCCAACCAGCTCGCGACTTCTTTCATCACACCTTTTGGCATGTACTGCTATACTACTATGCCATTTGGTTTGAGGAATGCAGGTGCGACATACCAAAGGTGCATGAACCACGTGTTCGGAGAGCACATCGGACGAACGGTCGAGGCTTACGTCGATGATATCATAGTCAAGACGAGGAAAGCCCCCGACCTTCTCTCTGACCTTGAAACGACATTCAAGTGTCTGAGAGCGAAGGGCGTGAAGCTCAACCCCGAGAAGTGTGTCTTCGGAGTCCCCCGAGGCATGCTCTTGGGGTTCATCGTCTCCGAGCGGGGCATCGAGGCCAACCTGGAGAAAATCGCGGCCATCACCAATATGGGGCCTATCAAAGATTTGAAAGGAGTACAAAGGGTCATGGGATGCCTTGCGGCTCTGAGCCGCTTCATCTCGCGCCTTGGCGAAAAAGGCCTACCCTTGTACCGCCTCTTAAGGAAGACCGAGCACTTCACTTGGACCCCCGAGGCCGAGGAAGCCCTCAAAAACTTAAAGGCGCTCCTTACAAAAGCGCCCATCTTGGTGCCCCCCGCTGTGGGAAAAGCCCTCTTGATCTACGTAGCCGCAACCACTCAGGTGGTCAGCGCCGCGATCGTAGTCGAGAGACGAGAAGAAGGGCATGCACTGCTCGTCCAGAGGCCGGTCTACTTCATTAGTGAAGTGCTATCTGAGACCAAGATCCCCTACCCTCAAATTCAGAAGCTACTGTACGCAGTAATCCTGACGCGGCGAAAGTTGCGACACTACTTCGAGTCTCATCCGGTGACTGTGGTGTCATCCTTCCCCCTGGGGGAGATCATCCAGTGCCGAGATGCCTCGGGTAGGATAGCAAAGTGGGTGGTGGAGATCATGGGCGAGACAATCTCGTTCGCTCCTCGGAAGGCCATCAAGTCCCAAGTCTTGGCGGACTTCGTGGCTGAATGGGTCGACACCCAGCTACCAACAGCTCTGATCCAACCGGAACTTTGGACCATGTACTTCGATGGGTCGCTGATGAAAACAGGAGCCGGCGTGGGCCTGCTCTTCATCTCACCCCTCGGGAAGCACCTCCGCTACGTGTTGCGCCTCCATTTCCCGGCGTCAAACAATGTGGCCGAGTACGAGGCTCTGGTTAACGGGTTGCGCGTCGCCATCGAGCTAGGGGTTCGGTGCCTCGATGCTCGTGGCGACTTGTAGCTTGTCATTGACCAAGTCATGAAAAACTCCCACTGCCGCGACCGGAAGATGGAGGCCTACTGCGACGAAGTTCGGCGCCTGGAAGACAAGTTCTACGGGCTCGAGCTCAACCACATCGCTCGAAGGTACAACGAGACTGCGGATGAGTTGGCTAAAATAGCCTCGGGGCGGACAACGATTCCCCCAGACGTCTTCTCCAGAGACATACATCAACCCTCCGTCAAGACCGACGACACGCCCGAGCCCGAGGAGGCCTCGGCCTAGCCCGAGGTATCCTCGGCCACCGAGGGTGAGGCACTGCGCGTCGAGGGAGAGCGGAATGGGGTCACGCCTAATCGAAACTAGCAGACCCCGTACCTGCAATATCTCCACCGAGGAGAGCTACCCCTCGACAAGGCCGAAGCTCGGCGACTGGCGCGGCGCGCCAAGTCGTTCGTCTTACTGGGTGATGAAAAGGAGCTCTACCACCGCAGCCCCTCAGACATTCTCCAACGATGCATATCCATCACCGAAGGACAGGAGCTATTGCAAGAGATACACTCGGGGGCTTGCGGTCACCACGCAGCACCTCGAGCCCTCGTTGGGAACGCCTTTCGACAAGGCTTCTACTGGCCAACCGCGGTGGCCGACGCCACTAGGATTGTACGCTCCTGCCAAGGGTGTCAATTCTACGCGAGACAGACACACCTGCCCGCTCAGGCCCTGCAGACAATACCCATCACCTGGCCGTTTGCTGTGTGGGGTCTGGACCTCATTGGTCCCTTGCAGAAGGCACCCGGGGGCTTCTCGCACCTGCTGGTTGCCATCGACAAATTCTCCAAGTGGATCGAGGTCCGACCCCTAACCAGCATCAGGTCCGAGCAGGCGGTGGCGTTCTTCACCAACATCATCCATCGCTTTGGGGTCCCGAACTCCATCATCACCAACAACGGCACCTAGTTCACTGGGAAGAAGCTCCTGGACTTCTGCGAGGACCACCACATCCATGTGGACTGGGCCGCCGTGGCTCACCCCATGACGAATGGGCAGGTGGAGCGTGCCAACGGTATGTTTCTGCAAGGACTTAAACCGAGGATCTACAACGACCTCAACAAGTTCGGCAAGCGATGGATGAAGGAACTACCCTCGGTGGTCTGGAGTCTGAGGACGACGCCCAGCCGAGCCACGGGTTTCTCACCGTTCTTTCTAGTCTATGGGGCTGAGGCTATCTTGCCCACAGACTTAGAATACGGTTCCCTGAGGACAAGGGTGTACGACGACCAAAGCAACCAGACCAGCCGAGAAGACTCACTGGACCAGCTCGAAGAGACTCGGGACGTGGCCTTACTACACTCGGCGCGGTATCAGCAGTCTCTGCGACGCTATCACGCCCGAGGGGTTTGGCCCCGAGACTTCGAGGTGGGAGACTTAGTACTTCGGCTGCGGCAAGACGCCCGAGGGTGCCACAAGATTACTCCTCCCTGGGAAGGGCCGTTCATCATCGCCAAGATTTTGAAGCCCGGAACATACAAGCTGGCCAACGATCAAGGCGAGGTCTACGACAACACTTGGAACATCCAACAACTACATCGCTTTTACCCTTAAGATGTTTCAAGTCGTTCATATACCTCGTTCTCTTTACATACAAAAATAAAGTCTAACTGTCAAGGAAGGGTCAGCCTTGCCTCGGCAAAGCCCGACCCTCCCTCGGGGGCTAGAAGGGGGGAACCCCCTCTGCGTCAAAATTTTCCTCGGAAAAAGTCTTTCTGCCAGAACATCTTTCGCGTTTTTCGACAGCTTCGATAGCAGGATCCTGAAAACGACGAGAGTACACGTAAGCGGCAAGGCCGACCGAGCCGAGGGACTCCTACGCCTCCGGGATACGGATACCTCACTCATCACCTTCCGTGATAAGTAACTCACGCTCGGATAAACGATTCTGCTGTCGAACAAGTCTTAACGCTCGAAAAACTTTTCTGCCAGAATGATTTTCATGCCTTCTCGACTATATCGATAACAGAATCCTACGAACGAGTAAGAGTGCATGTAAGCGGCGAGGCCGACCGAGCCGAGGGACTCCTACGCCTCCGGGATACGGATACCTCACTCATCACCTTCCGTGAAAAGTAACTCTCGCTCGGATAAGCGTTTCTGCTACCGATGAACAAGTCCTGATACTCGAAACAAGAGGAAAGGAAACACAGCTTTATAACACGATAGTAATATGTTTGGGCCTCGGCGGCCGCGACAAGCATACGCATACTACAGACAAACTGTTCTTGCAGGTTCAGACATCGACAGAGGGAGCAATAGCACCCTTGGCGTCGTTTCCACTTTCGGCGGGATCTGGCCCGGCCTCGGACGGCGACACGGGCGGAAGGATCTCCACCTCGAAGGGGGACGCCAGCACTGCGCTTGGACCATCGTAGCCAGGGTCTCCGCAAGGGTCCCGGCCCGAGCGGACACCTCGTCCGACCGCTCCATAGCCTCAGCCAGCTGTCCCCCGAGGACGTCAGCCCGGCTCACGGCCTCGGCAGCGTGACTCCGGGGTTGGTCCTGCTAGCGGACGACCTGGCCAAGCTCCAGCCGCCGCTGCTGCACCTCCTCGGCCTGGGAAGCCACCTGCTCCTGGGCCGACAAAGCCCCTTTTTCGAGCCGACTCTGCCTCTGTCCACGCCGACACCGCTGCCTCCGGCTCCAGCTCATCGCAGAGCAGCCGAGGGTTCTTAAACTGAGCAAGAGAAGCCTTGAGTGGTAAGGCCGACCGAGCTGAGGGACTCCTACGCCTCCGGGATACGGATACCTCACTCGTCACCTTCCGCGCAAGGCAACTCACACTCGGTTAAGCGGTTCAGCTAGCCGACAGGCGAGTCCTAGTGCTCGAAATGAGGGAGAAACACGACTTCACGCCCAAATACCCAGATGTTCAGGCCCCGAAAGCCACAATGAACATACATCGGCACTCAAGGCGCCATTACAAACGGAACTCCGGTTCCACTCCCGCGGGTATGAACGACCTCCACATCGTTGGGCCTGCGGGACGACAAACTCCAGTGGTTGGAAGGGTGGACCACCATGCAGGTGGCGTGCAACCGCACCGCGGAGGCGCACCCTTTTGACCTCAACGCATCCAGCATGGAGGCCCAGGCCCACACGTCATGTAACCGGCGCGCCGGTTACTACGTGCGAGAAACTGCACCGCCACTTGCGCCAATGCCGCGCCTCCTCGACTGCGGAACCGATGTCACGACTCGAGGCAACCCTGCGCATGGCCCAACAGTGCCAATCGAGCACATCGATCACGGGTCAGTCAGCCGCGGGAGGAGGCGCGACGGTCGATATGGCCAAAAGTGGATCGGCAGTAATGGCGCCAGCGGACGTGCGGAAGCGGCGGTCAAATCGTCTGTAGGCTCACGTCCCCTCCTGGAGCAGCAGGGGAGCCCTCTCCCACGGCGTGAAGACGAAGCGCCCGTGTTCCATTCCTCGAATGGCTCGCACATGCGGCCGCCCCGCGAACCACCCGTCCCGTCGCATTAACTCCGCGGCAGGGCAAGCGACACCTTTGGCAGGCGAAGCGGGCGTCATTTCACCTCCACCATGATGACCGCGTCAAAAAGGTGCGCCACACCATTTAAATTCATATCCTTTTCCTCTTCCCCTTTCTCTCTCTTTCTACAGGGACAGGGAAAGGGGATATTTCGAAAGGGATCCTTCTCCGCGAAGGAAACGGGCCCCGAGCCCTCCTACTGATCAGGGGTTCGAAGGCTGGCCCCTCGGAAGGGTCCGACAGCCGCCCCAGAGCATCCGGGCTTCAAGCTCATTACTGATCAGGGGTTCGAAGGCTGGCCCCTCGGAAGGGTTCGACAGCCGCCTTAGAGCACTCGGGCTCTGCGCCCACTACTGATCAGGGGTTCGAAGGCTGGCGCCTCGGAAGGGTTCGACAACCGCCCCAGAGCACGCAGAGCGAGGGATGACTCTGGGTACGTCCGTTACATGGCCGAGGCTCGGGCTACGCTCCCGAGGTACCCTAGGACATTTCCGAGACCAACAGAAGCGATTTTGTAACGGAATCCCACCAGAGGGAGGCATCGAGCCCTCGGACCCTATCGAATGGGACCGGGTCCGGCAAAACACCTGCTAGTACTTCTGGAGCACGCCTCTGGGCCACTAGCCGACCCTTTATCGAACGGTGCACGGATGTCCACTCGGATCACCCGTTAGCAACTCACTGGAGACACCATGTTCGGCGCCCTCCGAGGGCAACATGGCGCTTCCCCCCCCTTCCTCCTTGCGGAAAGGCGACGAAGGGGCGTATGATAAAAGTCGAGACAGTCCTTGATCGTCCTCTCGCTCCGTGCAGAGGCTTGGGGGCTGCTCTCGCAAAACCCGGCTACGGCCAAACCGTTGACAGCGTCAACAAACCAGCCTGAAAACTCGGAACCTGACCATGCACCCGGGCTACAATCAAGTCGCATGAGGGAACAACCAGGCCGACCGAGGCATCACGAAAGGCATTAAGACCTCAGAGGAGTCAAACCACTCCTCTAAGGCCTCGGGGGCTACACCCGGCGGGTGCGCTCGCGCGCACCCACCAGAACAAAGTGTAACTGAGAAAGGCCGATCCCCTCGCAAAAAAGTGCGGCAAAGCCTTCAAGCAAGTACCAAGACTCCCTTTGAGGCTCGGGGGCTACTATCGGGTACCATAATTAGGGGTACCCCATCACTCCTAAACACGGCTGGTAACCACCATCAGCACAAGCTGCAGAGACTGATGGGCGCAATCCAGGTCAAGGCTTCATCTACTCAAGGGACACAATCTCGCCTCGCCCGAGCCCAGCCTTGGGCGGGAACAGTAGTCCTAGGCGAATTCACGCCTCGCCCGAGGGCCTCCTCAAGCAACAGGCGCACCCTCGACTCGCCCGAAGCCCAGCTCGGGCAGGCTTCGTTGTGAAGCAACCTTGGCCAAATCGCCTCACCAACCGATCGTATCGCAGGCGCATTCAATGCGAGGATCGCCTGATGCCTTATCCTGACACACGTGCCTCAGTCGGCAAGGTCGAAGTGACCGCAGTCACTTCGCCCTTCCACTGACCGACTTGACAGGAAAACAGCGCCGCTCGCCCCTCTCCGACTGCTGTGCCACCCAGGGTGAGGCTGACAACAGCTAAGTCCAGCCTCAGGCGCAACAGGAAGCTCCGCCTCGCCCGACCTTGGGCCTCGGCCTCAGGAGGAGGTCTCCGTCTCGCCCGACCCCAGGGCTCGGCCTCAACCTCGGCCTCGGAAGGTGGTCTCCGCCTCGCCCGACCCCAGGGCTCGGCCTCAACCTCGACCTCAGGAGGAATCGCATCCTCGCTCGACCTCGGCCTCAGGAGGAGTCTCCGCCTCGCCCGACCTTGGGCTCGGACCAACCACGCCACGGGGGGTACATCATTACCCTACCCCTAGCTAGCTCAAGCTATGGGGGAATAAGACCGGCGTCCCATCCAGGCTCGCCCCGGTAACAGGTAATGATGGCTCCCCGCATGGGTCCATGACGACGACGGTTCTCAGCCCCCTATGGAAGCAAGGAGCATCAACAAGGTCCCAGCAGCCCCGACAGCTGTGCTTCTACAGAGCTCAATCGCTCCTCCGACGGCCACGACACCACGTACACAGGGCTCTAGCACCTCTCCGACAGCCACGTTGGCATGTACACAGGGCTCTGGCACCTCTCTGCCGGACACGTTAGCACATAGCTACACCCCCATTGTACACCTGGACCCTCTCCTTGCATCTATAAAATGAAGGTCTAGGGCCCTCATGCGAGAGAGGGTGGTCGCGCGGGAGGACGGGCTGACGAACCGGCTCACTCTCTCTCTCTCCCTCGCGAGCGCTTGTAACCCCTACTGCAAGCGCATCCCCCTGGCGCAGGATAACACGAGGCACGTTTTGCCCCCCTTGTGTTCCATCTTGCTCCAACCCATCTGGGCTGGGACACGCAGCGACAATTTTACTCGTCGGTCCAGGGACCCCCCGGGGTCGAAACGCCGACAACATTAGATCTAGTTTATGATATATACTGATTCAAATTATACTACATGGTGTAAGTATTTATGCAATTCGTTACACTGCGTAAAAAATCTGGCATGTTTTTCACTGGTGGACGCATCTCTGGGTTGGAGCGTAATAAACTTAAGTTTTGAGCATAAAATCCGTCAATTATAAGCGTACATACCAAGCCAATGTGAGAGGTTGATAGCTCTAGTAGGTTGTTATTACGATCCTATTTTTATGGCAGATCCGAAAAACATGGCAGCCGCATGCATGCGGTTATACAAATCCAAAAATTATGGCAAAATGCATGCATGAGTCAAACACGTTCCCTTCCATGTGCGTAAATTTAGAAAAGATATGTGTGGCGGTTTCTATTTTAAATGATTTATTTCCTCCATAAATTTAGGATCGCTGCAACAGCCATGCAGCTAGACTCGTAATGACCATTTTATGATATATACTGATACTAAATATGCTACACTGTGTAGATAATTATGCAATTCGGTATACTACGTAAAAATCTGTTACCAACCGCATGCACACGAATTTATGATGGAAAGAATACGCAATGAAAGAAAATGAATTGCATGCATAGAAACATAAAATCGCATTTAATGTTTTATTTACTTCATAAATATAGGATCCCTCCAACAGCCATGGAGCTAAACGCATTAGAATTAGTTTATGATATATACTGATACAAATTATACAACACGATGTAGGTATTTATGCAATTCGTTATACTGTGTAAAAATCTGGCATGTTGTTCATTAGTGGACGCATCTTCGGGTAGCATAAAATCAATCAATTATAAGCGTAAATGCTGAGTCAATGTGAGAGGTTGAAAGCTCTAGTAGGTTGTTATTACGATCCTATTTTTATGACAAATCTGAAAACATGGCAGTCGCATGCATGCGGTTTCTATTTTATACAGATCCAAAAATTATGGCAAAATCGTGGGAGTTTCCATTGCATGCGTGCAAATTACGAACAACATAATTCAAGGAATTGCCTTTCCAATGTGCATACAAAAAATATGCATGCAGCAAACTGATATACGAACTTCGTGTTTAAGCATAAAATCGTACAATTTTTAGCGTAAATAATACATGTGATAGGTATAAAACACAATAATCGAAAAGAAAACACAAATCGGAGGTGGTAGTCGTCGGAGGACGTCGTCGACGACATAAGCACATATGTATGTTGTCATTCGGGCCACCCATACTGCGCCGGATCGGAGGATGTCATGCGCGATCGTCGCTGCGCGCACTTCGCACCTTTCGTGACGCCGCTCGAACCTCACGTCTCGTGTGTCGCCGTCGCTACTCGGACATCGAGGGGTATCACTTGCTCGCCAGCCATGGAAGTGCCGCCGCCTCGAGGCCCCAGGGACGCCGCCGCTTGCCCGCACAAGGGCACTACCGTCGTTCGCCCTCTGGATCGGGAGCCGCCGCCGCCGGCCTGGGAATTGCCGTCTCTACTTCGGATCGAGGAACCGCCGCCATCACATGTCGAGGTCGGGGAGCCGCGGCCACCGCAGCCACTGGCCGGGGGTCCACCGCCGCGCGCACTATCGGGCAACCGCCGTCGCTAATGAATCGAGATGGGGCGTGAAAAACTGAACCCTAGCACTCCGGATTTTCTTTTATAGACGTCTGGATCTGGTCCGGCTCGACCGTATTGCACTGTATGGCCAGAGCTTCCTCTAGTTATTGGAAGCCCAGGGCTCCTAATATACAATATATATATATATATATATATATATATATATATATATATATATATATTAGCTGAGTGTCCGTGCGTTGCAACGGGAATATATAATACGAGTATACTATGATAACTTATATACAAAATGTGTGTTATACTGTTCTGAGAAAATATTTCATAATAAATTTATGATCCTAGCCATACATAAATTTTATTATTTTAATCTAGTTGTTTCACCACTACATTGCAACCATCAGTATCATACAGACTTCGATATATGCCATGATCTGTATGGTCTCATCATTGGAGAGCACGTTCCACACATGCTGGAAGAAATTCCCTCGTACATCGTTAGTCATTAGACACGCACCACCATACGCTCTTGCTTAAACAAAAAGGCAAGTGTGTGTATTTGCGAAGAGAATTAAAGGCAGGGCGGCACAAAAGTTACCGTGACGGCGGCGAGTGTTGGGGACTTGTTCTCAAATGCTATGAGTCAAGAACAAGGCAACATAGATAATGTTAAACGTTAAAGTCCTTCGTCCTTAGAAGCATTATATCGCTTTGAGAGATAATGATTTTCGGACGAAGGTTGTGAAGGACGTACCTTCGTCAAAGCAACATATAAACGAGGAAAGAAACATATGGGATATAAAAGACAATATCAACAGTTATTTATTACCATCAACTCATTTCTATTTTATTATTAAGTAAAAATAGAAATAATAACAAGTTACAAAAGTACCTTCGGCTTGAAAGAAGGTAAAAGTACAAGCGTGACGCAAAAGTAAATGCCCAGTCAGCGTGAACAGTATGGGAGCACTGTTCATCTATTTATAGGCATGGGACGTAGCCCATGTAAAATTACACCCATGCCCTTTACATTTGCTAATAACTCTATAATAGTCCATCGGGGTCTAAATAGCCTTTTCCTTTTTAAGTCGGTTCCCTTTTCTGTTATCACGCCGAAGCTCCCCTGCGCATAGCTTCGGCTCTGCGCCATCCTTCGTATTCTTTGTGCTTCTTCACACTGTAGTTTTGACCTAAGTTCGAAGGTACCTGTTCATGTATCATACTCCAGAAATATTGTTAAATCATATTTTTGAGGACCTTCGGAAGCCGAAGGCCCCCAATAGCGAGGATGAAGAACTGGTCACTGTTGTCGATCCACCTCTGCGTCACCTCCGGCGCCAAGATGACGCCACAATCCTCGATATAGTAGTTGTTGAACGCGCGCGACATGACAAGTACTGATGACTCTTGGTTGGGCTGCCAAACGAAGTGCACCCCGGGCTCATCAGCGAGGTAGTACCTCTGGCCGTTGCACCACCGGATGCTCTACTCCACTACATACATCATGTTTGAGGATACTCACACAACGTCAGCAACGTCCATCGTCCCAACACACAAGAATTCATGTCCGGTCAGTAGCGACTTACGTGGCAGGTTGGGCTTCAGGTGGACGATGGGCTAGACAGCGTGATGGCATCGTCGTCGGATGCGGTGTCCAGAACAACCCGAGAGTCGTTACGTAGGCGACAACCATGAGGCCCCCCTACTTAATGATGGACAGCGCGGTGCAGCTGCTCTAGACCGCGTCCAAGCGGCGGCTTCGCGGGAGCTTGTCGTACACAGCTGCGCATGCGACCACGTAGGACTGCTTCTAGAGGTCGAACTAACAGTCTTCTTCTCGTCATCGATGAGTGACGCCAACGCGAGTGCCTCCTGCTCATGGTGTTTGTTCAGGGTTTCAAGTAAGAAACATGGATTCATGCTTGGCGTTGGTTTATGAAAATGACTCACAAGTTTGATCCATGGAAAAAATATTACGAAGAATAAATGTCACGCATGCAAAAAAAGAAATTTAAGTATAAAACATTATTCAAACAAAAAAATTGCATGCAAAGCTCTTCTTTAAATAATATTACCTCTATCCAAAAATATAATTCAAGAATCTCGGTGATACTTATCTACTACTACGCATTGTGCAAGGGTAGCAAGTGAGCTTGGTGAGAGATGTAGTAGATGTGTTTCCTGTCATAGATGTAGACATAAACACACATGTGGTGTAGCGGTAGCTACTCTTGGCTCTTTGCTTGTGAGGTCACGGGTTCAAATCCCTTTGAGAACATTTTTTTTAATTTTAGCTAGACGTCGGCTGTACGGGGAATGGGATGGCAGAACATGAGAATGAGAAACACAAACAAGGAATGTGAATAGTGGCAGAACGGGACTACTCTTGTAGCCTTAATAAGTACTACTAGCTATATACCCGTGCGTTGCAACGGGGGACACTTTTATACACATAGGTCAGTGTTTAGTGATGCTATCAAGAATCAACTCAACAGTCATAACAAATGTCGAAATCTGCCATTTTGAACGACCAAAATTTGGTTCAATGTAACTATTAATCGAAATAGGTAAACCCTAAGTTGAATACATAATATGATGATATACCATGACCTCCGTAGAACAATTTTGTATTGTAAGGTCAAAATTATAAAAAGGGGATCCTAAGGCTATCAAAAGGAGATGGTGAGTTGTGACTATCAAAATTATTTTAGCTCACAAATAGGGTCCTCTTATCTTTTATGTTGTGGGGAATTGTGTTTTGGCATGATTTCTACATTAGTTACATAAAGACAGGTAGCCATCAAAACAAAGCAATCATGCTAAGAGCCGGCACACGCAATGGGCACATCGACACCACAAAGGCACAAACGATAAAAAAGAAACAAATTAGAGAAAGGCACAAACCTGAGAACACGGTGGTGCTGGTGGGTGTGGCCGGTTGGGTGGTGATGGGCAGCTGCGGCCTCGTTGCGGCGCTGGCTGATGGTGACCTTCTCGGCGGCCTCGTCGCGGCGCTGCACCTTGACACAGCGCAGGCACTTCCGGTTGCCCCACTGTAACACCAGGTCGTGCTCGGCAGCGGGGCTGCTGCCGCCGCGCGAGGAGCCCCACGTGTGGTAGTGGTTCCTCGCCTCCTTCATTTCGCGACGAGCTGAAATTACATGTAGAGGAACTGAGGAAAGGATAAAATGCTGGCAAAGTTTAGCTCATAACATATCAGGTCATCCAAAAAAATCCTCAAGATCGTAGGAGACATCATCTGCTTTAATTCTCTGCATAGATTGATGCAAAGCCACGCTAAGGAGGAGAAACCGAAAGGTAGAAGACCGATTGCAAGGGGACGAGCCATCGCCGAATTTCAGTTTGATTTTACCCTCAAAAAGTTTTTTAAAAACAGATAGTGAGGCAACCATGTAATTTGTATTGGAGAGCAACTGGCAATATTTAGAGAAATAAATACATAATATGTTGGACATAGCTAGTTAAATGGTTAGGATGACATTTCACTATTAAAACCAACAACCAGTGTCATCTTTTGCGTAGATCAAACAACCACGTCAGTTTGTTTAAGCAAACTGTCAACTACTATGAATCTACCTATGAGGTTCTCAACTATATAGTTTTGTGAATCGGGGACATGCTCGGTTGGACGAACCATCGTGCTAATGTTGATGCCGGAGGAATTCACTAGAGCTTAGCTGACAGAAGAGATAAAGTACAATCCCAGTCAAGCACGCGAGTCAACTCATCAGAGAATATTTTGTTGCCAGTGAGGCCATCTTGAGAAGCGACTGGCACATTGAGGCTACTGGCACCTCCGGTACGACGCTGCTAGTAAAACTTATTTCACCCTCCTATAGGAAAAGGAAGAGAAAACATTCTTTCATATAAGCAGACATAGAGCCAACATTCTTTCGCATAAAGTTCTGAACCGAACTATTCTAAAAATTGACTTGCTAATTTGCATATGGATATATATTTCATTATGATGTGAAAACAATTTGCAAGTATGTGTGATATGTTGTTTTACTAAACGACTTAACCAATCTATATTTTCGGTACAAAACGACTAAAAATTAGTTATCATAGTTATAATTGATATTAAACGCAAAGAAAATCATACAGAGCATCGAGGTAACAAACTCATGTAAAAAGTATCATGGTTGACCGGAACACGACCCGGTTTTAATTTTTCCCCTATTTTTTATAAAAGTCTATATTATACATGAGTATAAAATAAAAAATAAAAAATATGTGTTTCAAGTTGGCTAGACAGATGTGAGTTTAAACCACTATTTTTTTTATAAAAGTCTATATTATACTTGAGTATGAAATATAAAATGAAAAATATGTGTGTCATGTTGGCTAGATAGATGTGAGTTTAAAGCAAACAACCATGGTTCAAATGACATTCACATTTACATATTTGCATGTGTGGGTTTAGGGGTTGCAAAACATTGGGACGCAGCAGCGCAGACGCCAACAAAGGATTGCATGCAGACTGGGCAGCTGCATGGGTGGCCACGCACGGACGAGGATTGCATGCGCGTAGCGTATAGGACGGAGCGGGGGCAGTCTACATTAGACTCTTAATAGTTAGTATATATATATATATATATTTGTATCCACTAGTTCTTTTTTAAAAAATGGTTTGTAGTTTTATTACATATAAACAATAGCTAACTATCTAAAAACTAGGTTTAACTAGGGGTAATCAGTTTATTGGTTTTTTAAGAAACCATGAAAGTAGTTTTTTAGAAACTGAATAAAAGTTTGATATGTTTGCAGGCCTTATAGCTTTTAAAAACTAGATCCTAATAAACTGAGTGGATCCAAACAGGACCTTGGCTATTGTCAGTATTAATGACCCAAATTACTGCGACTGGCAAAGCAACACTCTCTTTTAGAGCAGTCCCAACCCTCCACGTCAACCGGTTTCCATAACATTAAATAGACTGCCACATAGACAAAATGATGATGTGGCAAGAGCGTTAATGAAAGAAAGGAAAAAAAAATGAAGACACTGGGTCTCATGCAGGAAACCATGTCGGCTCAATCTCCAATAAGCTAGGACACCGCCCCAAATGCGTTGGAGAGCAAGACACCACTTCTACCACATGTTTTATGGGACCGTAGTAAAGCCTCGGATACCATGCACGCAGCTTGCGACCCCTCGGCATGTGTGAGTTTCGCCGTTTGGGTTGGAAGATGTAGTTTCTACAACTCATTTCTTGATGATGTGATAGCATAGACTCTACTTATGGGCTTCATGGGTTGGGACTGCTCTAACGCTCTGTTTCCTTGGTCCCATATCATGATGAAACTCAATGCGCTGGACCGGGGAGCGCAGTCCGATGATTGTAAACGTCCCGAGAACATTTTTGGCGAAAGGTAGGTCTTTTTTCCCCCTTCTTTTCTCGTAACTAAGCAAGCAAACAGCCATGGAGAAAAGGAAATTATTCCTGCATCTTCAAAGTGAAAAGCTAGCTAGAGGCATGGCTGATAAAAGAAACGAGATGCTGTGGTGATATATAAGAATCTTGTTCCTCGCCCCGTGATGGGAATGTTTTCAAGCCCGAGATCTCGTGTGTGCCCTTCGATCTAGAGGACGATTTCATTTTTTTATTTATTTTTTTTGCTTGTGAGAAATTTTGCTAGATTCTTGTAAACAACATAGTATCTCTTTTTTTTTTTGCAAATGTTTCTATGGAAATAAACTAACAGCCTGACCATAAAGAAACAACCTAGCTTAAGGGCTGGTTTGGATCGTGATTATTACCAGGAGCTAGTAGGATTATTTAATGCCTCTTTAAATGATTTTATATGTACTATATTTTTGGTATAGAATGGCAGTTTAGAGAGGTTCAACCAACGAAACACGTAATATCTTATGTCCTCTTGTGTATGCTGAACACAAAGATGAAAAACATTACAAACTGAACTATCAACTAAGCACCACGACCTCCTAATTCTCCCTTCCCGATTGGTTGCAGTCCGAATCTTTATAAAATTATATGTGTTGAAGCTCTGATGTCATGACTTTGTAGACATACCACACAATGTCTAAAATTTACCGCATGACCTCCTACCTCTCACTTTTCGATTAGTTGCGGCTTGAACATCTATAAAAATCTATGTGCTAAGGCTCTAATATAATGTCATGGCTTTGTAGACTATTCTACAATGCTAGGACTTACGTCTCGCTCTCTTGTGCTATTTTTTCTATGGTAACTTGGTGTCGTCCACAACAACACATACCTTCGTCATATGACCTACAATGGTGTCACATGACCTTGACCAACTCCTCTTATGCACTAAAAACTTTGAATTTTGGCACGTCTCAAGTTTGGTCCTATCCATTTTTACTTTTTTGATATCCTCCACTTATTATATGCTCTATCTATTCCAACCATCATGTATCAATTTTGTTAGAGTAACTCTCAAGTATGCACAAAAAAAAAACTTTTAACTCTACTTTTGATCAAGCTACTAGTATCCACCTATCCAATAGAACAATCTAACATAAACAAAAACCCTAATACTAAGCCTATTTACCCACAACACCAAGTAATGCGCTTAGACACTGCTGTGCCCTTAGCCTTCGTGGATATCTTTGCACCATACACCAAATTAAACAATACGTGAATAACCCTTTGACATTTGACCCTTCAAAACAAGACTAGTCAGTGAGGGAAATGCGAATGACGTGCGCGCATGGAAGCTGGGCCGTGCGGGCACGGGGAGTAAGCGGGTCGGGGACTAAAAACGGCCCACATGGAGTTTTCTCTTTTCTCTTTCTCTTTTTATTTTCTGTTTTCGTTTCTCACATTCCAAATCCAAATCAGATTTAAACAGAGTTTGAATTTCAAACTTAATTCAAATGCCCAGTCAAAAAATCCAACATGTCATGCAAAGTTTATTTAATTTATTTATTCTTTTATTCCTTTATTTAGGCAAAGGCTCCAAATATACATTACACACCTATTATTTACTTTGAGAAAAAAGTCATTTTGGATGTGTAGTAAGATTTAAAAGTATATTCTTCAAAATTTATCAATTGATTATTTTAAAAGATCAAATTTTCAAATATAAAATCTCTATTAGAATATACCTTTAGAGCATCTCCAACAACTTATCTAAGATGTTGAGCTCGGTAAAAAAAAAGATAATCGTGGTGATATCCTGTTCCAACGGACTAGCCTTCTCCTCGCCTCTTCATCTAGCTCGCCATACGCGCCCCTCGTCTTGGCATGTTTTCCGAGGCTGTGCGGCTCGCAATCCCCCCACGCGTCCTCCCACCGTCGCGCAGCCTTCCACTCCCGCGCGATTCCGCTCCCGCCTGCCCTCCCTTGTGTTGTTCCGCTTGCGAGTCCGCTGCCTTGCAGTCTGTCACGACCCTACCAAGAATGCATAGATTCAGACAAGGTAACAAGAGGGCAAGAAGGAGGATAGAGGGGACAGAGTAATACAGCTGTAAGCTGCTGGCATCTAGCTGTAATAACTGATTAGATCTGTCATCTAGCTGTAATCCAGCTGTAATAACTGATTAGCAGTTAGAGCCACTTTGGGCTGCTATAAATCTGAGCATTTGTAATGGAGAAGGCATGAATTGAAATAAAACAGAAATCAAGCACCACCACATACTTGTGTGATTTAGGGTTCTTGTTTAATTCGACTAAGGGGGAAACCTCACGTCGGATGAACCCTAGGGAGAGGGAGAGCCATACCTGGGCACAGATCCAAGGGTGGGCGAAACCCTAGACCAGGGTTCCTCACAATTGGTATCAAAGCAGTCGAATCCTTGGAGGAGAGATTGGCGGGAAGACAGTTTGACACAAGTTTGAAAGAAGGGAGGTGCTCAGAAAATTTTGTTCATCACGACACCTTCAATTAAGCCGTCGGCCCAATCCCGGTTGGTGATCGAGGCTGTCACCATGGAAGCAAAGCAGGCTGAAGCACGCTGGGAGAAGATGATGCTGGCCATCGAGAAGCTGACAGGCAAGGTTGATGCCATGGAGGAAGAGAGGACGCTGTTTCGCAAGCAAATGGAGGAGACCGGGAAGGCTGTTTCTCTTCTTCGGGTGGAAGCCATGGCAAGGGATATGGATCGTTATGGGAATGAAGAAGCAGGAGAAAGAGACAACAAAAATTCTCAGAATAGAGGAGAAAGAATGCACAGAGGTAGAGAGGAGAGTTCTGGGTAACTGGACAGAGATGGGGAACAGTTGCAACAACATATACCAAGGATGCCTTTCCCAAAGTTTAGAGGAACAGATCGAGCCATTTGGATCATACAATGTGAAGATTACTTCAACCTCTACCGGGTCCCTAATTTTTTGAAGTCCACTATGGTGTCTCTCAACTTTGAAGGTACTGCAGCACGATGGTTGCAGGTAGTCAGGTTGAAGCAAGGGTTGGGTGATTGGAGGAATTTGTCTAGGCTGGTATTAGACAAATTTGGAGCCGAGGAATACCCAAGAGCGATGAGGAAGCAAGATATGCTACTGTTGTTCATACTCCTATGATGGATGAAACATTTTATGTCAGTCAGTTTGTCAAAGGACTGAAGAATGAAATTTAGCATCCAGTTATGTCCCAGCTCCCTGCTACTGTTCACAAGGCACAACTATTGGCTCAAGTTCAGCAGGATATTATTGATAAGGGAGGAATGAAGTTTACCAAGCAACCTGTTCTTGGTAGATTGGGAGGAGGAAATAGAGCAGAAGGTAAAGGTGTTGAGGTGGGATGATGGAGTAAGGAGAGACAACTAAATGAGTATGGAAGAGTGAATGGTCTATGCTTCACTTGTGGAGAGAAATTTGAACCTGGTCATCAAGCAAGGTGCCAGAGAGGGAATGCAGTCCAGTTACATGTTCTAGTTCCTAAGGACATGGAGAAGGTTTTAACTCCTGAAGTATTGGAGCAAATAGAGCAAGAGGAGAAACATGAATAAGAGGAACTGAAGCTGTCTCTGAATGCTATTAATGGGGCTGATGATTCATAATGTATCAGACTTAGAGCGTTGATTCAGCATCAGATGCTATTAATGTTGGTTGATTTTGGAAGTTCTACCAGTTTTATTAGCAAGCAGATGGTGGAGAAGTTAAAGTTGGAGGTGGAAGAATGTGACCTAGTGAAGGTCAAGGTTGAGAGCACCTAGAGGGGGGGGGGGGGTGAATAGGTGATCCTGTCAATTTCAAAACTTAAGCCACAAAAACTTGTTAAGTGTTAGCACACGTATGGCCAAGTGGCTAGAGAGGAGTCAAAACACAATAACCACAAGAGATCGATCACAGAGATGACACGGTGGTTATCCCGTGGTTCGGCCAAGTACAAAAACTTGCCTACTCCACGTTGTGGCGTCCCAATGGACGAGAGTTGCACTCAACTCCTCTCAAGTGATCCAATGATCAACTTGAATACCACGGTGTTCTTGCTTTTCTTTTCTCAATCCCGATTGCGAGGAATCTCCACAACTTGGAGTCTCTCGCCCTTACAATTGAATTTCACAAAGAAGCACGGAGTAAGGGAGGGAAGCAACACACACAAATCCACAGCGAAATGCGCACACACACGGCCAAGAATCGAGCTCAAAGACTATCTCACAGTTTCTCACAAGAACAGAGCTCGAATCACTTAGAATCACAAACGGATGCGCAAAGACTGAGTGTGGATGATCAAGTATGCTCAAAGGTTGCTTCGTGTCCTCCTCCATGCGCCTAGGGGTCCCTTTTATAGCCCCAAGGCAGCTGGGAGCCGTTGAGAGCAAATCTGGAAGGCTGATCTTGCCTTCTGTCGTCGGGCGCACCGGACAGTCCGGTGCACACCGGACAGTGTCCGGTGCCCGATTCCTTTCCTTAAATGGCGAAGCCGACCGTTGCAGATGCGGGAGCCGTTGGCGCACCGGACATGTCCGGTGCACACCGGACAGTCCGGTGCCCCCTTCCGACCGTTGGCTTGGCCACGTGTCCCGCGCAGATCGCGCGGCCGACCGTTGGCCCTGCCGACCGTTGGCTCACCGGACAGTCCGGTGCACACCGGACAGTCCGGTGAATTTTAGCCGTACGCCGTCGGCGAATTCCCGAGAGTGGCCACTTCGGCCGAGGCAGCCTGGCGCACCGGACACTGTCCGGTGCACCACCGGACAGTCCGGTGCCCCAGACCGAAACAGCCTCTTGGCTGTACACAGCCAAGTCTTCTCTTCTCTTCTTCTTTCTGTTTCTACCACTTAGACAAATATATTAGTACATAAAACCAATGTACTAAGACTTAGAAACATACCTTTGCTCTTGATTTGCACTTTGTTCATCCATTGCATAAATTCACATTTTAAGCACTTGAGTTGGCACTCAATCACCAAAATACTTAGAAATGGCCCAAGGGCACATTTCCCTTTCAATCTCCCCCTTTTTGGTGATTTATGCCAACACAACATAAAGCAACTAGAACAAGTGCAAAAACACTTCAAATAAAACTCAAATTGATATTGATTCAATTTTGGCATATATGGATCATCCTTTGCCACCACTTGGTTTGTTTTTGCAAATCAAACTCAAATCTCTATCTCTATGTCAAACACACATGTTGAGGCATAAAGAGAGTCATTCCAAAAGAGATTGATCAAAGATTTCAAAAACTTCCCTTATTTCCCATAGTTACAACTTCTCCCCACAAGAAGCCAACTTTTGACAAGAGACACAATAAAAGAGTTTTGCCAAAACAAAAAGCTCTATTCTACTATTTTCAAAATCTCTCAAGTGGTAGCTGATCCATTTATCGCTTTGGCCTTTATTTTCTCCCCCTTTGGCATCAAGCACCAAAACGGGATCAATCTTGGCCCTATAACCCCATTGCCTCACCAAAATCTTCAATTAAGAGTACAAAGGCAATAAGATCATAGAGATGAACTTGGAAGAAGTTACCCTCTCATCGGAGTGCAGTGGAAGTCTTTCATGGTCCAAGTCCACCTTTTCCCTTTCAATTCTCCTTCGAGACTAAATCAAGCAAACTCAAGCATATGGTTAGTCTCAAAGGGTCAAGTTGTAACACATCTCCCCCTAAACATGTGCATCACTTTGCAACGGACTTGTGAGGTCCAGGGAGTGTTTGTACAACTTGAGCACCACTATAAGCAACAAAATGCAGAATGAACCTGATCAAATGCATAAACACATGTATGCTACAATTCAATCCAAGTTCCGCGAATCTAAGACATTTAGCTCACTACGCAGCCTGCAAAAGGTCTTCTCATCTAGAGGCTTGGTAAAGATATCGGCTAGCTGGTTCTCGGTGCTAACATGAAACACTTCGATATCTCCCTTTTGCTGGTGGTCTCTCAAAAAGTGATGCCGGATGTCTATGTGCTTTGTGCGGCTGTGTTCAACAGGATTTTCCGCCATGCGGATAGCACTCTCATTATCACATAGGAGTGGGACTTTGCTCAGACTGTAGCCAAAGTCCCGGAGGGTTTGCCTCATCCAAAGTAGTTGCGCGCAACACTGTCCTGCGGCAACATACTCGGCCTCAGCGGTGGACAGGGCAACGGAGGTTTGTTTCTTAGAGTTCCACGACACCAGGGACCTTCCTAAGAATTGGCACGTCCCTGATGTACTCTTCCTATCGACCTTACATCCAGCATAGTCGGAGTCTGAGTATCCAACCAAGTCAAAGGTAGACCCCTTTGGATACCAGAGCCCGAAGCAAGGCGTAGCAACTAAATATCTAAGAATTCGCTTCACCGCCACTAAGTGACATTCCTTAGGATCGGATTGAAATCTAGCACACATGCATACGCTAAGCATAATATCCGGTCTACTAGCACATAAATAAAGCAAAGAACCTATCATTGACCGGTATGCTTTTTGATCAACGGACTTACCTCCTTTGTTGAGGTCTGTGTGTCCGTCGGTTCCCATCGGCGTCTTTGCGGGCTTGGCGTCCTTCATCCCAAACCTCTTTAGCAAGTCTTGTGTGTACTTCGTTTGGGAGATGAAGGTGCCGTCCTTGAGTTGCTCCACTTGGAACCCAAGGAAGTAGTTCAACTCGCCCATCATTGACATCTCAAATTTCTGCGTCATCACCCTGCTAAACTCTTCACAAGATTTTTGGTTAGTAGAACCAAATATTATGTCATCGACATAAATTTGGCACACAAACAAATCACCATCACATGTCTTTGTAAAAAGAGTTGGATCGGCTTTCCCAACCTTGAAAGCGTTAGCAATTAAGAAATCTCTAAGGCATTCATACCATGCTCTTGGGGCTTGCTTAAGTCCATAGAGCGCCTTAGAGAGCTTACACACATGGTCGGGGTACCGATCATCCTCGAAGCCAGGGGGTTGCTCCACGTACACCTCCTCCTTGATTGGCCCGTTGAGGAAAGCGCTCTTCACATCCATTTGGTACAACCTGAAAGAATGGTGAGCGGCATATGCTAGCAAGATTCGAATTGACTCTAGCCTAGCCACTGGAGCAAAAGTCTCCTCGAAATCCAAACCTGCGACTTGGGCATAACCTTTTGCCACAAGTCGAGCCTTGTTTCTCGTCACCACCCCGTGCTCGTCCTGTTTGTTGCGGAACACCCACTTGGTTCCCACAACATTTTGCTTCGGACGAGGCACCAGCATCCAAACTTCATTTCTCTTGAAGTTGTTGAGCTCCTCCTGCATGGCCAACACCCAGTCCGGATCTAGCAAGGCCTCCTCTACCCTGAAAGGCTCAATAGAAGAGACAAAGGAGTAATGCTCACAAAAATTAACTAATCGAGATCGAGTAGTTACTCCCTTGCTAATGTCACCCAGAATTTGGTCGACGGGATGATCCCTTTGAATCATTGCTCGAACTTGGGTTGGAGGTGCTGGTTGCGCATCTTCCTCCATCACAAGATCATCTTGTGCTCCCCCTTGATCACACGCCTTTTGTTGATGAACCTGTTCATCGTCTTGAGTTGGGGGTAGCACCATAGTTGGGGAAGATGTTTGATCTCGTTCATCTTGTTCCTGTGGCCGCACTTCTCCAATTGCCATGGTTCGTATAGCGGCCGTCGGAACATCTTCTTCATCTACATCATCACAATCAACAACTTGCTCTCTTGGAGAGCCATTAGTCTCATCAAATACAACGTCGCTAGAAACTTCAACCAAACCCGATGATTTGTTGAAGACTCTATACGCCTTTGTATTTGAGTCATAACCTAACAAAAACCCTTCTACAGCTTTGGGAGCAAATTTTGAATTTCTACCCTTCTTCACTAGAATGTAGCACTTGCTCCCAAATACACGAAAGTACGATACATTGGGTTTGTTACCGGTTAGAAGCTCATATGACGTCTTCTTGAGGAGGCGGTGAAGGTAGACCCTGTTGATGGCGTGGCAAGCCGTGTTCACGGCTTCCGACCAAAAACGCTCGGGGGTCTTGAACTCTCCAAGCATAGTCCTCGCCATGTCGATTAGCGTCCTGTTCTTCCTCTCTACCACACCATTTTGCTGTGGTGTATAGGGAGCGGAGAACTCGTGCTTGATCCCTTCCTCCTCAAGGAACTCCTCCACTTGAAGGTTCTTGAACTCGGACCCGTTGTCGCTTCTTATCTTCTTCACCTTGAGCTCAAACTCATTTTGAGCTCTCCTGAGGAAGCGCTTGAGGGTCCCTTGGGTTTCAGACTTATCCTGCAAAAAGAACACCCAAGTGAAGCGGGAAAAGTCATCAATAATAACTAGACCATACTTACTCCCTCCTATGCTCAGATAGGCAACGGGTCCGAAGAGGTCCATATGCAGCAGCTCCAGAGGTCTTGAAGTGGTCATCACATTCTTGCTGTGATGTGCTCCTCCCACTTGTTTACCTGCTTGACAAGCTGCACAAGGTCTATCTTTTTCGAAATGCACGTTAGTCAAACCTATCACGTGTTCTCCCTTTAGAAGCTTGTGAAGGTTCTTCATTCCCACATGTGCTAAGCGGCGATGCCACAGCCAGCCCATGCTAGTCTTAGCTATTAAGCATGCATCTAGACCGGCCTCTTCTTTTGCAAAATCTACTAAATAAAGTTTGCCGTCTAATACACCCTTAAAAGCTAGTGAACCATCACTTCTTCTAAAGACAGACACATCTACATTTGTAAATAGACAGTTGTACCCCATGTTGCATAACTGACTAACAGATAGTAAATTATAACCTAGAGACTCTACTAAAAACACATTAGAGATAGAGTGCTCATTAGAAATTGCAATTTTACCTAACCCTTTTACCTTGCCTTGATTCCCATCACCGAATATGATTGAATCTTGGGAATCCTTATTCTTGACGTAGGAGGTGAACATCTTCTTCTCCCCCGTCATATGGTTTGTGCATCCACTATCAATAATCCAGCTTGAACCCCCGGATGCATAAACCTGCAAGGCAAATTTAGGCTTGGGACTTAGGTACCCAACTCATGTTGGGTCCTACAAGGTTAGCACAAATATTCTTAGGGACCCAAATGCAAGTTTTATCTCCCTTGCATCTTGCCCCTAACTTCCTAGCAACAATTTTCTTATCCTTTCTACAAATAGCAAAGGAAGCATTTAGAGCACAATAAATTTCGGAAGGTTCATTCACTACTTTCCTAGGAGCATTATGAACTACATTTCTCCTAGGCATTTGGTGAATAACATTTCTTCTAAACACATTTCTACCATGCATAACATGAGAACTAGAAGCAGTCATAGCATAAGAGTCATAAGCATGTGAATCAAATACATCATTACTTCTAAAAGCATTTCTAGAGTATCTCCTATCATAGTACATGAAAGCATGATTCTTCTTAACACTATTAGCCATAGGAGCCTTCCCTTTCTCCTTGGTGGAGATAGGAGTCTTATGGCTTGTTAAGTTCTTGGCTTCCCTCTTGAAGCCAAGCCCATCCTTAATTGAGGGGTGTCTACCAATAGTGTAGGCATCCCTTGCAAATTTTAGTTTTTCAAATTCACTCTTGCTAGTCTTAAGTTGGGCATTAAGACTAGCTAATTCATCATTCAATTTTGAAATGGAAACTAAGTGTTCATTACAAGCATTAATATCAACATCCTTACACCTAGTGCAAATTTCAACATGTTCAACACAAGAGTTAGATTTTTGTGCTTCTACTAGTTTAGCATTTAAGTCATCATTAATGCTCTTTAATTTAGAAATTGAATCATGGCATGTAGACAATTCACAAGCAAGCATTTCATTTCTCTTAATTTCTAATGCAAGAGATTTTTGAGTCTCTACAAACTTATCATGTTCTTCGTACAAGAGATCCTCTTGCTTTTCTAGTAGCCTATTCTTATCATTTAAAGCATCAATCAATTCATTAATTTTGTCAATCTTAGATCTATCTAATCCTTTAAATAAGCATGAATAGTCTATTTCATCATCACTAGACTCATCCTCACTAGAAGAAGCATAAGTAGAGTTTCGAGTACTTACTTTCTTTTCCTTAGCCATGAGGCACGTGTGACGCTCGTTGGGGAAGAGGGATGACTTGTTGAAGGCGGTGGCGGCGAGTCCTTCGTTGTCGGAGTCGGACGAGGAGCAATCCGAATCCCACTCCTTTCCAATATGAGCCTCGCCCTTTGCCTTCTTGTAATTCTTCTTCTTTTCCCATTTTCCACTCTTCTTTTCCTGGTCACTATCATTATCGGGACAATTAGCGATAAAGTGACCAATCTTACCACACTTGAAGCATGAGCGCTTCCCCTTCGTCTTGGTCTTGTTGGGATGCTCCTTGCGACCCCTTAACGCCGTCTTGAAGCGCTTAATGATGAGAGCCATTTCTTCATCATTAAGTCCGGCCGCCTCAATTTGCGCCACCTTGCTTGGTAGTGCCTCCTTGCTTCTCGATGCCTTGAGAGCAATGGGTTGAGGCTCGTGGATTGGACCGTTCAACGCGTCATTGACGTACCTCGCCTCCTTGATCATCATCCGCCCGCTTACAAATTTTCCAAGAATTTCTTCGGGCGACATTTTGGTGTACCTGGGATTCTCACGAATATTATTCACCAAATGAGGATCAAGAACGGTAAAGGACCTTAGCATTAGGCGGACGACGTCATGATCCGTCCATCGCGTGCTTCCATAGCTCCTTATTTTGTTGACAAGGGTCTTGAGCCGGTTGTATGTTTGGGTTGGCTCCTCTCCCCTTATCATAGCGAATCTCCCAAGTTCGCCTTCCACCAACTCCATCTTGGTGAGCATGGTGACGTCGTTGCCCTCGTGAGAGATTTTGAGGGTGTCCCATATCTGCTTGGCATTGTCCAAGCCGCTCACCTTATTGTATTCTTCCCTGCACAAAGATGCTAAGAGGACAGTAGTAGCTTGTGCATTTCTATGGATTTGTTCATTTATAAGCATAGGGCTATCCGAGCTATCAAATTTCATTCCATTCTCTACAATCTCCCATATGCTTGGATGGAGAGAGAATAAGTGACTACGCATTTTGTGACTCCAAAATCCGTAGTCCTCCCCATCAAAGTGTGGAGGTTTGCCGAGAGGAATGGAAAGCAAATGCGAATTCGAACTATGTGGAATACGAGAATAATCAAATGAAAAGTTCGAATTGACCGTCTTCCTGTAGTCGTTGTCGTCGTCCTTTTGGGAAGAAGAGGATTTGTCGCTGTCGTAGTAGACGATCTCCTTGATGCGCCTTGTCTTCTTCTTCTTCCCATCTTTACGTCTGTGGCCCGAGCCAGAGTCGTTGGATTTATCATCTTTTGGCTCATTGACGAAGGACTCCTTTTCCTTGTCGTTGATCACGATTCCCTTCCCCTTAGGATCCATCTCTTCGGGCGGTTAGTCCCTTTCTTGAAGAGAACGGTTCTGATACCAATTGAGAGCACCTAGAGGGGGGGGGGGTGAATAGGTGATCCTGTCAATTTCAAAACTTAAGCCACAAAAACTTGTTAAGTGTTAGCACACGTATGGCCAAGTGGCTAGAGAGGAGTCAAAACACAATAACCACAAGAGATCGATCACAGAGATGACACGGTGGTTATCCCGTGGTTCGGCCAAGTACAAAAACTTGCCTACTCCACGTTGTGGCGTCCCAATGGACGAGAGTTGCACTCAACTCCTCTCAAGTGATCCAATGATCAACTTGAATACCACGGTGTTCTTGCTTTTCTTTTCTCAATCCCGATTGCGAGGAATCTCCACAACTTGGAGTCTCTCGCCCTTACAATTGAATTTCACAAAGAAGCACGGAGTAAGGGAGGGAAGCAACACACACAAATCCACAGCGAAATGCGCACACACACGGCCAAGAATCGAGCTCAAAGACTATCTCACAGTTTCTCACAAGAACAGAGCTCGAATCACTTAGAATCACAAACGGATGCGCAAAGACTGAGTGTGGATGATCAAGTATGCTCAAAGGTTGCTTCGTGTCCTCCTCCATGCGCCTAGGGGTCCCTTTTATAGCCCCAAGGCAGCTGGGAGCCGTTGAGAGCAAATCTGGAAGGCTGATCTTGCCTTCTGTCGTCGGGCGCACCGGACAGTCCGGTGCACACCGGACAGTGTCCGGTGCCCGATTCCTTTCCTTAAATGGCGAAGCCGACCGTTGCAGATGCAGGAGCCGTTGGCGCACCGGACATGTCCGGTGCACACCGGACAGTCCGGTGCCCCCTTCCGACCGTTGGCTTGGCCACGTGTCCCGTGCAGATCGCGCGGCCGACCGTTGGCCCTGCCGACCGTTGGCCCTGCCGACCGTTGGCTCACCGGACAGTCCGGTGCACACCGGACAGTCCGGTGAATTTTAGCCGTACGCCGTCGGCGAATTCCCGAGAGTGGCCACTTCGGCCGAGGCAGCCTGGCGCACCGGACACTGTCCGGTGCACCACCGGACACTGTCCGGTGCACCACCGGACACTGTCCGGTGCACCACCGGACAGTCCGGTGCCCCAGACCGAAACAGCCTCTTGGCTGTACACAGCCAAGTCTTCTCTTCTCTTCTTCTTTCTGTTTCTACCACTTAGACAAATATATTAGTACACAAAACCAATGTACTAAGACTTAGAAACATACCTTTGCTCTTGATTTGCACTTTGTTCATCCATTGCATAAATTCACATTTTAAGCACTTGAGTTGGCACTCAATCACCAAAATACTTAGAAATGGCCCAAGGGCACATTTCCCTTTCAAAGGTGGCTAGTGGGGATATTATGGTCAGCACTCAGAGAGTAAGGGAAGTAAAATGGTGGACTGGAGGGTACACCTTTGTTTTCCCTATGAGAGTGTTGGACATTGGAGTATATGATTCCATTTTGGGATTTGACTGATTGAGGGCCCATAGTACTATGAACTGTGACTGGGATAACAAGACTTTGGAGTTTTACCATCAGGGACAGAGAGTCCAAATACAAGGAGACTGTGCTAAGGTTATAGAGGTGTCTCAAGTGCATGTTGTTTAGGTGCAAAAATGGTTAAAAGGGAATGAGGTCTGGGCTTTTGTGTTGCTGGAACAGGTGGTACCAAAGAAAGAAGAGGTGAAGGGGCAGTTAGCAGCACTACTCACAGAATTTCAGGATTTATTCGCTCAGCCTGCAGCCTTACCTCCCAAAAGGGTGTTTGACCACTATATACCTTTGCTGCCAGGGTCAGTTCCAGTGAATGCCAGACCATATAGATACTCTCCACTACACAAAGATGAGATAGAGAGACAAGTGGCAGAATTGCTCAAAGCAGGCTTGATTGTGCCTAGTGTAAGCTCGTTTGCTTCTCCAGTAATACTGGTACAAAAGAAAGATGGAACATGGAGGTTTTGCATAGATTACAGAAAGCTCAATGATATGACAGTGAAGAATAGGTTTCCAATGCCTTTGGTGGATGAGATTTTAGATGAATTAGCAGGCACCCAATATTTTTCCAGTTTGGATATGATAGCTGGGTACCATCAGATTAGAATGGGCGAAGAAGATGAGCACAAGACTGCCTTTAAAACCCATCATGGGCATTATCAATTCAGAGTAATGCCATTTGGGTTGACAAATGCTCCTACCACCTTTCAGTGTGCCATGAATAGTATTTTGGAACCCTTCCTCAGAAAGTTTGTGCTTGTTTTTATTGATGATATTCTCATTTACAGCCCAACATTGCAAGACCATGTTCAACATTTGAAGCAAGTTTTCACTGTGTTAAGGCATCACCAGTTTTATCTCAAAAGGAAGAAATGTGTGTTTGCTCAGGCGGAATTGCAGTATTTGGGCCACATTATTTCTAAGGAAGGGGTTGCTACTGATCCATCCAAGACTGAGGCCATGGTCAGGTGGCCGATGCCTACTTCTGTCACTGAGTTAAGAGGTTTTCTCGGTTTGACTGGGTATTATAGGAAGTTTGTCAGCCATTATGGTACTTTGGCAAAGCCCTTGACAATATTACTTCAAGGCAAGAAGGCATGGGTGTGAACACTTGAAGCTCAGAGGGCTTTTGAACATCTTAAGAAGGCCATGACTCAAACACCTGTTCTGGCCTTACCAAGGTTTGAGATACCTTTTGTGGTTGAGACTGATGCTTGTGATAAGGCATAGGAGCTGTTCTTATGTAGGAGCACAAACCATTGGCTTTCTTGAGTAAGGCCCTGGGTATGAAGAACAAGCAACTATCCATATGAGAAGGAATTTTTGGCCTTAATCATGACAATCGACAGGTGGAGACCTTATTTGCAAAGATCCCCTTTCACTGTTATGACAGATCATCAGTCTCTGTCTTTCTTGGGACAATAGCAGCTTCAGTCTGAATTGCAAAGAAAAGCTATGGCTAAGCTCATGGGTCTCCAGTTCAAGATAGTGTACAAGAAGGGAAAAGAGAATGCGGTGGCAGATGCTTTTGTCTAGAGTGGGGGCAGCCATGACTTTAGCACTAGTTTCTGAGGTCCAACCGGTTTGGCTTCAGGAAATTTTGAACTCTTATGCCATAGATTTGCAGGCCCAACAACTTTTACAAAAATTGGTAATAAAGAGTCCTGATGAAGATGGCTATTTTCTTCAGCAGGGAGTGATCAGAAAAGACCAACAAATTTAGGTAGGGGAGAATTCTGCCCTCAGAACCAAAATTATTGCAGCTTTGCATGATTCATCATTGGGTGGTCATTCTGGAATCACTGCTACTTACCATAGAATTAAAAAGTTGTTGGGCCTGAAAACTGATGTGGAATTATTTGTGAAACAGTGTGCAGTTTGTCAGCAAGCCAAAAGCCCCAAGCAGTATCCTTCTGGGTTACTTCACCCATTGCTTGTGCCAGTAGGTGCTTGGCAAGACTTGACTATGGATTTTATTGAGAAGTTACCCCGGTCAGAAGGATATGATACTATTTTAGAGGTGGTAGATCGATTCACAAAGTATGCTCACTTCTTTCCCTTAAAGCACCCTTTCACTGCTCAGGGAGTGGCCCAAATCATGGTAGATTCAGTAATCAAGCTGCATGGGTTGCCCAAAACAGTGGTATGTGATAGGGACAAGATTTTTACTAGTGTTTTTGGAAACATTTGTTCAAGCTCTTGGATATTAAGCTTGCTTTAAGCACAGCATATCACCCTCAGACAGATGAGCAGAGTGAGCGAGTTAATCAGTGTTTGGAGATGTATCTCAGATGTGCTGTCCACTCCAACCCTCAGAAATGGAAGTCTTGGCTATCTTTAGCCGAATTGTGGTATAATACCACTTTCCACTCATCATTGGGTTGTTCACCTTTCCAGGCCCTTTATGGCTATGAAGCATCTGTTCTTGGCATTCCTTTAGTCACAGGGCAGGAGGATGAGGGAGTTGTCCAGTTTGTCCAGCACAGAGCTGAGCATAGTGAGATGTTGAAGGCCAATTTGGCTAGAGCTCAATAGAGGTATAAACATTTTGCAGATAAGAAGAGGGTTCCCAGGGAGTTTCAGGTCGGGGAACATGTTTTGCTCAAGCTCCAGCCTTATGCTCAAAATTCTATGGTCAATAGACCTTGTCCCAAATTAGCATTCAAGTATTTTGGGCCTTACACAGTGACTGAGAAAATTGGGCCACCTGCTTATCGTTTGGCTCTTCCACCAGAAGCTCAGATCCACCCTGTCTTCCATGTTTCCCAACTCAAACTATTTGTTCCAAATTATACCCCGGTCTTTGATACTCTTCCTCAACCAAAGGATTTGGACAGGGGACCTCTAGCTCCGGTAGAGATCCTGGATCGCAGAATGGTCAAGAAAGGCAACGCAGCTGTGGTCCAAGTGCTACTCAGATGGTCTGGGTTACCATCATCATGTGCTTCTTGGGAGGATTTTACTGTGGCCAAGAACAGATTTCCAAAGGCCCTTGCTTGGGGTCAAGCAAGCTCTCAAGGGGGCGGATTGTCACGACCCTACCAAGAATGCATAGATTCAGACAAGGTAACAAGAGGGCAAGAAGGAGGATAGAGGGGACAGAGTAATACAGTTGTAAGCTGCTGGCATCTAGCTGTAATAACTGATTAGATCTGTCATCTAGCTGTAATCCAGCTGTAATAACTGATTAGCAGTTAGAGCCACTTTGGGCTGCTATAAATCTGAGCATTTGTAATGGAGAAGGCATGAAATGAAATAAAACAGAAATCAAGCACCATCACATACATGTGTGATTTAGGGTTCTTGTTTGATTCGGCCAAGGGGAAAATCTCACATCGGATGAACCCTAGGGAGAGGGACATCCATACCTGGGCACAAATCCAAGGGTGGGCGAAACCCTAGACCAGGGTTCCTCACACAGTCGCTGTCGTCGAGGCCGTCTTCACCATGTTCAGGCCGCCGCGGGCTTGTTCAACTGCGCCCGTGGAAACCGGTGGCGCAGAGACTACACTCACTTCCCAGATGCGTCTAGGAATGCAAGATCTGGAGGCAGGGCATCGAGTACGGGAGATGCAAGATTGTGGTGTCGGATCAAGGCTCAATTGTTCTCAATTTGAGGGTTTGGAGCCATACACTGGTGAGATTGTGGTTCAAGTAATCCATTTGTTTATTGTATATTCATTGTTTGAAATAATGATTGTTTCTGTCTGGTTGTGTGAAGAAATTGTTATTGCATTTGAATCGAAGCATTCTATTCAGTTTGGATTTTTGGAGTGGTACTGTGCGTATGTAGTGACACCTATGTATACATATAGGCACTTTGTTCAGAGCATTCCCCTGAACCCTCACGCCAGAACTTGGCCAAATCCTAGAAGGGCGAGTTGTACAAAATAATCCATGTCATTTCTAGGATGCAGTTATAATAGTAAAATAAAATATACCAAAAGATAATGTATGACTCATTTTCTTGTGAACAGTACAATACCTGGGCACTCTAGATAATGTGGAATTCTTCAGTCGTGTATTGTTAATTATTGAACTATTTACTACATTGACAGTCAAAGTTGCTAGTAGTCAACAAAGGTTAAAACATAGCTTTATCTAATAAAACAGAAAAACAATGAAGTGCCTGTTGGGGACTTGTTCTCAAATGCTATGAATTAAGAACAAGGCAACATAAAATGTTAAATATTAATGTCCTTCGTCCGCTGAAGCATTATTTCCCCAAGGATTTAATGAACTTCGGACGAAGACCACGAGTAGAGTACCACGAAGGTTACACCTTTCGTGATAAAAATTACAAAATAATACAAAGTAATATAAAATATGAAACATTAAAGATAAATATATCAGAAATAGATGACATCATTCACATATCTTATTATATGAATCTAAAATGTTAAAACATAATGTTTAGGTACATTTATACCTTTGCCTTGACAAATAATAATTCCCGAGTGATGCCTTTGCAATTACAGGAATGCGTGAACAGTAAAGGAATACTGTTCACTATTTATAGGCACAGGACACAACCTATGAGGAATTACAATCATGCCCCTCATAAAAGTTTACAACAATGACTCAGACCCTTATGGACTAAAAGGTCATTCTATCTTTAAGTCGGTTCGACCCTTCATCTTCGGATATGCTATAATATCGAAGCTTCATGAATGGTACCTTCGGCATCACGTACAAGCAGCTTCAGCCAAAGCTGTTTCTTTCCGCAGGACCTTCGGCGACGAAGCATGGTCCCAACAGTAGCCCCTTCGCGGTGCTAGATCGTTTTTCGTAACGAGCTTGATCCGTGAAAAAAGTCTCTTAGGCTTCAGGAAGCCGAAGGTCCGAAAAACACCTTCCCTGAGCTCGTTGTCGAGAAACGATACAGTTTCCGAGCGTGGAGCGGTCCCACCATGCAGGTTCACTTTTTGGTTTTTGCGGCCCACCGTGCAGTGGGTGAGAGCGACTGTTTTCCCGGTGTAAAAATCCTGACGATTCACCTTCTTACCTGCAGCGCTATATAAACAGACAGGTAGGTGTGAAGTTACCACAGCATTCATTGCTATTGCACTGTTTTGCTGCCAAAAATTTGACCATAGCCGAAGCTTGACTTTCGCATTCAAACGAAGCTCCAGTTTAGTCTCTGCTTCGTCAGAAGAAGAGCTTCGGAAAAAATGTTACTAATTTCCAAGGAATTTTTAAGAAATTCAAAATCAAATGGCCAGAGTGCGCTCTACTGGTAGAGTTGAGCGTGATGGAGATGAGGCCGAAGCTGCTAAAACTGTTCCGATTTCTGAAGCGATGAGGCGCTCCGGGCTAGTTACAGCAGAGGACACACCTGCTGCCGAAGCAACACAAACTGATGTTGAAGAAGTTGGTTCTGAGGATGAGCTCAGCTGCGGGGTACCAACTAAACCTAGTCATTTAGACTTTGGAAAGTCCACCATCTCTGAAGCTGACCTTCCAAAAATGGTGAAGCTGGGCTACTTCAGCGAAGCAAAAAAGGAGCTGGTTCGTTTTGGCGGAGAGGAAACTACTCCAAAGCCGGAAAAGAATGAGGTTGTAGTGTTCAAAAGCTTCTTTAAAGCTGGCCTAAGATTCCCCCTGAATGAGATGATTGCTATTGTGCTGAAGAAGTTTGGGATTTACCTTCATCAACTGACCCCCAATGCTATTGTTAGATTAAGTGTTTATATTTGGGCCCTTCATAGTCAAGGAGTGGAACCGTTCGGCGAAGGTTTCTGCCGAGTCCATGAACTACACTATCAGACTAAAGCCAGAGGAGATGGTCTTCATGAGAATTTTGGATGTTACAACTTTGCTTATCGCAAGACTACGAAGTTTCCAGTGATAAGCTACCGAAGCAAATGGCCAGCCGGATGGAAATCTGAGTGGTTTTATGTTAAAGTTGATAAAGATGAAGATAAATTAGTCCAGAGTCCAATAGAGCTAACCTTCAGAGAAACGAGGCCCCGATGCAACATGATAAGAGGGAGCCCGAGCCAAATTGCTATGGCTGAATTTCGCGTGATTTCAGATCACATTGGCACTAGAGACTTGGTGCAGGAATTTCTGGCTTTTAAAGTGTTCCCAACAATGAGGGATTGGGAGATGCCGAAGCTGGAGGGAGAAAAGAAAAAGGGAGAACTCATTCGATTGCCTTATTATTACAAGTTTAAGAAACACTTTAAAAAACCCTGCCAGGAGTGGTTGGACACAATCGAGATTATGTGCAACGATATCCTCGGAAATTATTCTAAGAAGGAAGATCAGTTGATGACAGCAGCCTTCAGCAGTCGCCACAAACGAAGATTGAATCGGGTGCTAGATGCCTTGAATTTTGAGTATCCTGATTATGAGCAACTGGGCGGAGATGCCGAAGGCCCGAAGAGAAAAAGAATTGCCAGCGCCCTTGACAAGGAAAGCACCAAATTGGCCAAAAAGGAACAAGAAATTTCCAAAAACTGAGCCCAGAGCCGAAGGTAGCTGCTCCAAGAAAAAGAAAAGCTGTATCTCCAAAACCTGCATCTCCAGAACCAAAGACATTGGTCCGAGAGGAGGAAGCTCCTGCGACACCTTCTGCTGCCGAAGTAGAAGAGATTCTGAAGGTAATGACTGAACCTTTGCTTGTCAAGCTAAGTCCGCTGGCACCGGAACTGACGAAGTTTTTTCAGAAGGACAAAGAAGCTTCGGCAGCAGAAAGTCCTGCAAAGCCGAAAAACGAAGAATTATCCAAGTGGCAGATGTGATTCATCAGACACTGCCACCGATATCGGTGTCAAAAATTGTCATTGCCGAGACCACCGGAGCCGAAGCCGCCGCAGCCGAAGCTACCGGAGCCGAAACCACTGAAGCTGAAACCGCCGGAGCCGAAGCTACCGGAGCCGAAGCCGGGACCGCCGAAGATTCTAACCTGGAAACCACACTTGATGTTATTGACAATATACTTCTGAAAATGGCTGAAGAAGAAGCTGCTGTGGCTGCGGTGAACACGGCTACTGAAAAAGGAAAAGAGCAAGTTGAAGACATTTTGGAGGAAAAAATTTTAACTTTCAAGATTTACTTGGACAAGAGTTAACAGGCGCTGAAAAAGAAGAGCTGAAGAAATATGCCATATCCTGTGGATATAAACTAGGGTCTCTGCTATTTGGTGGGGTCAACGAAGGGAAGCTAAGATGCCTTCGGAATCGCACCGAGGCCAAAGTTGTTAGGACCTTCTCCAAAAGCGTTGGCCTGCCGAAGATAGAAGCGGACCTTTGCAGGTACCAGCGACAACATATCGCCGGTAGCTTGGTCTATGCTAATTTTAAGGTAAAAAATATTATTATTATTATTTTATTATTATTATTTTTAGGTCGTTTTCTGACGGAGGTTGTTTTGGCAGAGTATACTACTAAATAAAGTGTTAAAAATGCAACAAGATCTTGAAGAGGAGAAAACAAAGCTATCATCAAAGATTTAGAAGACAAAGTTGAAAATTACGAAGCTGCTCTGAAGAAGGATTTCGTCATTCAAGACCTTGAAATCATAGCTAAAGAACACGAAGCTGCCTTAGAAAAGAAAGACTTCGTTATTCATTCTATGGAGGGCTCACTGGCTGAGGTCCAAGCCGAAAATGTCAGGTTAAAGAATGAATTACTCAAAAAGTCAGAAAAATCTGAGCAGGAAAAGAAGGACCTCGAAACAAGTCTCAAGACTGAGATCGAGAAGAATTCAAATTTGCAAAAATCATTGAAGGAGCTTCAAGAGAAATGCCTAAATTTCGGCAGCCGATGCGTGCAACGGCTGAAGGATGTGTTTCACTCTATCGGAGCCAGCTCTGAAAAATTTACACCTTCAGCTGAAAACCTGCCCAGCACCTTGGAATACATTGAAGGCGAGGTTGATGCACTTGACGAAGTTATTGCTGGGCATGCTGACTTCTGCGCCCTGGTAGCTTCTCGAGGCACAGCTACCGCTTTCCTGAAGGGTGGCTGTACGCACGAAAAAATTGTAAATAGGCCAAACTTCAGCTTGTCATCGACAGATTTGGTTGATATCCCAAGCCTAGCCCGAAGCATCGGGAACAGATTTATGACCCAGATTTGGGTAAATGGTGGGCGAAAAATGGCTGGTGACGAAGCTCGGAGCCACCTTAAGCCGGTGAGAAACTTATATTTGTTACTTTTACCTTCTCCTTGAAATTTGCACCTTTCTTATTCTGCTTTTTAATATGTGCAGGATGACGAAGCTGAAGAATGACGAGTTGAAGCTTAACATTTGCTATAAAAGACTTTCCTGCAAAAAATTCTGGAGAAATCTTTGTAATATTATTGTGAAAAAAACTTATGTAAATTTGTACATACCTTGTAATATATCTTGTCTCCTTTATCCGTGTACAATCTGCTTTGCTGTGAACGAAACTTCACTTTTGAGCCGAAGGCGAAAAACACCTTCCCTTCTTTTCGTACACAACGAAGCATGAAAATTTCCTCCTTCTTCGAAGTTTTTTCTTATAGCCAAAGCATCTATCTTTTGTGGTATGATGATGATGATTCTATATATGTCTAAATGAATGTTTATGAATGCAAATGTCATGATGTGATGTATCGTGCAAATGAATATCGAAATATATTCAAAACCATAATCATAGCCTTCATTCCCTTGGGAATGACTCAAATCTTTTTGCCATTTATTTTTCGGCTTCACCATTTACTTTTCGGTGTATCAGCGCTGACTTTTCGCTGTAAGCCTCCCTTAGGAGCTTCTTCGCCTTTTACTTTCGGCGGAATCAGCATCTATTTTTCGCTGTAAGTCTCCCTTAGGAGCTTCTTCGCCTTTTACTTTCGGCGGAATCAGCGTTTATTTTTTGCTGTAAGCTCTGCATTCCCTTAGGAACGACTTTTGAGCTTCTCCCTGTTTTCTTTTCTTTTTCCTTTGCATTTACATTTACATTTTTGGGGGATATCACTCTTATAGAATTGAAATAAGGAAAAGAAAAATTACATGTTGTGGCCCCATTAAAAACCTTTCTCCCCCTTTGGAAAGGAAAAGGGTGCCACAAAAAAGAATAGAAAAAATTATATGAAGCTAAACATAATATCGCCGAAGCTCATCCGCATTCCATGATCTAGGAATATCGTTGTGGTCCATATCCTTCAATCTGTATGAACCGGGTCTTGACGAAGATACTACCAAAAAAGGTCCTTCCCACTTTAACTGTAATTTGCCTACTGTCTCAGGGTTGGCTACTCTTCGAAGCACCAAGTGTCCTGGTTTAATGTTCTTTAGCTTAACCTTTCTATCACGCCATTTTATTGTTTCAGCTTGATATTTGTTGATGTTTTCCACAGCTTGAAGCCTGATCCCCTCTATAGCATCTTTTTCCACAGAGTGATCAGCTTCAGCTTCGCCTTCTTCCGAAGCTACTATTCTTATTGATCCTGCTTTGGCCTCTTCCGGAGTTATTGCTTCGTCACCAAACAATAGTTTGAATGGTGTAAAGCTTGTTGATCTTGATACTGTTGTGTTGTGGCTCCACACCACTTTGATTAATTCATCTGGCCACTTTCCCCTGGGCTGATTGAAGATTAACTTCATTATTCCTGTCATTATGATGCCATTAGCTCTTTCAACAAGTCCATTTGACTCCGGATGTCGAACTGATGCGAAATGAATCTTCGTGCCAATTTGATCGCAAAATTGTCTGAAAGCTTCGGAATCAAACTGTGTCCCATTATCCACAGTGATTGCCTTCGGTACTCCGAAGTGACAAACAATGTTTTGCCAGAAAAACTTTTGAATAGTGACCGAAGTTATTGTGGCTAAAGGCTTTGCCTCAATCCATTTAGAAAAATATTCCACTGCTACTACAACATATCTTAAGTTCCCTCGTGCTGGTGGTAATGGACCTAACAAATCAAGGCCCCACCTTTGCAACGGCCAAGTGGGTTGTATTAACTGAGTTAAAGACGAAGGTTGTTTTTTATCTCTTGCACATTTCTGACAACCTTCGCACTTTTGGACTAATTCCGCTGCATCCGAAGCTGCCTTTGGCCAATAAAATCCTTGACGAAAAACTTTTCCAAGCAAAGGCCTAGATCCAATGTGAGATCCACATAGGCCTGCGTGTATTTCCTTCATCAATTCTATACCTTCGGCTCTGGATAAACACTTGACTAACGGAGAACAGACCCTACGCTTGTATAGTTCCCCTTCTATTATAACATATGGTCGAGCTCTTGCCTCTATCCTCCTGTTATAAGCTTCGTCATCTGAAAGAAAGTTACCCTGGAGGAAAGAGATGATCTCAGTTTCTCCAGTCCTCACTATAAACAGGGGATATGTTGAGGATTGCTCTTTCAAGAAGCTCAACCGAAGGTGCTTTTATTGTTTCGAAAAATACTTCCGAAGGTAATGGCAGCCCCTGTGCTGCTGACTTAGCTAATAAATCAGCATATTCATTGTCTCCACGAGGAATATTTTTAACAGAAAACCCTTCGAAGGAAGCCTCAATCCTTCGAACCATGTCTAAATATTTTTCAAGCTTCGGATCTCTTGCTTTATAACTTTTGTCAATATGACCAGAAATAACCTGGGAATCAGTTTTAAGAACCACCCTTCTGATTCCCATCGCCTTTAGCTTCCGAAGACCAAGGAGTAAAGCTTCGTACTCAGCAATGTTATTTGTGCAACTGAAATCAAGTCTTGTTGCATAACAAGTTTTAACTTTGGAAGGTGCAACCAACATAGCAGCTGATCCTGCTCCGAAGGTTCCCCAAGATCCATCACAAAATACCGTCCAAACTTCAGCATCTTTACTCGCTTCTTCTTCCTGAGCCCCTGGCGTCCAGTCAGCAATAAAGTCTGCCAATGCTTGAGATTGAATCGAAGATCTATTCACATAATCAATACAGAATTCATTGAGCTCCGCAGCCCATTTTCCAACCCTTCCAGTAGCTTCTCTATTTCTCTTAATATCCTTCAACGGTTGTGAAGAAGGAACAACTATATTGTATGCCTGAAAATAGTGCCGAAGCTTCATGGAGGCCATTAAAACAGCATATAGCACCTTCTCCAATTCTGTATAATTTTTCTTTGATAAACTAAGAACTTCGGATACAAAGTATATTGGGGCTTGCTTTTTGACTTGGCCTTCAAGCTTCTCCTGGACAAGTGCTGCACTTACCGCTGAGTGCGAAGCTGCCACATATAACAACAGAGGAGCCCCTGGCGTTGGTGGAGTTAGTGTTGTTAGGTCTATTAAATATTGCTTCAGCTCTTCGAAGGCTTTCTGTTGAACTGGTCCCCATTGAAAAACTTCAGCTGACTTCAGCACTTCGAAAAATGGTAAATTTCTCTCTGCTGATCTAGATATAAATCTGTTGAGAGATGTCAGTCTTCCTGTCAATCTTTGAGCCCCCTTTTTTGTACTTGGTGGTTCCATTCGAAGGATAGCTTCGATTTTATTTGGATTAGCTTCAATCCCTTTTGTTGAAACTAGACAGCCAAGAAATTTCCCTTTCTTCACTCCGAAGACACATTTTTCTGGGTTCAACTTTAAACCATCCTGTCTAAAATTAGCGAAGGTCTCCTGCAGATCAGCAATGTGATTATCTTGCTTCGTGCTTTTTACAATGATATCATCAACATAAGTTAGCACATTTCTGCCTATCTGAGAATGAAGAACCTTCGCTGTAATTCTGCTGAAGCTTCCTCCAGCATTCTTGAGCCCCTTAGGCATCCGAAGGTAACAATATGTTCCACTAGGGGTTATAAAGCTGGTTTTTGGCTCATCCTCCTTCTTCATCCAAATTTGATGATAGCCTGAATAACAATCCAGCAGACTCATAAGCTCTGATGAAGCTGCTGCATCAACTAGAGAATCTATCCTGGGCAATGGAAACTCGTCCTTCGGACAGGCCTTGTTGAGATCAGTAAAATCGATACACATTCTCCATTTACCATTGGACTTTTTTACCATAACAGTGTTAGCCAACCATTCTAGGTATTTTACCTCTCTGATAACTCCGGCACTAAGGAGCCTTTTCACTTCATTCTGAGCACCTTCGGCCTTGTCATCAGACATCTTCCGAAGCCTCTTCTTTCTGGGTCTAAAGGATGGGTCAACATTGAGCGAATGTTCAATAACATCCCTGTTAACTCCACAAAGATCATTAGCTGACCATGCAAAAACATCTTTGTTGTTGAACAGAAACCTTATCAAGGTTTTCTCCTGTTCTTCAGACAATTGGGATCCCAATAGCACCTTCTGCTCTGCTATGTCCTCACACAAAAGCATGGGCTTCGGCTGATCGGCAGAAGTTGATCAACACTTCGGACTTGAATTTAATTTTAACGCTAACCCCCTGACTTGTAGTGTGTGTTTAAAGTTATAAATTCGAGGTTTCGCCTATTCACCTGTAGAGCACAAAATTGGTAGGAGAAAAAATAATAATAAAGATGAAATAAATAAATAAATATATATATATATTTAAGATAGTGTTTTAGGATTATTTTTTTGGAAGCCTTTTTGTTTAGATAAAATACTAATTCAATTAATTAATTAATCAAAGTATATTTTGCATTCATGCTGAAATTTTGAGTGTGCATCTAACTGAATTTGAAATCTTAAACTAAATTTGAGTTTGAACTGGAAACTAGAGGATAGTTTGAAACCTCAAAGAATAATTTGAGGAAAATATTATCTCCTTCATGAACTACATATTTCTAAAACATTCTTTAGAAATATTTGAATTAAGGTAGTCTTTGATGAATATTATACTTTACTTTCTCTTAAAATAATTGGGTTATTTATATAAACCTCTAAAACTAGCCGCACCTTTAAAATATATGCTTGAGAGGAAATATATGTATGTTGCATTTGCCTAAACAAATGAATAAATAATATAAATAGAATGAATAACCTCAAGTCATGATGGAATTTATTGACTGTGCACTCTAATTGAATTGAGAATTCAAATTATATTTGAATTTGTTTTGAATTAGCAAACAAAATAGAAAACAGGAAAAGGAAAAGATCAAACCTGTTAGCTTCTTGGGCCGAATCTGCACTCCTAGGCCCAATCCCTCGTCCACCTAACTCCATGCGTCGACAGGAGGACCCTACGTGGTCAGCCACTCTGCTTCCTACGCGGATTCCTTCCCAGCCACCGACCAGTGGGTCCCGCGGGCGTGAGAAATCATCTGCGCCCTGGCAGGTGGACCCGGTGGCCAGACTCTTCTTCCTCTCCGCGCTAAAATTCCGCTCACGCCGCGCGATGAACTGACTGCGCGGATCCTTCTCCCTCCCGTAGTCTGCTATGGTTCCGTGGGCGCCAAGCAAATCACGAGATTCTCGCCGCGCCTTCTTGCCCAGCTCGGACGTGTGACCGCACGATGGTTTTTGCTCCAGGCCGGCGCGTGGATGGTAGAGATCGCTGCTGCACCTTGGGGTCAATCCCGTGCGGAAACAGTCCTCGTCGGCGACGCGATTTTAGTGGAGATTGCGCACGGGGAAAATCTCAACAAACTCCGTCCCTTCCGCGGTTGTTGCATGCCCTCCCCAGGTATTTAAGCCGACCGTGCCCAGTCCCCTTTCCCATGGATACCCGACGCACCGAGCCCCGCCATCACAAGAGAAGAGAGAGAAGTCTGGGAGAAATCCGCCATTGGGATCCGCCGCGAGCCCGAGGAGGTCACGGTGGATAAGCAGACACTGGACAACGGCGCCAGCAAGCAGAACACCAAAGCCTTAGCGAAATTCATCTTGAGTCTGTGGTTCATCACCGGGTCGCGGCAAGCCGTGGTCAACGTCGTGGTGAGCCCATCGTCGGTGAGTTTTTTTTCTGTTGCGATGACCGTATCCATTCCTTCTATGCGCGGCCGCGGTTTGGGCTAGTGCTCGGGCGCGCATGGCGTCGAGGTCCGGTGTCGCGGCCATGGCGTCGTCACGGTTGGGGTAGGAGCACGAAAACACTGGGGCGCCGCCTAGGGGATTGGGGCTCGGACTCATGCGTCCTGGCCGCCGCCTTGGGGAAGAAGGTCTTATGACCATTGATTTCGGGATGGATGGCCTGAATTTTATCGTGGATACCCCTTCGCCTGGATGAAGCGTCGGTCGTCGATTCAAAAATAAACGGATCTGAGTAGAAATCTGGTGCATGTGCGATCCTTGGATCGGACCGTTGATTCACGATCGTGCGCACCAGAACAGATCGCGGCATTTTAAAACTGGGGCCATCAGATCATGATCCAATGGCTCATGATGGACCATACCCCTTCGGCCTGTGTTTTTATAAAGCGAACCCTCAGGTTTCCTGGAATCCAACCCGCCATCCTGCACGGTGAATACTTAGTCTTGGGAAATTTTGCAAGTTAACCCCTACGTTCCTCTGTTTTTTGACGCCCAGTCCAGAGAACAGTAAAAATAGAAAATTAATTATAGAACGTTATTTTTAATACAAAAATAATTCTAGAAACTTGTAAAATTCATAGAAAATTCATATTAAATCCTGTTGGGTCCATTCCTGTGGCACTAATTTTGTATTAACATTGTCTATCAACCAGTAACACTGTTTAGCCATGAAACTTAAATTAAAATTGTTCATTTGAATTAATCTGTTCTAAGTACTCAATAAATCTATAAATTCATAACTCAGAAACGTAGCTTCGAATTTAGTGATTCTTGTTCCTACGATCTCGTTACGACGTGTAGATTATTATTATGCAGTTTATTCTTATGTTTGGTGTGATGTTAATTTTGCCTATACATGTTTGTTTGTATTGCTATGACTAGCGCGAGGCCACGAGTCATCTGAAAAGCAAGTTGGTACCTGGAATCTCAAGTCCCAGGCAAGTTGTGCCCTTGATCACTTCTTTTTACCCAGTCATGTTCTGATTAATCATAATGATCTGCATAGGTTAATTTTGATGGGACCCAACATGTTACCCTAGTTTGATTATCTTTATACCTTGACTCCACTAAACTTTTTGGGTAGTACCTGCTATTGCTTTATGTGGTTTTGGGTATGAAGATTACACTATTCATGATTATACTCTTGTTATCAGTTGTTATTTATTGTTCATGTTAAGATCATTATGTTAATTGGAACATGGAGAACCACCCGGGAAAACAGTGCTACCACAAGGGTTTATGGACGCCCTTGGCTGATTAACTAGGAAAGCTAGTGGATGATTACCTTACCCGAAAGGGGCAAGGGCAGTAGGGGAGTGGTCAGTTAGGGAGGTCCTTGGTTGATTTTGCTGCGATGGCGGTCAGTCGAGGGACTCCTACACTGCAGCTTCCTATAAACTGTAGCGGGTTTTCTGAAGCTATTGGAACTTTGTAAAGGCCTCGTAGTGTTACCCTGCCTCGCCTCCTTGATAGAGGTGTATGGGATTGGCCGTCTCTTGGCAGATGGGTAACATGACTTGTGGGTAAAGATGCGCAACCCCTGCAGAGTGTAAAACTGGTATACTAGCTGTGCTCACGGTCATGAGCAGCTCGGACACTCACATGATTAATTTATGGAACTTAAATTCAATTTGTCATATGCATTGCATCGCAGGTGAGGTTGTTATTTTTGTTCTACTATTTAATTGGGTTGGTATTTACTTATACTTAGTAACTGCTAATAAAATTTTGACCAACTTTAAAAGCAATGCTCAGCTCTAACCATCCTCTTTGGTAAGCCTTACACTTCACGTGAGCTCCCACCTTTGGCGAGTTCATGCACATTATTCCCCACAACTTGTTGAGCGATGAACGTATGTGAGCTCACCCTTGCTGTCTCACACCCCCACAGGTCAAGAACAGGTACCACAGGATGAGGCGCATGGAGGATGCTGCGATGTGTTCGTGAGAGGTCTAGGTCGTCGTCTCCCAGTCAACTTTGGGTTGCTGGACCGTTGTCTCCTTATAATGTAAATATTTATTTATTCTGTACAGAACTCCTGTTATGTAGTAAAGATGTGACATTCGATCATGTGCCATGATTCATCATATGTGTGAGACTTGGTCCCAGCACACCTGGTGATTATGTTTGCGCCCGGGCTTTGGACCCCCTAAAACCCGGGTGTGACATCACCCCCCCTCTAGGCGACTTTCAATTGGTATCAGAGCCAGTGCTTCATTAAGAGTCTAACCAACTCGAAGTGATGTCTGGAGATCACGCCAAGAGGGAGATCATGACTGGCGAGAAGGCCGCAAGCTTGGGGAGGACTCTCTCAAGGGAGTTCGGCAACAAAAACAAGGAGGAATCCTCTTCCTCCATCAAGTCGCATCAGAGAGGTGACAAGAAGAAGATGAAGAAAGTGGTCTACTACGAGACTGACTCTTTGTCAGCCTCCACATCGAGCTCCGAGTCATCTGTGACGGAACCTCCCAAGTAATTAGGCCCACCTACAGTTGTCCTTGTCTAACAGACATCAGACACCCTGTAGATGTTCCTAAGTCACTTGATAAGTTCGGTATCTTTCCTTACCTTACCAGGAACGATTTACCCGTCTTGCAGACATTATAGAACATCGGAGATAAAGAAATGCGGAAGCGATTACATAACTTACGTTTATTTAAAAAAGTAAGCTCAAGTTGTTTTATTACAGACCAGAATTAAAAGCGAGTGCTGAGTAGTAATATTATACAAACCAAGGGAGGCACAGACTCCTCCCGATAAGTTATAAGCAAAAGATTTCTATGTGGAGGACCAAGTCCTCCCGCACTTCAGTCTTGTTTTTCCTCCTTAGGAACCACCTTGGCACAGAAGCAACAGAAATCTGCTACTTCCTCACCTAAAAACAACGAAGGGATAAACCCTGAGTATGGAATTACTCAGCAAGACTTACCCGACTAAAGAAAAGACTCTCAAGGGTATGCTGGCTTAAGGGAGTCAAGGTAAGGCTTTTCAATAATCAAAGACTCTGTTTTGCAGAAATGCTTACTAAAGTGGATCCTTAAAAATCCAATTTTATTTGTCAAGTTAAGTACAATTACCTGAACTAGAGTTCTTTCTACCCTAGTTCAATCACTGGTCCTGCACTAGCCAATTTCTTAACAAAAACCCATCATCTTTAGTGGAATGCTACGTGTAGGGCAGTGACCAAGTCTTCATAACCGAGAAGGTACGGCGATCCGAATCGATTATACTCAGCTGAGGATCTCCAATCACACGACATATGTAGCACTTAACCCTTGCATATGTCAACCCGCCACCGGGGTTCTTAAGACCAGATCAGGTTCACGCAAACCGAGAGCACAGATACACCACCGTCCAGCCTCTTGCCACGGAGGGTACACACTACTCTCGCCACCGCTCCACGCCCATTTCGTGTTATCTTATTCTGGCCTTAGTCTGCCCGAGGCAAGGCTTACCCATGACGAGGCATGTGACCAGTTAAAGGGTCCTCGATCATCAAGCCTACATCGAGACGGTCCTTAATCGACTCAGACGGAGACACTACACCGAGACTCTCTTCTCGTGCAAGTCACCCGCCCGGTCTCAGCTTAATCTTTTTAACCCAAAAACTTGGTACCTGGCAGAGGTACATCTTTTCCGATGTTGAATCCATCATGGCCATGATGGATCCACCATCAAGTTTTATTTTCGAAAACATCCCTCCCACTTTGCCAAACATCTTTTGTAAAACAAATCCTTTTGTTTTTCTAAAGCAATACTAAGCATAGTAAAACCTTTTTGTAAAAACAGGGTTTCAAGGAGGGTAATCAAGATCAAGGAAGGTAATGCAGGAATTGTTTAATCAATCAACTCCTATCACTTAATGCAGCAAGCAAGTGAGAAAGATTTTAAAAACATCAAGGGAGGTGGCAAATGCACCGGGGCTTGCCTTCGTTAACAGGTGAGTCTGGCTCGGATCCGCAAATATCGAAGTAGAAGCAGTTTCCTGCTTGAGAATCCGAGGGTGGTGGTGTCCTTTCTTCGGTGACTTATATTTCTTCTTCACGTTCTAACATAACCATATATATACATATATAAGAATGAATGCCATGTAATGCGCATGAGAGTGCGAAGATAATAAAGATTTATTATCTAAGTCTTGAATACAACTTTCCTTCATGGAACTCCGAGAACTTAGGGTTTCCGGAGTCGGTAAAGGAGTTCACAGGGCAGGGAGGTGGTTTTGGGTTCTAGTTATCAAACATGGTCCAAATCAACTCAAACCCTACCCAAGGCTTCTAAATATTGCTTTAAGTTCCCATAAAAAGTTTGGGCATTTTTGGACCTGCCCATTTATTTTCTAAAAATCCATAACTAATACTTTTAACTACTTTAAATGCCCTAAAATTTCTTATTTCCACTAAAAATCACAAAACTATTTTTATTAAATTCTAGGGAAAATAAGGAGCCTAGTAAAATTGGTTTCACAATTTTACCATTTTTCTACATTTTTTTATAATTGTTTTGGCTCTGGAAATAAAAGAAAAAGAAAAACTTCTGAATAGTACTGGGCTGATTTCAGCCCAGTGGCCCAGCTCAGAGGGAGAAAGCGCCCGCGCGCGCGCCCGCGCTGGCGATCTTGCGGAAAGGTCCCTGGGGTTCTGGGTAACTGGAAAATAGTTCCTGTACTATTCCTGTGTGCCGCTGACAAATTGCAGATAAGACCCTTGATTTCTATCTCTTCTCCAAGGAGCTCCACGACCGCGCACCAAACATGGGGCCGAGCTCCGGCGAGCTGGACTGGCCGGAGGGAGCCAGGACCGGTGCTCCCGAGTAGCGGACCCCAAATCGGACTCTACCCGCGCATTTCCCCTCACTCAATTTCAGAATTGGAGCTCTACAACTCTCTGCCCACGGCGACAGCGGAGAATCTTAAAGGAACCGCATGTTCCGAGCGATTAACGACGGTATAATTCAATTGGATAGGTCGGGAAGCATCACGGGTACCTGAAAATACTCAAACGAGGAAGTGGAAGACACGAGCTAACTCGAATTGCACTGGCCACGGATGGATTCTTGCGGCGGAGCTAAGAACAGGGAGGAAAGAGCTCGTGGTTTCTTCAGTCTAATTGAGTGATTGCTTGAGCGCGTAATGCAACGACGAAGCAACGCCAGGGTCCAATTTATAGTCGGCTGGCCGAGGAGGGATGAGATCCCCGAGCGGTGACTGCGCTGGCGAGCACACCCGCGCGGCGGATTCCGGTGACAGCGCGGTGACCGCCGTTTAACCAGGGCCTGCCACCTCAGGGAGGCTTTGACACGTCGCCGGTAACTTTTGTCGTGGCCGCTGACGTCTTACCCGAGCCACGGTGATATCCTTATCGCCGGCGAGGTCCAGGTTCTTATCCACTGCACGATATTTCCTGAAGACGGTGAACATTGCACTGGATTCAGTAAAAAGCTTGACTGACAGATCAAATTGGAGCCCTGTTTTCTCCAATTTTTATGTGGAACCTATGTCAACTTTCTGCAGCAAAATTGTAGAGCTATAATCCATCTATAACTTTGATACAATGTGCTGCCACAAAAAGTCACTGGATCCCATTCAAAATCGAGCTCAAAGTTCATCCCATCACACTCTTAATCTGAATTTCAGGCTTCAGGCAGTCTGACAGTCCAACTTCAGGCTCATTTATCTCTAAATTCTTTTTAACAACTGAGCTCACATTCTTAAGCAAAAATGTTCACCTTTGATAGGTCTACAACTTTGATGTGGTGCCCTAGGGCAAAATCCCTAGAACATGAAAGATACAAGGGTTCAAAGTTGAAGAAAACCCACTGATTTCAGACTTAGGCTCTATAGTGCTTAAGAGGTGATTTTTGCAATTTGATCCAAAACTTAAGGTTTGGCTTGCAAATTCACATATTTGTGACCCAATTGATTTAAGAAACTTATTTGACTTGGTTTTTGCACTTTAGTCCAAAAGTGGACTAATTTTGCACATAGGCCCCTAGGGTTTAGTTTTAGGGTTTTCCAGGGTTCCAATTAGGGTTTTTAGTATCCCAGGGGTATAAATGTGATTCAACTTTGTTTTTGGGGATATTTTACAACTATTTCCCTAAAGCCTTTAGGTTTTCTCAATTTGGGTTAAGTTTTACCCCTTTAATCCCTATTTAGGGTTAAGTTCCCTATCCAGGGTTCTATTTGCAAAACATTAAAACAATACAACTTGTTTGAAATTTTTGCCTAGTGAATGCACTCTAGGTGTATCAAACATATGCAATGCCAATGCTTATGATGCCATGCTCAAGTTTTAGTTATAGTAACACCAGGGGTGTTACATCATCCACCACTTCTAAGCACCATGAGCGCAAGAAGTATAGTAAGATGCCCCTACGCTATCCCCGTATTTCAAAGCACGCTCCATTACTTTCTGTATTCCTAGGCAAACCACCATATTTTGATAGTGAGGATTATTGTATGTGGAGTGATAAAATGAGGCACCATCTAACCTCACTCCACAAAAGTATTTGGGATATTGTTGTTGAAAGTCGCCTAGAGGGGGGTGGATAGGCGGAAACTAAAATTTACAACTTTAAACACACTACAAGCCGGGGTTAGCGTTAGAGCGAATATCAAGTCCAGGAGAGAGGGAAAAAACAAATCAACCAAGAAGTAAAGTGGATGAACACGGTGATTTGTTTTACCGAGGTTTGGTTATAAAGAACCTAGTCCCCATTGAAGTGGTCACAAAGACCGGGTCTCTTTCAACCCTTTCCCTCTCTCAAACGGTCACTTAGACCGAGTGAGCTTTCTTCCTTGATTTCTCGGGTCACTTAGACCCCGCAAGGACCACCACACGATTGGTGTCTCTTGTTCGCTTACAAGGCTTCGAGAATAAGAATGAGAGAAAGAAGAAAGCCAACCAAGCAACAAGAGCAACAAAGAAACACAAGAACGATCCTCTCACAAGTCCTAATGCACTAGAATTGAATTGGGGACTTTGATTGGATCGGAGGCTTTGATTTGTGTCTTGGAGTGTCACACTTTGCTCTTGTATTGAATGAGGTGTGATGAATGCTTGGATGGTTGGAGTGGAGGTGGTTGGGGGGGGTATTTATAGCCCTCAACCACCAAACAACCGTTGGGGATGGGCTGCTGTTGATGGGCGCACCGGACGTTGTCCGGTGAGCCAGCCACGTCACCCAACCGTTAGGGTTCGGGCGCAGACGACCGTTGGAGCTTTGTCTTCTAGTGGCACCGGACAGTCCGGTGCCGCACCGGATAGACACTGTTCACTGTCTGGTGCGCCTCTGACGGCTTCTCTGACTTCTGCACGCACTGTCCGCGCACTGTAGCGTTCGCAGGTGTCCATTGCAGTCGACCGTTGCGCTGGTAGCCATTGCTCCGCTGGTGCACCGGACAGTCCGGTGAATTATAGCGGAGCGCGGCCTGAGAAACCCGAAGGTGGCGAGTTTGGAGTTGTACGGTCCTGGTGCACCGGACACTGTCCGGTAGGACACCAGACAGTCGGGTGCGCCAGACCAGGGCACACTCGGTTTCTTTGCTCCTTTGCTTTTGAACCCTAACTTTGATCTTTTATTGGTTTGTTTTGAACCTTTATGCACCTGTAGAATATATAATCTAGAGCAAACTAGTTAGTCCAATTATTTGTGTTGGGCATTCAACCACCAAAATTATTTATGGGAAAAGGTTAAACCCTATTTCCCTTTCAATCTCCCCCTTTTTGGTGATTGATGCCAACACAAACCAAAGCAAATATATAAGTGCAGAATTGAACTAGTTTGCATAAGGTAAGTGCATAGGTTACTTAGAATTAAACCAATTTATACTTTTACTAGATATGCATGGTTGCTTTATTTTATTTAACATTTTGGACCACACTTGCACCATTTGTTTTGTTTTTGCAAATAGTCAAAGGTATATGAATAAGATTGCAAGAAGCATTTTAAGGATTTGAAATTTTCTCCCCCTGTTTCAAATGCTTTTCCTTTGACTTAAACAAAAATCCATCTGAATGAAATGCTCCTCTTAGCTTTCAAGAGGGTTTTAATAGATATCAATTGAAAATATACTTAGATGCTTAGTTTTGAAAATATACCAATTGAAAATAAACATACCAATTTGAAATATGTCAATTAAAATTTTCGAAAGGTGGTGGTGCGGTCCTTTTGCTTTGGGCTAATACTTTCTCCCCCTTTGGCATTAATCGCAAAAAACGGAGACTTTGTGAGCCGTTTTAAACTTTCTCCCCATTGGTACAAGTAAATAAGAGTGAAAGATTATACCAATTTGGAGTGTGGAGTAACGACAAATGATAAAAGATACCAGTAGAGTGGAGTGGAAGCCTTGTCTTTGTCAAGTACTCCATTTCCCTTTCAATCTACGACTTAGCATAGAAATACAGTTGAAAGCACATTAGTCGTAGACATAAAAGAGATATGATCAAAGGTATATAAATGAGATATGTGTGCAAAGTTTCAATCAAAATTCCGAGAATCAAGAACGTTAAGCTCATTCCTAAGTTTGGTAAAGGTTTTCTCATCTAATGGTTTGGTAAAAATATCGGCTAATTGTTCTTTTGTGCTAACATAAGCGATCTCGATATCCCCCCTTTGTTGGTGATCCTTCAAAAAGTGATACCGAATGTCTATGTGCTTAGTACGACTGTGCTCAATGGGATTATCCGCCATGCGGATTGCACTCTCATTGTCACATAGGAGAGGGACTTTGCTCAATTTGTAGCCATAGTCCCTAAGGGTTTGCCTCATCCAAAGTAATTGTGCACAGCAATGTTCTGCATCAATGTACTCGGCTTCGGTGGTAGAAAGAGCTACTGAGTGTTGTTTCTTTGAAGCTCAAGACACCAGGGATCTTCCCAGAAACTGACAAGTCCCTGATGTGCTCTTCCTATCAATTTTACACCCTTCCCAATCGGCATCTGAATAACCTATTAAATCAAAAGTGGATCCCTTGGGGTACCAAAGTCCAAACTTAGGAGTGTAAACTAAATATCTCATGATTCTTTTCATGGCCCTAAGGTGAACTTCCTTAGGATCGGCTTGTAACCTTGCACACATGCATACGGAAAGCATAATATCCGGTCGAGATTGTAACGCCCTGAATTTGGGGGTAGAATTTTTTTCTTCTTTTCTCTCACCAAATTCAGGCGTTACCCTTTCCTTTTCCCTTTTCCCCTCGCTAAACCTTGATCTTTTCCAAAGTTACAGCGGGTTTTGGCTTTAGACCTCGTGTAAAGCAAAACCTTAATATACTTTATTTTGGGTGATGCACCATGCCGAACCATGCATACTTTTTTGATTGTTTAAAAATGTGAAAGCATTCATCTAGAGGAAAATAGATTTTAGAAAAAGAAAACCTTTTCCTTCTCCTCTCCCCCCTCCTTCCCCATTTTCGGCCCAGCCCCCCCTTCCCTCCCCGCCGTGGGCCGCCTGGCGGCCCAGCCGCGCGCCCCCCCTCCCCCTTTGGGCCCAGCCGGCCCAACCGCCCCCCTCCCTTTTCTTTTTCCAAAAATCCCCTCCCCGCGGGCCCCGCTCGTCATCCCCTCTCTCTCTCCCTCGCCCTAACCCTAGCCGCCGTCGCCCCCGTCCCGCCCCCGCGCCACTGCCGCCCCTCCCCGGCGCCACCGCCGCGCCGGCCTCCCTCTCCGGTGAGGTTTCTCCCTCCCCCCTCCCTTCTCTCCTCCCCTCCCTCCTCCTTCCCTCCCGCCGGCGTCCCCCGCCCCCGCGCCATGGGCGCGCCCTCCTCGGCCGCTCGGCCCCGGCCCCGGCCGCCCTCGGCCGCCCGCGCCCGGCCGCTCCGCGCCGCCCCGGCCTCGCCCGCGCCCGCCCTCCCCGCGCCGCTCTCCGGCAAGCTCGGCTCGGCCGCCCGGCCTCGGCCGCCTCGCCCCGCCCGGCCCTCCGGTGAGCTCGCGCCGACCCCGCCCCGACCCCAGCCTCGGCCGCCCCGCCCCCGTCGCGCCCGGCCCCGGCACGTCTCGCTCCGGCGAGCCCGCCCCTCGCCGCGCCCCGGCTGCCCCGGCTAGGCCGCCCCCGCACGAGCCCCGCTCGGCCGCCCCATGCCCCGGCTCGGCCGTCCCCGCCTCGGCCCCGTGCCGTCCCGGCCCCGACCGTGCCCCCCGCCCCGCCCGTGCACCGTGCTCGCCCGCTCGCCCCGCAATGCCTTGCTCGCGTCGTGACGGCCCCGGCGTGGCCTCGAGCTCGGCCCAGCGTGCCTTTAGCGCGCGGCTTTGAGCTCGGCTAGCGCTCGGCCCCGACGTGCGCACGGCTAGTTCGTGGCGTGTGCGTGCGGTCTCGCGCGCGTGCTCGCGTAGTTGGTGTGCCTTGGCACGACCCGTCGTGCCCCGTCTACCCCCAGACGCCCCGTCAACCCCCCCCCCCCCCCCCCGTGTCCTATGCGCGCTAATCACGTGTTTATATTAATAAGATAGGAGTCTCAACTTGGAAATTGGTTACGTCAGTTAATTTGTATAGCTAATCATCTATCTCATTCAATGATAATCTACTAAAAGTGGTCACGTTTACATTAGTGCATGTTACTAATCCTTTTGTTAGAACCAATTGGAACTAGAACACGTAGCGTCTAGTTATTCGCCTACCCGTAGTGCATCTCGGGCTTAAGCTCTAACCCTCGCGAGACCTTTTCTCATTTCTTTCTAACCATGGTAAGTGAAAGGGAATTAGGCTTACACCTAGTTCCTAAATAATTTTGGTGGTTGAATTGCCCAACACAAATAATTGGACTAACTAGTTTGCTCTAGTGTATGAGTTATACAGGTGTCAAAGGTTTACAACAAGCCAATTAAAAAGACCAAAGTTGGGTTCAAAATAGAGAGCTAAAAGGCATCCCGAAAGGCCCCCTGGTCTGGCGCACCGAACTGTCCGGTGGCGCACCGGACAGTGTCTGGTGCACCAGGGGACCTCGCGCTAAACTCGTCAGCCTCGGGAATTTTCAGAAGCCGGTGCTCCAAAACGACGCGGCTCTTGAACTTGGCAGCCTCGGGAAATCTCAGCGGCTGCTCCGCTATAATTCACCGGACATGTCCGGTGTACACCGGACTGTCCGGTGTAACAGCGGGGCAACGACTACTTTGCGCCAACGGTCGCCTGCAACAGCAATAAATGCGCGCCAGAGCGCGCAGGCGTCAGACACGCCCATACTGGCGCACCGGACACTCTATAGTACATGTTCGGTGCGCCACCGGACATCCAGGCGGGCCCAGAAGTCAGAACTCCAACGGTCAAATTGCAACGGCTTTGGTGACGTGGCTGGCGCACCGGACATGTCCGGTGTGCACTGGACTGTCCGGTGCACCATACGACAGACAACCTCCACCAACGGTCATGTTTGGTGGTTGGGGCTATAAATACCCCAACCACCCCACCATTCATGGCATCCAAGTTTTCCAGCTTCCAACCACTATACAAGAGCTAGCACTCATTGCAAAGCACACCAAAAGAGATCAAATCCTCTCCCAACTCCACACAAAGCCTTAGTGACTAGAGAGAGTGATTTGTAGTGTTCATTTGAGCTCTTGCGCTTGGATCGCTTCTTTTCTTTGACATTCTTTCTTGTGATCAAACACTCACTTGTAATTGAGGCAAGAGACACCAATTGTGTGATGGTCCTTGTGGGAAGTTTGATTCCCAAGTGATTTGAGAAGAGAAGCTCACTCGGTCCAAGGGACCGTTTGAGAGAGGGAAAGGGTTGAAAGAGACCCGGTCTTTGTGACCACCTCAACGGGGAGTAGATTTGCGAGAACCGAACCTCGGTAAAACAAATCCTTCTGTCACACTCCTTATTTGCTCGAGATTTGTTTTGCGCCCTCTCTCGCGGACTCGTTTTTGTTTCTAACGCTAACCCGACTTGTAGTTGTGGTTATATTTATAAATTTCAGTTTCGCCCTATTCACCCCCCCTGTAGGCGATTATCAATTGGTATCAGAGCCCGGTGCTTCATTAAGAGCCTAACCGCTCGAAGTGATGTCGGGAGATCATGCCAAGAAGCAGATGGAGACCGGTGAAAAGCCCACTACAAGCCACGGGAGCACTTCATCGGAAGAGTCCCACACCAAGAGGAAGGAGAAGAAAGACTCCTCCAAAGACTCCTCCAAAGAGAAGGGGAAGAAGAAGGACTCTTCCAAAGGGAAGGAGAAGAAATCTTCTTCACACAAAGAGAAGAAGGAGAAGTCTTCCTCCCACAAGCCGCAACGGAGTGGGGACGAGAAAAAGAGGATGAGGAAAGTGGTCTACTACGAGACCGATTCTTCATCGACATCTACCTCCGGCTCCGACGCGGCGTCCGTCACTTCTAAACGCCAAGAGCGTAAGAAGTATAGTAAGATTCCCCTACGCTACCCTCGCATTTCTAAACATACACCTTTACTTTCCGTCCCATTAGGAAAACCACCAACTTTTGATGGTGAAGATTATGCTAGGTGGAGTGATTTAATGCGATTTCATCTAACCTCACTCCACAAAAGTATATGGGATGTTATTGAGTTTGGTGCACAGGTACCATCCGTAGGGGATGAAAACTATGATGAGGATGAAGTAGCCCAAATTGAGCACTTCAACTCCCAAGCCACAACCATACTCCTCGCCTCTCTAAGTAGAGAGGAATATAACAAAGTGCAAGGGTTGAAGAATGCGAAGGAGATTTGGGATCTACTCAAGACCGCGCACGAGGGTGATGAACTCACCAAGATCACCAAGCGGGAAACGATCGAGGGGGAGCTCGGTCGCTTCCGTCTTCGCCAAGGGGAGGAGCCACAAGATATGTACAACCGGCTCAAAACCTTGGTGAACCAAGTGCGCAACCTCGGGAGCAAGAAGTGGGATGACCACGAGGTGGTTAAGGTTATTCTTAGATCACTCATCTTCCTTAACCCCACTCAAGTTCAATTAATTCGTGGTAATCCTAGATACACACTAATGACTCCCGAGGAAGTTATCGGGAATTTTGTGAGCTTTGAATGTATGATCAAGGGCTCAAAGAAGATCAACGAGCTTGATGATCCCTCCACGTCTGAAGCACAACCGGTGGCTTTCAAGGCAACGGAGGAGAAGAAGGAGGAGTCTACACCAAGTAGACAACCCATCGACGCTTCAAAGCTCGACAACGAGGAGATGGCTTTGATCATCAAAAGCTTTCGCCAAATCCTCAAGCAACGGAAGGGGAAGGATTACAAATCCCGTTCCAAGAAGGTTTGCTACAAGTGTGGTAAGCCCGGTCACTTTATTGCTAAATGTCCATTATCAAGTGACAGTGACAGGGATAACGACAAGAAGGGCAAGAGGAGAGAAAAGAAGAGGTACCACAAGAAGAGGGGCGGCGATGCCCACGTGTGCCGCGAGTGGGACTCCGACGAGAGCTCCACCGACTCGTCCTCCGACGAGGACGCCGCCAACATCGCTGTCACGAAGGGACTCCTCTTCCCCAACGTCGGCCACAAGTGACTCATGGCAAAGGACGGCAAAAAGAAGAAGGTTAAATCTAAAACCTCCACTAGATATGAGTCTTCCAGTGATGATAATGCTAGTGATGAGGAAGATAACTTGCGTACACTTTTTTGCCAACCTTAACATGGAACAAAAAGAAAAACTAAATGAACTAATTAGTGCCATCCATGAGAAGGATGATCTCTTGGACTCCCAAGAGGAATTCCTAATCAAGGAAAGTAAAAAACATGTTAAGGTTAAGAATGCTTATGCTCGAGAGGTAGAAAAATGTGAGAAATTAACTAGTGAGCTAAGCACATGCCATGATATTATTACCAACCTTAGAAATGAAAATGCCAAATTAATTGCTAAGGTTGATTCTCATGTTTGTAATGTTTCAACTTCCAATCCTAGAGATGATGATGTTGATTTACTTGCTAGGATTGATGAGTTTAATGTTTCTCTTGCTAGCCTTAGGATTGAAAATGAAAAATTGCTCGCTAAGGCTAAAGATGTTGATGTTTGCAATACTACTATTTCCGACCTTAGAACTAAGAATGACATGTTACATGCTAAGGTTGTAGAATTAAAATCTTGCAAACCCTCTACATCTATTGTTGAACATGTATCTATTTGTACTAGATGTAGAGATGTTGATGTTAATGCTATTCATGATCACATGGCTTTAATTAAACAACAAAATGATCATATAGCAAAATTAAATGCTAAAATTGCCGAACATAACTTAGAAAATGAAAAATTTAAATTTGCTAGAAGTATGCTCTATAGTGGGAGACGTCCTGGTATCAAGGATGGCATTGGCTTCCAAAGGGGAGACAATGTCAAACTTAATGCCCCTCCTAAAAGATTGTCTAATTTTGTTAAGGGCAAGGCTCCCATGCCTCAGGATAACGAGGGTTACATTTTATACCCTGTCGGTTATCCCGAGGACAAAATTAGGAGAATTCACTCTAGGAAATCTCACTCTGGCCCAAATCATGCTTTTATGTATAAGGGTGAGACATCTAGTTCAAGGCAACCAACCCGTGCTAAGTTGCCTAAGAAAAGAACTCCTAATGCATCAAATGATCATGATATTTCTTTTAAAACTTTTGATGCATCATATGTTTTAACTAACAAATCCGGCAAGGTAGTTGCCAAGTTTGTTGGGGGCAAACACAAGGGCTCCAAAACTTGTGTTTGGGTACCCAAAGTTCTTGTTTCTAATGCCAAAGGACCCAAAACCGTTTGGGTACCTAAAGTCAAGAACTAAAATTGTTTTGTAGGTTTATGCATCCGGGGGCTCAAGTTGGATCATCGATAGCGGGTGCACAAACCACATGACAGGGGAGAAAAGGATGTTCTCCTCCTACGAGAAAAACCAAGATCCCCAACGAGCTATCACATTCGGGGATGGAAATCAAGGTTTGGTCAAAGGTTTGGGTAAAATAGCTATATCTCCTGACCATTCCATTTCCAATGTTTTTCTTGTTGATTCATTAGATTACAATTTGCTTTCCGTATCTCAATTATGCAAAATAGGCTACAACTGTCTCTTTACTGATGTAGGTGTCACTGTCTTTAGAAGAAGTGATGATTCAATAGCATTTAAGGGTGTGTTAGAGGGTCAGCTATACTTAGTAGATTTTGATAGAGCTGAACTCGACACATGCTTAATTGCTAAGACTAACATGGGTTGGCTCTGGCACCGCCGACTAGCCCATGTTGGGATGAAGAATCTTCATAAGCTTCTAAAGGGATAGCACATTTTAGGATTAACAAATGTTCATTTTGAGAAAGACAGGGTTTGTAGCGCATGCCAAGCAGGAAAGCAAGTTGGAGCCCATCATCCACACAAGAACATCATGACGACCGACAGGCCGCTTGAGCTACTCCACATGGATCTATTCGGCCCAATTGCTTACATAAGCATCAGCGTGAGTAAGTATTGTCTTGTAATAGTGGATGATTATTCTCGCTTCACTTGGGTATTCCTGTTGCAGGAAAAAATCTCAAACCCAAGAGACCTTAAAGGGATTCTTGAGACGGGCTCAAAATGAGTTCGGCTTAAGGATCAAGAAAATTAGAAGCGACAACGGGACGGAGTTCAAGAACTCTCAAATCGAAGGCGTCCTTGAGGAGGAGGGCATCAAGCATGAGTTCTCTTCTCCCTACACGCCACAACAAAATGGTGTAGTGGAGAGGAAGAATCGAACTCTATTGGACATGGCAAGGACCATGCTTGATGAGTACAAGACTTCGGATCGGTTTTGGGCCGAGGCGGTCAACACCGCTTGCTACGCCATCAACCGGTTATATCTACACCGAATCCTCAAGAAGACATCTTATGAGCTCCTAACCGGTAAAAAGCCCAACATTTCATATTTTAGAGTCTTTGGTAGCAAATGCTTTATTCTTGTTAAAAGAGGTAGAAAATCTAAATTTGCTCCTAAGACTGTAGAAGGCTTTTTACTAGGATATGATTCAAACACAAGGGCATATAGAGTCTTTAACAAGTCCTCTGGACAAGTTGAAGTTTCTTGTGACGTTGTGTTTGATGAGACTAACGGCTCTCAAGTAGAGCAAGTTGATCTTGATGAGATAGGTAACAAAGAGGCTCCATGCATCGCGCTAAGGAACATGTCCATTGGGGATGTATGTCCTAAGGAATCCGAAGAGCCTTCAAATGCACAAGATCAACCGTCCTCCTCCACGCAAGCATCTCCACCAACTTAAAATGAGGATAAAGCTCAAGTTGATGAAGTAGAAGATCAAGCAAATGAGCCACCTCAAGATGACGGCAATGATCAAGGGGGAGATGCAAATGATCAAAACAAGGAGGATGAAGAGCAAAGACCGCCACACCCAAGAGTCCACCAAGCAATCCAACGAGATCACCCCGTTGACACCATCCTCGACGACATTCATAAGGGGGTAACTACTAGATCTCGTGTTGCACATTTTTGTGAGCATTACTCTTTTGTTTCCTCTATTGAGCCACATAGGGTAGAGGAAGCACTTCAAGATTCGGATTGGGTGGTGGCGATGCAAGAGGAGCTCAACAACTTCACTAGGAATGAGGTATGGCATTTAGTTCCACGTCCTAATCAAAATGTTGTAGGAACCAAATGGGTCTTCCGCAACAAGCAAGATGAGCATGGTGTGGTGACAAGGAACAAAGCTCGACTTGTGGCCAAGGGATACTCCCAAGTCGAAGGTTTGGATTTCGGTGAAACCTATGCACCCGTAGCTAGTCTTGAGTCAATTCGCATATTATTAGCCTATGCTACTTTCCATGGCTTCAAGCTTTACCAAATGGACCTGAAGAGTGCCTTCCTCAATGGACCAATCAAGGAAGAGGTCTATGTTGAGCAACCGGGGGCTTTGAAGATAGTGAGTACCCTAACCATGTATACAAACTCTCTTAGGCGCTTTATGAGCTCAAGCAAGCCCCAAGAGCATGGTATGAATGCCTTAGGGATTTTCTCATCACTAATGAATTCAAAGTCGGAAAGGCCGATCCTACTCTATTCACTAAAACTCTTGATAATGACTTGTTTGTATGCCAAATTTATGTTGATGATATTATATTTGGGTCTACTAACAAGTCTACATGTGAAGAATTTAGTAGGATCATGACACAAAAGTTCGAGATGTCTATGATGGGGGAGTTGAAGTACTTCTTGGGATTTCAAGTGAAGCAACTTCAAGAGGGCACCTTCATTAGCCAAACAAAGTATACTCAAGACATTCTAAACAAGTTTGGGATGAAGGATGCCAAGCCCATCAAGACACCCATGGGAACTAATGGGCATCTCGACCTCGACACGGGAGGTAAGTCCGTGGATCAAAAGGTATACCGGTCGATGATAGGTTCTTTACTCTATTTATGCGCATCTCGACCGGACATTATGCTTTCCGTATGCATGTGTACAAGATTCCAAGCCGACCCTAAGGAAGCTCACCTTATGGCCGTAAAACGAATCTTGAGATATTTGGCTTACACTCCTAAGTTTGGGCTTTGGTATCCTAGGGGATCCACATTTGATTTGATTGGTTATTCGGATGCCGATTGGGCGGGGTGTAAAATCAATAGGAAGAGCACATCGGGGACTTGCCAGTTCTTGGGAAGATCCTTGGTGCCTTGGGCTTCAAAGAAGCAAAATTCGGTCGCTCTTTCCACCGCCGAAGCCGAGTACATTGCCGCAGGCCATTGTTGCGCGCAATTGCTTTGGATGAGGCAAACCCTACGGGACTACGGTTACAAATTAACCAAAGTCCCTTTGCTATGTGATAATGAGAGTGCAATCAAGATGGCGGATAATCCCGTCGAGCATAGCCGCACTAAACACATAGCCATTCGGTATCACTTTTTAAGGGATCACCAACAAAAGGGAGATATCAAGATTTCTTATATTAATACTAAAGATCAATTAGCCGATATCTTTACCAAGCCACTTGATGAACAAACTTTTAACAAACTTAGGCATGAGCTCAATATTCTTGATTCGCGCAATTTCTTTTGCTAACTTGCTCACATAGCTCATTTGTATACCTTTGATCATGTCTCTTTCATATGCTATGACTAATGTGTTTTTTTCAAGTCTATTTCAAACCAAGGCATAGGTGTATTGAAAGGGAATTGGAGTCTTCGGCGAAGACAAAGGCTTGCACTCCATAACTCATCCTTCGCCGTCGCTCCGAGTCACTCTCCATCTTTGGGGGAAAAAGCAAAAGGACTTAGTCTTTGGTATAATCTTAACTCATTTATTTATCACCAAAGGGGAAGAAAGTACTTCGAGGGCTCTAATGATTCCGTTTTTGGCGATTCATGCCAAAGGGGGAGAGAGTATGAGCCCAAAGCAAAAGGACCTCACCACCACCAATTTCAAAAAACTTAGTTTTTCAAAAGAGTATTTTCAATTGGTATCTTATTGTGTTCAAAAGGGGGAGAAAGTAGTATTTCAAAAATGATATATCAAAACCCTCTTGAACACTAAGAGGACGATCTCATTTAGGGGGAGTTTTGTTTAGTCAAAGGAAAAGCATTTGAAACAGGGGGAGAAAATTTCAAATCTTGAAAAATGCTTTGCAAAATCTTATTCATTTACCTTTGACTACTTGCAAAAGAACTTTGAAAAGGATTTACAAAAGAATTTGCAAAAACAAAACATGTGGTGCAAGCGTAGTCCAAAATGTCAAAAACAAAGAAACAATCCATGCATATCTTGTAAGTATTTATATTGGCTCAATTCCAAGCAATCTTTGCACTTACATTATGCAAACTAGTTCAATTATGCACTTCTATATTTGCTTTGGTTTGTGTTGGCATCAATCACCAAAAAGGGGGAGATTGAAAGGGAATTAGGCTTACACCTAGTTCCTAAATAATTTTGGTGGTTGAATTGCCCAACACAAATAATTGGACTAACTAGTTTGCTCTAGTGTATGAGTTATACAGGTGTCAAAGGTTTACAACAAGCCAATTAAAAAGACCAAAGTTGGGTTCAAAATAGAGAGCTAAAAGGCATCCCGAAAGGCCCCCTGGTCTGGCGCACCGGACTGTCCGGTGGCGCACCGGACAGTGTCCGGTGCACCAGGGGACCTCGCGCTAAACTCGTCAGCCTCGGGAATTTTCAGAAGCCGGCGCGCTATAATTCACCGGAGTGTCCGGTGTACACCGGACAGTGTCCGGTGCTCCAAAACGACGCGACTCTTGAACTTGGCAGCCTTGGGAAATCTCAGCGGCTGCTCCGCTATAATTCACCGGACATGTCCGGTGTACACCGGACTGTCCGGTGTAACAGCGGGGCAACGACTACTTCGCGCCAACGGTCGCCTGCAACAGCAATAAATGCGCGTCAGAGCGCGCAGGCGTCAGACACGCCCATACTGGCGCACCGGACACTCTACAGTACATGTCCGGTGCGCCACCGGACATCCAGGCGGGCCCAGAAGTCAGAACTCCAACGGTCAAATTGCAGCGGCTTTGGTGACGTGGCTGGCGCACTGGACATGTCCGGTGTGCACCGGACTGTCCGGTGCACCATACGACAGACAGCCTCCACCAACGGTCATGTTTGGTGGTTGGGGCTATAAATACCCCAACCACCCCACCATTCATGGCATCCAAGTTTTCCAGCTTCCAACCACTATACAAGAGCTAGCACTCATTGCAAAGCACACCAAAAGAGATGAAATCCTCTCCCAACTCCACACAAAGCCTTAGTGACTAGAGAGAGTGATTTGTAGTGTTCATTTGAGCTCTTGCGCTTGGATCGCTTCTTTTCTTTGACATTCTTTCTTGTGATCAAACACTCACTTGTAATTGAGGCAAGAGACACCAATTGTGTGGTGGTCCTTGTGGGAAGTTTGATTCCCAAGTGATTTGAGAAGAGAAGCTCACTCGGTCCGAGGGACCGTTTGAGAGAGGGAAAGGGTTGAAAGAGACCCGGTCTTTGTGACCACCTCAACGGGGAGTAGGTTTGCGAGAACCGAACCTCGGTAAAACAAATCCTTGTGTCACACTCCTTATTTGCTCGAGATTTGTTTTGCGCCCTCTCTTGCGGACTCGTTTTTGTTTCTAACGCTAACCCGACTTGTAGTTGTGTTTATATTTATAAATTTCAGTTTCGCCCTATTCACCCCCCCTCTAGGCGATTATCAGTAAGTTTATTATCGTATGTGATATTCTATGTATATCTACCTCATTTGTTCTCTTGTATGGTGTACTGTTTGTTCCCTAATTTGAATGGATGGATGTATGTATGCTTGCAATCGCATAGAGAACGATCCAGTCGAAGAACCTGAGGAACTCGTAGGAGAAGCCCCTGAGCAGCAGTCGGTTGGTGGAGGCAAGTGTCCCTTGACCTATCTCTGTCCTATTCACTCTTTAATTCACCTCCCGCATTACACATTTATGCCTAAGGATTGACTAGCTTTTGTTATCCATGTCCTTGTTTACCTATTTGGGTTGGATTATTATTGTTTAGCTTTATGCTATTGCTCAAACTCTAATCAATGATCATGATGAGATTATCTATGATACGCTGTTTTCCCTTCTCTTATTATGATGTTATACTTGTGGTCTTCAAGGGGGCTCGAGCGGTTTCTCGAGTGCCTCTCCGTAAGGACCTGTTCTATGGATGACCGCCCGGGAAAACAGTGCAACCATGAGGGTGGAATGGGATGCCCTTAGCTGAATAATTAGAGGATCCGGGGTGTAGTTCACTTAGCCGTCGTGCCGTCAATGGGGCTCGGTGTATGCGGCTCGCTCTGCCAAGTTTGGGTTCGTCCCTTGGGGAGGAGTGCGGTGCATTTAGGAAACCTAACGGGTGGCTATAGCCCCGGGGAATCTTTGTAAAGGCTACGTAGTGATGCCCTGCTAGGCCACCTAGGTAGTGGTTAATGGGGAGTAGCTCTCTCTGGGCAGAATGGGAATCACGGCTTGTGGGTAAAGTGCACAACCTCTGCAGAGTGTTTGAAAACTGATATATCAGCCGTGCTCATGGTTATGAGCGGCCAAGGGAGCTCCAGTGATTAGTGGTACTTGATCAGAGACATTATGGTACAGGTGGCTATGAGATCGATGGTTTTGGTTATGACTATGGTGCTGGTAAGTGGTATTCTTTCCATTTAGAAAGGGTACATTGGGCTAATAACTTGGGTTAATGCTAAAACCTGGCTTTCTATTAGTAAATAATAATCTGACCAACTAAAAGCAACTGCTTGACTTATCCCCCCACATAAAGCTAGTCCACTATAGCCAAACAGGATACTTGCTGAGTATGTTGATGTGTACTCACCCTTGCTCTACACACCAAACCCCCCCCATCCCCAGGTTGTCAGTATTGCAACCACTGCTCGGGAGAAGATGAAGCTGTGGAAGGAGACCTTCAGGAGTTCCAAGACTACGACGAGTTCTAGGCGTGGGTTAGCGGCAACCCCCAGTCGGCTGCCTGTGAAGGCCGCGTTTATCTACGTTTCTTTTCCGCACTTTGATTTATTGTAAGGACTATATGGACGTCTCGGACGTATGATGTAATCGACTATTATTTCCCTTTTTAATACTATTTGAGCACTGTGTGATGGTGTCCATGTTATGTAACTGCTGTGTACGTGAATAACTGATCCTGGCACGTACATGGTTCGCATTCGGTTTGCCTTCTAAAAACCGGGTGTGACATAAGTGGTATCAAAGCCGTGCTGACTGTAGGACCGCTAACCTAGAATAGAATGGTCGTTCTAAGGACTATAGGCCTCTGCCCCTGCCTTGACTTTGATATCCCTTCAAAAGTTGGTCATACCGACCAAACCTATGTTCTACTATATATTATACCTTGCTGAAAATTGTGTTTTATTCTAATCCTTCATTAATTATGATTCATTATTTGCTGGTCATATTAATTCTGTTCTCACCCTTTTGCTTGCGATGTCTTTTGTAGATGGCTCGACTTAGACACACTGCACGAAAGTCCGTCATCCCCTTCTTACCCTCCCGCCTTGCTGAGCGTCCGCTTCGCCGTCCCGTGGCCGGACAGTCCAGCCACTTGGAGAGACTGCACCACCGCCTGCATGAGGAGCAAGAACGTCGACGACAGGAGCAGCAGGGCTCTTCTTTCTCGCTCCAGCAGGAGATAGAGTCCGTGAGGAGCTGCTCCCCTGTGCTTCCCCTGGAGGCGCCCCCTGCACCACCACTGGGCGCCCCAGCCTCTAGAGTAGCTGCTGGAGGAGACCCAGACGACGGAGGTGGCGACGACAGCTCGAGCCACGACACCGACTTCTCTACTGACCATGAGCCGGAAGGATGGGTCGCCCGACCCATCACTCGCGACGCTGCTCGCGGGTGTCACTTCCACGATGCGCTCGACACCCTGCTACGTCGGGCACTTAACCGGCGTACTTGGTCCATCGAGTATCGCTGTGTGGTCTACCCGAACCGCTGGGAGGCGACCTGCTTGGTGCGCCATCCGGAGAACAGTCTCCAGGGTGCGGAGGCCTGCTCAGAGCACTATTCTATCTCTTAGCGGGACTCGGCTGAGGCGGCCATGCAAGATGCTGCACGGCGTGCGCTTTCGCACTACTGCTCGGTTCTCGGTGGGGTAGCTGACGGTCTTGACCTGAAGTATTACCCCCGCCGTCCATCTGGCAGCACAAGAGGCGTGATTGTCTCACCTGTCGGTGAGGACAATCCTAGGTTGAGCAGCACAGTCAACCTAGCCGCCGTGCTAAACACGGAGCTGGACCATGCACTAGACGAGCTGAGTAGGGCTCGTGCTGAGATCGCCCTGCTGCGGGCTGAGCGCGCGGAACGTCGTCACCTAGACGATGGTTCCCCTGCTCCCGTCGGGACTCAGCACCCGTACCGCTCACCTCGGCGTGGACACCAGCCTTATGGCCACCCCGACTGCAAGACCAAGATAAATCTAGAACCATAGATCGTTAGAGTTGGATCTCGTAATTAATACAAAATATATACGTAGAAGCTACAGTCTTAGTGTTAGTCTCGCTCTTAGTTAGTCTTAGTTAGACAGGGTAGTTTGCTATATCCTGTGCATTTATGGTTGTCATGATGAACTATGTTTGGTTTGGATCTTTGTAATGACTGTCACCAGAGTGTGTGTATCCCCTGCATTTTGGTTTACCTATTATGTTAATGGAGTTAGTTATATAGTTGGGAAACCTTTTATTCCACTTTCCTCTTTATCTGAGAAGCTGTGTGGTCTGTGTTGGAGATCAGTGAAGATGCTCATCTGTTCAGTGCTATTGAAGGATTCTATACTCTTTTCTTATGCTGAAAGATTTGCCAGATCAGTTCTGATGTGTGGTTGCATTCTGCAGATGTCAGAGAACAGGCGCAGAGGAGGAAGGCGTGCTCAGCAGGAGTGAGCCGCTCAACAGGAAGAGGTGCCCCAGCAACAGCACCTGCCGCCCCCGCCTCCGATGTCGATCGAGCAGATGTTTCTGATGCAGACTCAGGCAGTTCAAGCCATCGGTCAGACTTTGGCTGTCATTCAGCAGCAGCAGCAGCAGGCCCCACCTCAGCCTCAGATGCCTCAGATGCCCAGAGACAAGCGTGCTGAATTCATGAGAGGTCATCCACCAACGTTCGCTCACTCTTCTGACCCCATGGATGCTGAAGACTGACTCCGCACTGTGGAGCGGGAGTTGCATACCGCTCAATGCGATGACAGGGAGAAAGTCCTGTATGGTCCCCGTCTGTTGAGAGGAGCAGCTCAGTCATGGTGGGAGTCTTACCTCGCCACCCATGCCCACCCTGACGCCATCACCTGGGAAGAGTTCAGAGGAAGTTTCCGTCAGTACCATGTTCCTGCAGGTCTGATGACAGTGAAGAAGGAGGAGTTCCTGGCTCTCAAGCAAGGGCCATTGTCTGTCAGTGAGTACCGGGACAGGTTTCTGCAGTTGTCTCGCTATGCTCCTGAAGATGTCAACACCGACACCAAGCGACAGTACCGTTTCCTGAGAGGCTTGGTTGACCCTCTTCAGTATCAGGTGATGAATCACACCTTTTCGACATTCCAGCACCTGATTGACAGAGCAATCATGACAGAAAGGAAGCGTAAGGAGATGGAGGATCGTAAGCGCAAGATCAGTGGACCCCAGCCTGGAAGCAGCAATCGTCCTCGTTTCTCAGGCAATCAATCTCAGCAGTTCAGGCAGAACCAGCGTCCACCTCAGCAGCAGCAGCAATTCCAAAGGCAGTATCCTCATCACCAGTATCAGAACCGTCAGAGCAATTAGTCAGGAGGTCAGTTTCAGAGGCAGAATCAGCAGGCACCTCGTCTTCCTGCCCCAGCAGCCCAGCAGAACAGCCAGGCAGCACCAGCTCAGGTTGGAAACAGAGCATGTTTCCACTGTGGAGAGCAAGGCCACTGGGCGATGCAATGTCCGAAGAAGGCAGCCCAGCAGCAGTCAGGCCCCAATGCCCCAGCAAAGCAGAATGTGTCTCAGCCTGGCGCAGGCAATCGCTCTCAGCCACGCTACAATCATGGAAGACTGAACCACTTGGAGGCTGAAGCAGTTCAGGAGACCCCCGGCATGATAGTAGGTATGTTCCCAGTCGACTCCCATATTGCAGAAGTGTTATTTGATACTGGAGCAACGCATTCTTTCATTACTGCATCATGGGTAGAAGCACATAATCTTCCAATTACTACCATGTCAACCCCCATTCAAATTGACTCAGCCGGTGGTAGAATTCGAGCCGATAGCATTTGTTTGAATGTGAGTGTGGAAATAAGGGGGATAGCGTTTCCCGCCAACCTTATAGTAATGGGTACTCAGGGAATAGATGTCATCCTAGGGATGAATTGGCTAGATAAGTATCAGGCAGTTATCAGTTGTCATAAAAGGACCATCAAGTTGGTGTCCCCACTAGGAGAGCAAGTGGTGACCGAGTTAGTCCCGCCTGAGCCAAAGAAAGGAAGTTGTTATCAGATAGCTGTCGATAGCAGTGAAGCAGACCCAATTGAGAGTATCAAGGTTGTGTCCGAGTTCCCAGATGTGTTTCCAAAGGACTTACCGGGTATGCCACCAGAGCGGAAAGTTGAGTTTGCCATAGAGCTTCTTCCTGGAACCTCCCCTATCTTTAAGAGAGCTTACAAAATATCTGGACCAGAGTTGATTGAGCTTAAGAAGCAAATTGATGAGTTGTCAGAGAAAGGTTACATCCGGCCAAGCACCTCGCCTTGGGCCGCTCCTGTCTTGTTTGTGGAAAAGAAAGATGGCACCAAAAGGATGTGCATCGACTACCGAGCTTTGAATGAAGTCACGATCAAGAACAAGTACCCTTTGCCCAGAATAGAAGATCTGTTCGACCAGTTGAGAGGAGCCAGTGTGTTCTCCAAGATTGATCTGAGGTCAGGTTATCATCAGCTCAGGATCCAACCTTCGGACATTCCGAAGACGGCATTCATTACCAAGTATGGTTTGTATGAGTTCACAGTGATGTCTTTTGGTTTGACCAATGCGCCAGCGTTCTTTATGAACTTGATGAACAGTGTATTCATGGATTGCCTTGACAAGTTTGTGGTGGTATTCATCGACGACATTCTGATTTACTCTCAAAGCGAAGAAGAGCATGCAGATCATTTGAAGATGGTATTGCAGAGATTGCGAGAGCACCAGTTGTATGCAAAGTTGAGCAAGTGTGAATTCTGGATCAATGAAGTCCTGTTCTTGGGTCACATAATCAACAAAGAAGGATTGGCTGTGGATCCGAAGAAAGTGGCAGACATTCTGAACTGGAAAGCGCCAACAGATGCCCGAGGAATCAAGAGTTTCATTGGAATGGCCGGATATTATCGGCGATTCATTGAAGGGTTTTCGAAGGTTGCGAAACCAATGACAGCGTTGCTAGGCAACAAGGTTGAGTTCAAGTGGACCCAGAAATGCCAAGAGGCCTTTGAAGCGCTGAAAGAGAAGTTGACAACAGCGCCTGTCCTAGTCTTGCCTGATGTGCACAAGCCCTTCTCGGTGTATTGTGATACTTGTTACACAGGTTTGGGATGTGTGTTGATGCAAGAGGGAAGAGTTGTGGCTTACTCATCCCGACAGCTGAAGGTTCATGAGAAGAATTACCCAATCCATGATCTAGAGTTGGCAGCAGTGGTTCACGCACTGAAGACATGGAGGCACTACTTGTATGGACAAAAATGTGATGTTTACACAGACCACAAGAGTCTGAAGTACATATTCACTCAGTCAGAGTTGAATATGAGGCAGCGAAGATGGTTAGAGTTGATCAAAGACTATGAGTTGGAGATCCATTACCATCCAGGCAAAGCAAACGTAGTGGCAGATGCTTTGAGCAGGAAGAGTCAAGTCAATCTAATGGTCGCTCGTCCGATGCCTTACAAGTTGGCCAAGGAGTTTGACAGGTTGAGTCTCGGATTTCTGAACAATTCGCGAGGAGTCACAGTCGAGTTGGAACCTACCTTGGAGCGCGAAATCAAAGAAGCGCAGAAGAATGATGAGAAGATCAGTGAGATTCGGCGACTGATTCTAGAGGGCAGAGGCAAAGATTTTCGAGAAGATGCAGAGGGTGTGATATGGTTCAAAGACCGCTTGTGCGTTCCCAATGTCCATTCTATTCGGGAGTTGATTCTTAAGGAAGCTCATGAGACAGCTTATTCGATTCACCCTGGTAGTGAGAAGATGTATCAGGATCTGAAGAAGAAATTCTGGTGGTACGGAATGAAGAGGGAAATCGCAGAGCATGTGGCTGTGTGCGATAGTTGTCGAAGAATTAAGGCAGAGCACCAGAGACCAGCTGGATTGCTACAACCATTGCAGATCCCTCAGTGGAAATGGGATGAAATCGGTATGGATTTCATAGTCGGATTGCCTCGCACTCGAGCCGGCTACGATTCCATTTGGGTAGTAGTGGACCGATTGACCAAGTCAGCCCACTTCATACCTGTCAAGACCAACTACAACAGTGCAGTATTGACAGAATTGTATATGTCTCGGATCGTTTGTCTTCATGGTGTGCGAAAGAAGATAGTGTCAGACAGAGGAACGCAGTTCACCTCTCATTTCTGGCAGCAGTTGCATGAAGCCTTGGGCACACATCTGAATTTCAGTTCAGCTTACCACCGGCAGACAGATGGTCAGACCGAAAGGACCAATCAAATTCTTGAAGATATGTTGAGAGCCTGTGCGTTGCAAGATCAGTCCGGATGGGATAAGAGATTGCCTTATGCAGAGTTTTCCTATAACAACAGTTACCAGGCTAGTTTGAAGATGTCACCATTTCAGGCGCTCTATGGGAGGAGTTGTAGAACTCCGTTGCAATGGGATCAGCCTGGAGAGAAGCAGGTGTTTGGGCCAGACATTCTACTTGAAGCTGAAGAGAACATCAAGATGGTCCGAGAGAATCTGAAGATAGCGCAATCGAGGCAGCGAAGCTATGCAGACACAAGAAGAAGAGAGCTGAGTTTCGAAGTCGGAGACTTTGTCTATCTGAAAGTGTCACCGATCAGAGGAGTCAGAAGGTTCGGAGTCAAAGGCAAGTTAGCACCCCGCTACATTGGTCCGTACCAAATTCTCTCAAGGCGTGGAGAAGTGGCCTATCAGCTCAGTCTGCCAGAGAATTTGTCTGTTGTGCATGATGTCTTTCACGTGTCTCAGTTGAAGAAGTGCTTGCGTGTGCCAGAAGAGCAGTTGCCAGTGGAAGGTCTTGAAGTCCAAGAGGACTTGACCTACGTTGAGAAGCCAGTGCAAATCCTTGAGACCACAGACAGAGTCACCCGAAGGAAGACCATCAGAATGTGCAAAGTTAGATGGAATCACCATTCAGAGGAAGAAGCAACCTGGGAGCGTGAAGATGATCTGTTGGCTAAATACCCAGAGCTCTTTGCTAGCCAACCCTGAATCTCGAGGGCTAGATTCTTTTAAGGGGGATAGGTTTGTAACGCCCTGAATTTGGGGGTAGAATTTTTTTCTTCTTTTCTCTCACCAAATTCAGGCGTTACCCTTTCCTTTTCCCTTTTCCCCTCGCTAAACCTTGATCTTTTCCAAAGTTACAGCGGGTTTTGGCTTTAGACCTTGTGTAAAGCAAAACCTTAAAATACTTTATTTTGGGTGATGCACCATGTCGAACCATGCATACTTTTTTGATTGTTTAAAAATGTGAAAACATTCATCTAGAGGAAAATAGATTTTAGAAAAAGAAAACCTTTTCCTTCTCCTCTCCCCCCCTCCTTCCCCATTTTCGGCCCAGCCGCCCCCCTTCCCTCCGCGCCGTGGGCCGCCTGGCAGCCCAGCCGCGTGCCCCCCTCCCCCTTTGGGCCCAGTCGGCCCAACCGCCCCCCCTCCCTTTTCTTTTTCCAAAAATCCCTTCCCCGCGGGCCCCGCTCGTCATCCCCTCTCTCTCTCTCCCTCACCCTAACCCTAGCCGCTGTCGCCCCCGTCCCGCCCCCGCGCCGCCGCCGCCCCTCCCCGGCGCCGCCGCGGCGCCGGCCTCCCTCTCTGGTGAGGTTTCTCCCTCCCCCCTCCCTTCTCTCCTCCCCTCCCTCCTCCTTCCCTCCCGCCGGCGTACCCCGCCCCCGCGCCATGGGCGCGCCCGCCTCGGCCGCTCGGCCCCGGCCCCGGCCGTTCCGCGCCACGCCGCCCCGGCCGCCCCGGCCTCGCCCGCGCCCGCCCTCCCCGCGCCGCTCTCCGGCGAGCTCGGCTCGGCCGCCCGTCCTCGGCCGCCTCGCCCCGCCCGGCCCTCCAGCGAGCTCGCGCCGACCCCGCCCCGACCCCGGCCTCGGCCGCCCCGCCCCCGTCGCGCCCGGCCCCGGCGCGTCTCGCTCCGGCGAGCCCGCCCCTCGCCGCGCCCCGGCTGCCCCGGCTCGGCCGCCCCCGCGCGAGCCCCGCTCGGCCGCCCCATGCCCCGGCTCGGCCGTCCCCGCCGCGCCCGCGCCCGCCTCGGCCCCGTGCCGTCCCGGCCCCGACCGTGCCCCCCGCCCCGCCCGTGCACCGTGCTCGCCCGCTCGCCCCGCCGTGCCTTGCTCGCGTCGTGACGGCCCCGGCGTGGCCTCGAGCTCGGCCTAGCGTGCCTTTAGCGCGCGGCTTTGAGCTCGGCTAGCGCTCGGCCCCGACGTGCGCACGGCTAGTTTGTGGCGTGTGCGTGCGGTCTCGCGCGCGTGCTCACGTAGTGCGCGTGTCTTGGCACGACCTATCGTGCCCCGTCTACCCCCAGACGCCCCGTCTACCCCCGTGTCCTATGCGTGCTAATCACGTGTTTATATTAATAAGATAGGAGTCTCAACTTGGAAATTGGTTACGTCAGTTAATTTGTATAGCTAATCATCTATCTCATTCAATGATAATCTACTAAAAGTGGTCACGTTTACATTAGTGCATGTAACTAATCCTTTTGTTAGAACCAATTGGAACTAGAACACGTAGCGTCTAGTTATTCGCCTACCCGTAGTGCATCTCGGGCTTAAGCTCTAACCCTCGTGAGACCTTTTCTCATTTCTTTCTAACCATGGTAAGTTTATTATCGTATGTGATATTCTATGTATATCTACCTCATTTGTTCTCTTGTATGGTGTACTGTTTGTTCCCTAATTTGAATGGATGGATGTATGTATGCTTGCAATCGCATAGAGAACGATCCGGTTGAAGAACCCGAGGAACTCGCAGGAGAAGCCCCTGAGCAGCAGTCGGTTGGTGGAGGCAAGTGTCCCTTGACCTATCTCTGTTCTATTCACTCTTTAATTCACCTCTCGCATTACACATTTATGCCTAAGGATTGACTAGCTTTTGTTATCCATGTCGTTGTTTACCTATTTGGGTTGGATTATTATTGTTTAGCTTTATGCTATTGCTCAAACTCTAATCAATGAACATGATGAGATTATCTATGATACGCTGTTTTCCCTTCTCTTATTATGATGTTATACTTGTGGTCTTCAATGGGGCTCGAGCGGTTTCTCGAGTGCCTCTCCGTAAGGACCTGTTCTATGGATGACCACCCGGGAAAACAGTGCAACCATGAGGGTGGAATGGGATGCCCTTAGCTGAATAATTAGAGGATCCGGGGTGTAGGTCACTTAGCCGTCGTGCCGTCAATGGGGCTCGGTGTATGCGGCTCGCTCTGCCAAGTTTGGGTTCGCCCCTTGGGGAGGAGTGCGGTGCATTTAGGAAACCTAACGGGTGGCTAGAGCCCCGGGGAATCTTTGTAAAGGCTACGTAGTGATGCCCTGCTAGGCCACCTAGGTAGTGGTTAATGGGGAGTAGCTCTCTCCGGGCAGAATGGGAATCACAGCTTGTGGGTAAAGTGCACAACCTCTGCAGAGTGTTTGAAAACTGATATATCATCCATGCTCACGGTTATGAGCGGCCAAGGGAGCTCCAGTGATTAGTGGTACTTGATCAGAGACATTATGGTACAGGTGGCTATGAGATCGATGGTTTTGGTTATGACTATGGTGCTGGTAAGTGGTATTCTTTCCGTTTGGAAAGGGTACATCGGGCTAATAACTTGGGTTAATGCTAAAACCTGGCTTCTATTAGTAAATAATAATCTGACCAACTAAAAGCAACTGCTTGACTTATCCCCCACATAAAGCTAGTCCACTATAGCCAAACAGGATACTTGCTGAGTATGTTGATGTGTACTCACCCTTGCTCTACACACCAAACCCCCCCCCCCCCATCCCCAGGTTGTCTGTATTGCAACCACTGCTCGGGAGAAGATGAAGCTGTGGACAGAGACCTTCAGGAGTTCCAAGACTACGACGAGTTCTAGGCATGGGTTAGCGGCAACCCCCAGTCGGCTGCCTGTGAAGGCCGCGTTTATCTACGTTTCTTTTCCGCACTTTGATTTATTGTAAGGACTATATGGACGTCTCGGACGTATGATGTAATCGACTATTATTTCCCTTTTTAATACTATTTGAGCACTGTGAGATGATGTCCATGTTATGTAACTGCTGTGTACGTTAATAACTGATCCTGGCACGTACATGGTTCGCATTCGATTTGCCTTCTAAAAACCGGGTGTGACAGAGATGCACATAGATAGAGTAAAGATCCTATCATCGACCGGTATACCTTTTGATCTATGGACTTACCTCCTGTGTCGAGGTCGAGATGCCCATTTGTTCCCATGGGTGTCTTGATGGGCTTGGCATCCTTCATTCCAAACTTGGTAAGTATATCTTGAATGTACTTTGTTTGGATGATGAAGGTGCCTTCCTGGAGTTGCTTGACTTGAAATCATAGGAAATACTTCAACTCCCCCATCATAGACATCTCGAATTTTGGAATCATGATCCTACTAAACTCTTCACAAGTAGATTTGTTAGTAGACCCAAATATGATATCATCAACATAAATTTGGCATACAAACAAATCTTTTGCAATGGTTTTAGTAAAGAGAGTAGGATCGGCTTTACCGACTTTGAAGCCATTAGTGATAAGAAAATATCGCAGACATTCATACCATGCTCTTGGGGCTTGCTTGAGCCCATAAAGCGCCTTTGAGAGTTTATACACATGGTTAGGGTACTCACTATCTTCAAAGCTGGGAGGTTGCTCAACCTAGACCTCTTCTTTGATTGGTCCATTGAGGAAGGCACTTTTCACGTCCATTTGGTAAAGCTTAAAGCGATGGTAAGTAGAATAGGCAAGTAATATGTGAATTGACTCAAGCCTAGCTACGGGTGCATAAGTTTCTCCAAAGTCCAAACCTTTGATTTGTGAATATCCTTTGGCCACAAGTCGGGCTTTGTTCCTTGTCACCACACCATGCTCATCTTGTTTGTTGTGGAATACCCATTTGGTGCCTACAACATTTTGGTTAGGACGTGGAACTAAATGCCATACCTCATTCCTCGTGAAGTTGTTGAGCTCTTCTTGCATTGACAACACCCAATCCGAGTCTCTTAGTGCATCCTCCACCCTATATGGCTCAATAGAGGACACAAAAGAGTAATGTTCACAAAAATGAGCGACTCGAGATCTAGTAGTTACCCCCTTATGGATATCACCGAGAATGGAGTTCACGGGGTGATCTCTTTGAATCGCTTGGTGGACTCTTCGGTGTGGCGGTCTTTGACCCTGTATCTCTTGATCATCTTCCTTGTCTCGATCAACTTCATCTCCCCTTGATCATTGTTCTCCTCTTGAGGTGGCTCATCCTCTTGATCTTCATCTTCATTGTTTTGAGCCAGATCCTCATCTTGAGTTGGTGGAGATGCTTGATTGGAAGATGACGGTTGATCTTATGCATGAGTGGGCTCTTCGAATTCCTTAGGACACACATCCCCAATGGACATGTTCCTTAGCGCGACGCATGGAGCCTCTTCATCATCTAGTTCATCAAGATCAACTTGCTCCCCTTGGGTGCCATTAGTCTCATCAAACACAATGTCACAAGAAACCTCAACTAATCCAGTGGATTTGTTGAAGACTCTATATGCCCATGTGTTTGAGTCATAACCAAGTAAAAAGCCTTCTAGAGCCTTAGGAGCAAATTTAGATTTTCTACCTCTTTTAACAAGAATAAAACATTTGCTACCAAAGACTCTAAAATATGAAACATTGGGCTTTTTACCGGTGAGGAGTTCATAAGATGTCTTCTTGAGGATTCGGTGAAGGTAGAGCCGGTTGATGGAGTAGCTGGCGGTGTTAATCGCCTCCGCCCAAAACCAGTCCGGAGTCTTGTACTCATCAAGCATGGTCCTTGCCATGTCCAATAGAGTTATATTCTTCCTCTCCACTTGTTGGGGGCCTTCGGCTTACGAAGGTCCTCAAAAACAGGATTTAACAGTATTTCTGGAGTATAATGTGTGAACAGGTATCTTCGGACTCAAGTCGGTATCATAGCAGGAGAAGACCAGAATAATACGAAGGTTGATACAGCGCCGAAGAGGTGAGCGGGAAAGCTTCGGTGTGGTAGCAGAAAATGAAACCGACTTAAAGATGAAAAGGCTATTCAGACCTCGATAGATTACTATAGAATTATTATCAAATGTAAAGGGCATGAATGTAATTTTGTATGGGCTGTGTCCCGTGCCTATAAATAGGTGAACAGTACCCCCGTACTGTTCACGTTGATTTGGCATTCGCTTTTGCGTCACACTTGTACTTTCATCTCCTTCAAGCTGAAGGTATATTTGTAATTCGATGTTATTTCTGTTTCTACATAATAATAATGCAAAAATAAGTTAATAATAATATACAATTGTCTATGTTATCCTTCATATTCCTTATGATTCATCCTTCGTCACTGTATACTGTATTTATAAAGGTACGCCCTTCATAACCTTCGTCCGAAAATCATTATATCCTAAGGGAAATAATGCTTCGAAGGACGAAGGACTTTACCGATTAACATTTTCTATGTTGCCTTGTTCTTAACTCATAGCATTTGAGAACAAGTCCCCAACATTGGCGCCCACCTCCGGTGAACTCACTTCCACTCTTGAAGTTTTTGAACACCTTCGGCGATCATAAACCTTTGCTATGGCGCCGAAGAAAGCTTCAGCAACTGGGGCTGCAACCGCTGGACCACAATCAGGAGACTGTCTCCCTTCGGGAAGCCCGAAGCCAGAAAAGGAAAGCTGTTAGCCCGACACCGCCAGAAGATGAGATAGATCAAGAAATCAGAGATATGGAGATGCTCCATCAACAGGTGCAGAGGAAGAAGGAAAAGATGGCCAGGCTAGCTGAGCTGCAAAGGCAGATAGACGAAGCCTCTGAAGAAGTTCGTCATCTTACTCAGGATGAACAACACCGAAGGCCTCAGCACCAAGACCTTCATCAGGAGGGTTTCCTCAACGAAGATGACTGGTATGACAATTTCCATCATGGGAATTTTGTTTTTGATGATGCTTCTCCTCTGTCCGCTGAGCTGCAGGCTACACCTTGGCCTCCGTCCTACAAGCCGCCTCAGCTTCCCATATTCGATGGCCACTCAGACCCAAAGCAGTTTTTGATGAGCTACGAAGCAACAGTATCTTCGTATGGTGGCAATGTTGCAGTCATGGCCAAATCTTTTGTTATGGCTGTCAGGAGTGTTGCTCAAACCTGGTACTCCTCCCTTCGACCTGGAACGATCACTTCATGGCAAAAGCTGAAGGACTTGTTGTTAACCAGCTTCCAAGGGTTTCAGACGAAGCCGGTCACTGCTCAAGCTCTATTCCAGTGCACCCAGGATCACGAAGAGTACCTTCAGGCGTACGTTCGGAGATTCTTGCGTTTGAGGGCACAGGCACCAACAGTGCCCAACGAAATTGTCATTGAGGCCATGATCAAGGGGCTTCGGCCAGGACCTTCAGCTCAGTACTTCGCTAGGAAGCCTCCTCGAACTCTGGAGAAGCTGCTCCAGAAGATGGACGAGTATATTCGGGCCGATAATGATTTTCGCCAAAGAAGGGAGGAGGCTTTCAGGTTTTCTGAAATGACCAGGGGCTTCGGAGGGAGGTTCTATCCAAGGCACGTTAGATCAATTCACAACTCTACTCAAAATGATGATAGGGGGAGCCAGCAGCAAAGGCCACAGTGTTCCTCACAGGCTTCGGGGCAACAGCAAGGCTCCTTCCGACCACCAGCTCCGAGAGGCAGAGGTGCCAGGGGCTTCGGCGGAAGATTTGGCGATCAGCCAAGAAGAATTTTTTGCTTGTTCTGTGGTGAGAACAAAGGCCATACCACCAGGATGTGTCATGTTACCATCCAGAAGCAAAAGGAAATAGCCGAAGCTGCAGCACAACAGGCTCAGCCGAAGCAGGTCATGCACACTGCTTCGTATCATTTGCCTTACATCCCAGAATATGTAGGCAATCACCCTGCAGTTTCTGTTGCTTCGGCGAGTCAACCTCAAGCTTCCTGGCAACAGCCTCCGCCTCCACCACCGCTGCAACAAGGCCAGCAGCCAGAAGGGAGCCAATATGCCCCACACCAAAGGGACTTCAGAGAACAGTCCGAAGCTCGCACAGTCAGCAGCACTGTGCCAGAGTCAAAGCACATCTATTGACAAATATCCTACCTTAATAGCAATCTTTTTCATTCAGTTTATTTTCTGTGTAATAAAGGACATTGTTTAGATTTCATGTAAATAGTTTCGTTGATTCCCACAAGGAAAATATATTTTCTTCACAGGCTCAAGTTGTTGAAGCTCAAAGATTTGCGATAACAAAGAGGACCTTCGAATTATCAAAAAAAAATTTCGAAGCAACAAAAAGTCGTTCTAAGGAACGCAGAGTAAGTTTGCCGAAGTCACAAAAAGCCGTTCCAAAGGGAGCGCAGTGTAAGTTTTCTGCTCCAAAGTCGTTCCAAAAGGAATGCAGAGCATACAGCGAAAAGTCAACGCTCATATCGCCTAAGTAAAAGGCGAAGCGCGAAAAGTCAACGCGAATACCGCTGAAAGTAAAAGGCGAAGAAGCTCCTAAGGGAGGCTTACAGCGAAAAATAAACGCTGATTCCGCTGAAGTAAAAGGCGAAGAAGCTCCTAAGGGAGGCTTATAGCAAAAAGTCAATACTGATTCAAAAAGATTATGTGATTTATCGCAGGATGTGTCTGTACCTTCGGAATAAACATCATTTTACATAACATAACATCATCGCATCATTTCGCATAGCATAAGCATCATACATCATGCTGCATATGGCGCAAGAGGGGGCCACAATATCGATCTTCAGAAGAATGTTTTGGAAAAGGGGAAAATCATGCTAAGTTGCAAGGAAATACACTATTGATCTTCGGAAGTGCAGCTTCGGAAAATATTTTCACGAAGCTTGGATATTATTCATCAGAATACTGCGGATATTGTTGTGACAAATAAAAGTCCTTCTTCACGAAGCATGAAAAGAAGGGAAGGTGTTTTTTCGTCAAAGACTCAAAAACGGTACGTATGTAAAATTTCATGCATCGTAAAGAATGGAGCAGTAAAACAGCCATATTACATTCAGGGTTACAAAATGTTACACATATTACATTTCAGAAGTTTTTACAATAGTATTTAATCTTCTCTCAAAACAACTTCTGCAGCCTCGTTCAGGAGCCAATTAACAACTTCATCCATGATAGCTTCAGCCATCTTTTTAATTTCGTCGTCTCCTTTCAGGTGAGGGCCCGGAGACGCTTTAGTAGGATCTGAAGAAGGACAGGATACGGCTACGTTGCTATTACAAATTGTGAACGAAGTTTAAAATCGAAAATTACAACACAATAAAAACCACTAGTTAATACCTATTTGCCCTTCGGGCTCTGCGCTTTTTTCAGCAGCTTCAGCTACTTCTCTAGCATCGTGAATGCCCTTTTCGCTTTTTCGAATAATTTCTCGGGCCATTTCTCGGCCACCATTATCCCAGACATCGGTGAAAAATTTTCCACCAACCATGCTAGCTTCGGCCGAAGGATCTCTTGCATCTTCGAAGGACAAGGCAGCTTCGGATTGCGCTAAAATCTTTACATGCTCGCAGCCCTTTTTCTCTAAAATGGTGGCAATTCCCCTGGCACCCGAGAAAGCACATATGTCTCCGCGGCTATTTAAAATTTCCTCGAAGGCCTCAGCTTCGTGATCGATCCATTCGTTGGGACCTTCGAGGTTGCCTCTTGTAAAGTTTTCTTCGCTCGAGAATGCGCCGACGCTGGCGAAGCTAGCTTTCAACTTCTTGACACACTCCATAGATTTGTTGTAGCATTTTTTCTTGGACGAACGAAGCTCTTCAACAGTTCCCTCTAAATGATTTGCCCATTGGTCGCTAAGTTCTCGCTTCGTTTCTTCAAGTATGCATTCTTCTTTGGCTCTGGCCAGTTGTTTTCGAAGATCTTCAATTTCACGTTTCTGAGCCTCAGCTTGACCCTTAAAAGTAGCCTCGTCTTCTTTAATTCTATTTATCAATGAATGTAATATTTTATCTTTTTCGAGACCTTCGTTCCTTAGTTCAATTACTTCGGAACGAAGGTTGCTCAGGGCAATAGCGCACCCTTCGTCTTCGGCATCTTTTTGGGCTCTGAGGGCATTGCTAAGTATAAGGCCCTGCGGGGAAGGATATGTGTGCGTCAATAGATTTAAGCAAATGAAAAATTTTGGTTTCAAGAAAAAGTACAAAGATCTCATTTTTTGTACCTTTAAGCTATTGTATGCCAGACTGTCGGCCAGATCGTTTTTCGACAGCACCGAGAGCCCGTCTTCTAGTGTTGGGTATCTGAAACTCCTGCTCATCTCCCGACAGACAGAAATCTCCTTGCTGTCAGGGAGACAATACAGAAAGTCCTCTTCTCCACTGCCGTTAAATATCAACGCCCCCTTTGGATACTTCAGTTTTTGGGCGTAAAGCTGGGCCTCTTGCTTTTCTTTTTCCGATAATTTTTTCCCCGAAGCATGACGAACAATATAATCAAGGACTTTGGGGGATGCTTCGGGGGCAACAGCGCTGATTTCTTCAGCAAGAATTGGCTCTGTTATTTTTTCTTCCTCGGTTTCCAAGGATTTTACTTTCATAGGCTCTGAGGGCCCAGCTTCAGCTTCAGTTTCTTGCTCTAGAGCTTTGGTATCAGAAATTTCAGATTTCGCTTCGGAAGTTGCAACAGTCTTCTTCGGAGTTGTGCTTGAAGATTTAATTGTTTCCAGAACATCTAACACATTGACCATTCTCTTCCTTTTCGGAGTCACAGCTGGCCCCTTTTGGATTTTTGTTGTCTCAACATTTGCTGAAGGACTTAAAACTTCTGATATTTTTGATCCTTCAGCCGATCTTTTTGCTTCTTCCATTTTTTTGACGATGGCGCTTCGGCCAACTCTTTGATTTCTGATAACAAAATCTTTGGTTTTTCCAATTCTGTTTTTGTTGGCGCTTCGGCCATTTCTGCGATCTCTGGCAGCAAGGTTGGCTCGATTGGCTTTTCAGCTTCAGTGGCCGAAGAGGTCTCTCCGGCGAACTCAGGCACCGAGGCTGGTTCAATATAGCGTGGCCGATGTGTGAGGACCTTTATCCTTTTCCTTTTCGGTTCTGGCTCACTAGAAGCAGTTGCAGCTTCTTCTTTCGTAGAGGTTGTACTTTTTCTTTTTTGCCCTCGAATGGGATAACGATAATCAGGGTAGACAAACCCGATTGCATCAAACACCCGGTTCAGCCTTTTCTTTTTTCGGCCTCCGAAGGCTGCTGACAGTGCAGTATCTTCGGCCTTCGAATAAGCCCCAAGCAGTTCATCACTTAAATTTTCAATGCTCTTTAACCAGTCATCATCTGGCTCAACGAATTTATCTCCGAACTTGAAAGTATACTTCAGCCTGATAAGTCCACCTTCGTCGGCCTCCTTTATGGTTTCTTGCGGCATTTCCCATTTCTCCGCGAGCGGCCATACTCTGAAGGCAATATGCTCTTGTACCAAATCTCTCGTTCCAATAAAAGAACAAATAACACCGAAGGCTCTCTGGCATTCTTCGGCAGCTTCATTCATTTCAACCTTCGGCCTCCGCAGGCCGAAGCTTTGCCAGATAGGGCGCATAATTATACCTTTGATATCTTCCCGTACTGTCAGGTCATTCTTCACATAAAACCATTCTGTCATCCAGTCGCCGGGCCATCTCTTCCGAAAGGTTGGCACGGGACAGCTTGACCCAGACCGAGAAACGAAACTGTAGCAGCCAAAATTATTGTGATACTGTTCTTTACCCCAAGGTTTTGTTTCGTATGATAATTAGTGTATATTGCAGAAACTTTTCGCATCAGGCTCCAGACCTTGGCTTCTCACGGCCCACACGAAGATATTCAGCCTTATGATTGCCTCGGGGGTAAGTTGGTGAAGATAGACTTCGAATATTTTCAGCACCTCTACGACAAAGTTGCTCAGGGGAAATCGTAGTCCAGCTTTCAAAAAGCTTCGGTACACTACGACTTCATTCTCTTCAGGGTGTGGACAAGTCTTTTCTCCTTCGTCGGCCCTCACAACGGACAAATCCCGGAAATACCTTCCTCTCATGTTGACAAGATGATTTTCTTTGATAGTTGATTTGCCGAAAACCGCATGGCTTGGTCGCCAAGGGCGATCTTCGGAGTCTTCACCACCACTGTCCACATCATAACTGTCGCTGTCACCAGTATCTTTAGACAAACCTTCTAGAATCTCCTTGGTGATTTTTTCTGTATTGGTCTTCGACATTGCTATAAGAAACCCCAGATTCTTCTCTTCATCGAGACTCAGCTTCATCTCGGTAGCAGCCTTCTTATCTTCAGACATCTTCGGAAACACTAAAAAACTGTTTTCAATGCCGAAGCTTCAAAACTTAAAAGCTCAGCAAATCTTGGTATGCAAGAGCTAAAAATTGAGTGAGCGGGAGCAGATGGCAAGAGAGCGTGCCAAATGAGTTTGCGGTATGATCTTATTTATACGCCCAGTGCGTTGAAAATTGAAAGACCCCACTTGTCAGTGAATGTTGCTATTCTAGCAAAGGGAAGGTGTTTTTTCGGACCTTCGGCGTAAAGCCTTCGTCCATATCGCAATCTAAATTTATTATTTTAAACAAATTAATATTGCGAGGGGCTACTGTTGGGGGCCTTCGGCTTACGAAGGTCCTCAAAAACAGGATTTAACAGTATTTCTGGAGTATAATGTGTGAACAGGTATCTTCGGACTCAAGTCGGTATCATAGCAGGAGAAGACCAGAATAATACGAAGGTTGATACAGCGCCGAAGATGTGAGCGGGAAAGCTTCGGCGTGGTAGCAGAAAATGAAACCGACTTAAAGATGAAAAGGCTATTCAGACCTCGATAGATTACTATAGAATTATTATCAAATGTAAAGGGCATGAATGTAATTTTGTATGGGTTGTGTCCCGTGCCTATAAATAGGTGAACAGTACCCTCGTACTGTTCACGTTGATTTGGCATTCGCTTTTGCGTCACACTTGTACTTTCATCTCCTTCAAGCTGAAGGTATATTTGTAATTCGATGTTATTTCTGTTTCTACATAATAATAATGCAAAAATAAGTTAATAATAATATACAATTGTCTATGTTATCCTTCATATTCCTTATGATTCATCCTTCGTCACTGTATACTGTATTTATAAAGGTACGCCCTTCATAACCTTCGTCCGAAAATCATTATATCCTAAGGGAAATAATGCTTCGAAGGACGAAGGACTTTACCGATTAACATTTTCTATGTTGCCTTGTTCTTAACTCATAGCATTTGAGAACAAGTCCCCAACACCACTACACCATTTTGTTGAGGTGTGTAGGGAGAAGAGAACTCATGCTTAATGCCCTCATCCTCAAGGAAGCCTTCGATTTGAGAGTTCTTGAACTCCGTCCCGTTATCGCTTCTTATCTTTTGATTCTTAATTCGAACTCATTTTGAGCCCGTCTCAAGAATCCCTTTAATGTTTCTTGGGTTTGAGATTTTTCCTGCAAAAAGAATACCCAAGTGAAGCGAGAATAATCATCCACAATTACTAGACAGTACTTACTCCCGCCGATGCTTATGTAAGCAATCGGGCTGAATAGATCCATGTGGAGTAACTATAGTGGCCTGTTCGTTGTCATTATGTTCTTGTGTGGATGGTGGGAGCCAACTTGCTTTCCTGCTTGACATGCGCTACAAACCCTGTCTTTCTCAAAATGAACATTGGTTAGTCCCAAAATTTGTTCTCCCTTTAGAAGCTTGTGAAGATTCTTCATTCCAACATGGGCTAGTCGGCAATGCCAGAGCCAACCCATATTAGTCTTAGCAATTAAGCAAGTATCAAGTTTAGATTTGTTAAAATCGACTAAGTATAGCTGACCCTCTAATACTCCCTTAAATGCTATTGAATCATCACTTCTTCTAAAGATAGTAACACCTAAATCCGTAAAAAAGACAGTTGTAGCCCATTTTCCATAATTGAGATACAAAAAGCAAATTGTAATATAAAGAATCTACAAGAAAAACATTGGAAATGGAATGGTCAGGTGATATAGCAATTTTACCAAGTCCTTTGACCAAACCTTGATTTCCATCCCCGAATGTGATAGCTCTTTGGGGATCTTCGTTTTTCTCGTAGGAGGAGAACATCCTTTTCTCCCCTGTCATGTGGTTTGTGCATCCGCTATCAATAATCCAACTTGAGCCCTCGGATGCATAAACCTGCAAAACAGTTTTAGGCCTTGTTCTTAGGTACCCAAACAGTCTTGGGTCCTTTGATGTTAGAAACAAGCACCTTGGGTACCCAAACACAAGTCTTGGAGCCCTTGTGTTTGCCCCCAACATATTTGGCAACTATTTTTTCTAATTTGTTAGTAAGCACATAAGAAGCATCAAAAGTCTTGAATGAAATATTATGATCATTTGATACAGTAGGAGTTTTCTTTTTAGGCAATTTAACATGGGTTTATTGCCTAGAGCTAGAAGCCTCATTCTTATACTTAAAAGCATGGTGAGAAATAGAATGAGATTTCTTAGCATGAATTCTCCTAATTTTGTGTTCGGGATAACCAGCAGGATATAAAATATAGCCCTCATTATCCTGAACCATGGGAGCCTTGCCCTTAACAAAATTAGACAATCTTTTAGGGGCATTAAGTTTGACATTGCTTCCCTATTGGAAACCAATGCCATCCTTGATGCCAGGGCGTCTCCCATTATAGATCATGCTTCTAGCAAATTTAAATTTTCCATTTTCAATCTCATGCTCATTAATTTTTGCAGTTAATTGAGCTATATGATCATTTTGTTGTTTAATTAAAGCAAGGTGATCATGAATAGCTTCTACATTAATATCTCTACATCTAGTACAAATAGCAACATGTTCAACAATGGATGTAGAGGGTTTGCAAACATTTAATTCATCTATCTTAGATTTTAGCACGACATTTTCATCTCTAAGACAAGAAATAGAATTATTGCAAACATTCAAATCTTTAGCCTTGGAAATTAAGCTAGCATTTTCAGTCCTAAGGCTAGAAATAGATTCATTCAATTTATCAAGTTCCTTAGTCAATTAAACTAGCATTTTCACTTCTAAGATTGGTAATTGAATCATGGCAAATGCTAAGTTCCTTAGTCAAGTTTTCACTCTTCTCTACTTCCTGAGCATAAGCATTTTCACTCTAACATGCTTTTTATTTTCCTTAATAAGGAATTCCTCTTGGTTGTCCAAGAGTTCATCCTTCTCATGAATGGCACCTATTAATTCATTCAATTTTTCTTTTTGTTGCATGTTAGGGTTGGCAAAAAGTATAAGTAAATCATCTTCGTCATCACTAGAACTACCCTCATCACTAGATGTAGTATACTTGGGGGTGGTTCTAGTTTGTACCTTCTTCTTCTTGTTGTTTTTTTGCCATGAAGCATTTGTGGCCGACGTTGGGGAAGAGAAGTCCCTTGTTGACAGCGATGTTGGTGGCATCCTCGTCGGAGGAGGAGTCGGTGGAGCTCTCGTCGGAGTCCCATTCCGGACACACGTGGGCATCACCGCCCTTCTTCTTGTAGTACCTCTTCTTCTCCTTCTTCTTCCCTTTCTTGTCGTTGTCCCTGTCACTATCACTAGACATAGGGCATTTAGCGATAAAATGACTGGGCTTACCACATTTGTAGCATACCCTCTTGGAGCGGGGTTTGTAGTCCTTCCCCCTCCTTTGTTTGAGGATTTGGCGAAAGCTTTTGATAATAAGCGCCATTTTCTCATTGTCGAGCATGGAGGCGTCGATGGGAAGCCTACTTGATGTAGACTCTTCTTTCTTTTCTTCCGTCGCTTTGAATGCGACGGGTTGCACCTCGGGTGTGGAGGTGTCGCCCTGCTCCAAGTCGATGATGTGTTTGGAGCCTTTGATCATCAACTCAAAGCTCAGAAACTTTCCTATCACTTCCTTGGGAGACATTAATTTGTATCTAGTATCCCCACGAATTAATTGAACTTGAGTAGGGTTACAAAAAACAAGGGATCTTAGAATAACCTTGACCATTTCATGGTCATCCCATTTTGTGCTCCTGAGGTTGCGCACTTGGTTGACCAAGGTTTTGAGCCGGTTGAACATAGCTTGTGGCTCCTCTCCTTGGTTGAGGACGAATAGACCGAGCTCCCCCTCGATCGTCTCCCGCTTGGTGATCTTGGTCACCTCATCCCCTTCGTGCGTGGTCTTTAGGATGTCCCAAATTTCTTTGTTACTCTTTAACCCTTGCACCTTATTATACTCCTCTCGACATAGAGAGGCGAGGAGTATAGTAGTGGCTTGGGAGGTAAAGTGCCGGATTTGGGCGAGCTCATCCGAGTCGTAGCCCTCGTCCCCTATGGTAGGTACCTGCACTCCAAACTCAACAATGTCCCATATGCTTGCGTGGAGTGAGGTTAGATGATGCCTCATTTTTTCACTACACATACAATAATCCTCATCATGAAAATATGGTGGCTTGCCTAATGGAACAAAAAGTAATGGAGCGCGTTTAGAAACGCGGGGATAGCGTAAGGGGATCTTACTAAACTTCTTGCGCTCATGGCGCTTAGAAGTGACGGAGGCGGCATCAGAGCCGGAGGTGGAGGGCGACGAAGAGTCGGTCTCGTAGTAGACCACTTTCTTCATCTTTTTCTTCTTGTCGCCACTCTGATGCGACTTGACGCGGGGAGGTGATTCCTCCCTTCCTTTGGCGCCGGACTCCCTTGATGGAGCCTTCCCGTGGCTTGTGGCCTTCTCGCCGGTTTCCATCTCCCTCTTGGCGGATCCTCCCAACATCACTTCGAGTGGTTAGACTCTAAATGAAGTACCGGGCTCCGATACCAATTGAAAGTCGCCTAGAGGGGGTGGATAGGCAGAAACTGAAATTTAGAACTTTAAACACACTACATGCCAGGGTTAGCGTTAGAGCGAATATCAAGTCCGGGAGAGAGGGAAAAAACAAATCAACTAAGAAGTAAAGTGGATGAACACGATGATTTGTTTTACTGAGGTTCGGTTCTAAAGAACCTAGTCCCCGTTGAGGTGGTCACAAAGACCGGGTCTCTTTCAATCCTTTCCCTCTCTCAAACGGTCACCTCGACCAAGTGAGCTTTCTTCCTTGATTTCTCGGGTCACTTAGTCCCCGCAAGGACCACCACATGATTGGTGTCTCTTGCTTCGCTTACAAGGCTTTGAGAATAAGAATGAGAGAAAGAAGAAAGCCAACCAAGCAACAAGAGCAACAAAGAAACACAAGAATGATCCTCTCACAAGTTCTAATGCACTAGAATTGAATTGGGGACTTTGATTGGATTGGAGGCTTTGATTTGTGTCTTGGAGTGTTGCACTTTGCTCTTGTATTAAATGAGGTGTGATGAATGCTTGGATGGTTGGAGTGGAGGTGGTTGGGGGGTATTTATAGCCCTCAACCACTAAACAACCGTTGGGGATGGGCTGCTATTGATGGGCGCACCGGACAGTCCGATGCGCCACCGGACGCTGTCTAGTGCGCCAGCCACGTCACCCAACCGTTAGGGTTCGGGCGCAGACGACCGTTGGAGCTTTGTCTTCTAGTGGCACCGGATAGTCCGGTGCCGCACCGGACATGCACTGTTCACTGTCCGGTGCGCCTCTGACGGCTGCTCTGACTTTTGCGTGCACTGTCCACGCACTGTAGCGTTCACAGGTGTCCGTTGCAGTCGACCGTTGCGCTGGTAACCGTTGCTCAGCTAGTGCACCGGACAGTCCGGTGAATTATAGTGGAGCGCGGCCTGAGAAACCCGAAGGTGGCAAGTTTGGAGTTGTACGGTCCTGGTGCACCGGACACTGTCCGGTGGCACACTGGACAGTCCGGTGCGCCAGACCAGGGCACACTCGGTTTCTTTGCTCCTTTGCTTTTGAACCCTAACTTTGATCTTTTATTGGTTTGTGTTGAACCTATATGCACCTGTAAAATATATAATCTAGAGCAAACTAGTTAGTCCAATTATTTGTGTTGGGCATTCAACCACCAAAATTATTTATGGGAAAAGGTTAAACCCTATTTCCCTTTCAGTAGAGTATGGAGCGTAGGTACCTAAGGTGGGGGACAAAGATTGTCACTCGGTCGAGGCCGCGCAAATTAGGCACTTTAACTCCCAAGCCACGTCTATACTTCTCGCCTCCTTGTGTCGATAGGAGTATAACAAGGTGCAAGGGTTAAAGAGCACCAAAGAAATTTGGGACGTCCTCAAAACCGCGCACGAAGGAGATGAGGTGACCAAGATCACCAAGAGCAAGATGATCGAGGGAGAACTCGGTCGATTCGTCCTCAACAAAGGGAAGAGCCGCAAGCAATGTACAACCGGCTCAAGACGATGGTCAACCAAGTGCGCAACCTCGGAAGCACCAAGTGGGATGACCATGAAATGGTCAAGGTTATTCTAAGATCCCTTGTTTTTTGCAATCCTACTCAAGTGCAATTAATTCGTGGAGATCCTAGATATAAACTAATGTCTCTCAAGGAAGTGATTGATAAGTTTGTGAGCTTTGAGCTAATGATCAAAGACTCCAAACACATCGTCAACTTGGAGCAAGGCGCCACCTCCACACCCGAGGTGCAACCCGTCGCATTCAAAGCGATGGACGAAAAGAAGGAGGAGTCTACACCAAGTAGGCTTCCAATTGACCCCTCCAAGCTCGATAATGAGGAAATGGCGCTCATCATCAAGAGCTTTCACCAAATCCTCAAGCAAAGGAGAGGGAAAGACTACAAGTCCCGCTCCAAGAAGGTGTGCTACCGATGTGGTCAGTCCGGTCATTTCATAGCAAAATGTCCAATTTCTAGTGGAAGTGTTAGGGACGACGATAAGAAAAAGGGAAGAAGAAGGAGAAGAAGAGATACTACAAGAGGAAGGGCGGCGATGCCCACATATGCCGGGAATGGGACTCCGACGAGAGCTCCACCGACTCCTCCTCCGACGAGGATGCCGCTAACATCGCTGTCAACAAGGGCCTCCTCTTCCCCAACATCGACCACAAGTGTCTCATGGCTAAGGATGGCAAGAAGAAGAAGAAGGTACATTCTAGAGCCACCTCCAAATATACAACATCTAGTGATGAGGATAGCTCTAGTGATGATGAAGATAATTTAATGTCTCTCTTTGCCAACCTTAGCATGGACCAAAAGAAAAAATTAAATGAATTAATTGAAGTCATTAATGAGAATGATGAACTCTTGGATAGCCAAGAAGACTTCCTCATTAAAGAAAACAAAAAAATTGTTAAACTGAAAAATGCTTATGCTCAGGAAGTAGAAAAATGTGATAACTTAACTAAGGAGCTTAGCATTTGTCATAATTCAATTTCTAGTCTTAGAAATGAAAATGTTAGTTTAGTTTCTAAGGTTAAAGAATTGAATATTTACAATGATTCTATTTCCTGTCTTAGAGATGAGAATGTTAGATTAAATGCTAAGATAGAAGAATTAAATGCTTGCAAATCATCTACATCTACTTTTGAGCATGTTTCTATTTGCACTAGATGTAGAGATATTAATGTTGAAGCTATAGATGATCACCTTGCCATGATTAAGAAACAAAATGATCACATAACTCAATTAAGTGCTAAAATTGCCGAGCATGAGCTTGAAAATGAAAATTTTAAATTTGCTCGTAGTATGCTTTATAATGGGAGACACCCTGGCACTAAGGATGGCATTGGTTTCCAACAGGGAAGCAATGTCAAGCTTAATGCCCCTAAAAATTGTCTAACTTTGTAAAGGGCAAGGCTCCCATGGTTTGGGATAGTGAGGATTACATTTTATATCCTGCAAACTATCCCAAACATATGATTAGGAAGATTCATGCTAGGAAACCTCATAATGTTTCTCACCATGGATTTATGTACAAAAATGAGGCTTCTAGCTCTAGGCATACCACTCATGTTAAAATGCCTAGAAAGAAAATTCATGTTGCATCAAAAGAGCATAAAATTTCATTTAAGACTTTTGATGCTTCATATGTTTTAACTAATTAATAAATCAGGCAAAGTAGTTGCCAAATATGTTGGGGGAAAACACAAGAGCTCCAAAACTTGTGTTTGGGTACCCAAGGTGCTTGTTCTAACGTCAAAGGACCCAAGACTTTTTGGGTACCTAAGAACAAGGCCTAAAATTGTTTTGTAGGTTTATGCATCAGGTGGTTCAAGTTGGATAATCGATAGCGGGTGCACAAACCACATGACTGGGGAGAAAATGATGTTCTCCTCCTATGAGAAAAATGTTGATCCCAAAAGAGCTATCACATTCGGGGATGGAAATCAAGGTTTGGTCAAAGGTTTGGGTAAAATAGCTATATCTCCTGACCATTCTATTTCCAATGTTTTTCTTGTATATTCTTTATATTACAATTTGCTTTCTGTTTCTTAATTATGCAAAATGGGCTACAACTGTCTTTTTACTGATATAGGTGTTACTGTCTTTAGAAGAAGTGATGATTCAATAGCATTTAAGGGAGTGTTAGATGGTCAGCTATATTTAGTGGACTTTAATGATAATCAAGCTGAGCTAGACACTTGTTTAATTGCTAAGACTAATATGGGCTGACTCTGGCATCGCCGACTTGCCCATGTTGGGATGAAGAATCTTCACAAGCTTCTAAAGGGAGAGCACATTTTAGGACTAACCAATGTTCATTTTGAGAAAGACAGAGTTTGTAGCGCATGCCAAGCAGGGAAGCAAGTTGGCGCTCTCCATCCACACAAAAACATAATGACAACAGACAGGCCGATCGAGCTACTCCCCATGGACCTATTCGGCCCGATCGCTTACATAAGCATCGGCGGGAGTAAGTACTGTCTAGTTATTGTGGATGATTATTCTCGCTTCACTTGGGTGTTCTTCTTGCAGGAAAATCACAAACCGAAGAGATCTTAAAAGGATTCTTGAGACGGGCTCAAAATGAGTTCTGATTAAGGATAAAAAAGATAAGAAGCGATAATTGGACGGAGTTCAAGAATTCTCAAATTGAAGGGTTTCTTGAGGAGGGGGCATCAAGCATGAGTTCTGTTATCCCTACACATCTCAACAAAATGGTGTAGTGGAGAGGAAGAATAGAACTCTACTGGACATGGCAAGAACCATGCCTGATGAATACAAGACTCCGGACCGGTTTTGGGCGAAAGCAATCAACACCGCTTGCTACTCCATCAACAGGTTATATCTTCACCGAATCCTCAAGAAGACATCATATGAACTCCTCACTGGTAAAAAGCCCAATGTTTCATATTTTAGAGTCTTTGGGAGTAAATGCTTTATTCTTATTAAAGGAGTTAGAAAATCTAAATTGCTCCTAAGGCTGTAGAAGGCTTTTTACTTGGTTATGACTCAAACACAAGGGCATATAGAGTCTTCAACAAATCCACTTGATTAGTTGAGGTTTCTTGTGACATTGTGTTTGATGAGACTAATGGCTCCCAAGTGGAGCAAGTTGATCTTGATGAATTAGATGATGAAGAGGCTCCGTGCGTCGCACTAAGGAACATGTCTATTGGAGATGTGTGTCCTAAGGAATCCGAAGAGCCTCCACAAACACAATATCAATAGTCATCTTCCATGCAAGCATCTCCACCAACTCAAGATGAGGATCAGGCTCAAAATGATGAAGATGAAGATCAAGGGGATGAGCTACCTCAATAGGAGGACAATGATCATGGGGGAGATGAAGATGATAAAGACAAGGAAGATGATCAAGAAATAAGGGATCAAAGACTATCACACCCAAGAGTCCACCAAGCAATTCAAAGAGATCACCCTGTCAACTCCATCCTTGGTGACATTCATAAGGGGGTAACCACTAGATCTAGAGTTGCTCATTTCTGTGAACATTACTCTTTTGTTTCCTCTATTGAGCCATACAGGGTGGAGGATGCACTAAGAGATCCGGATTGGGTGGTGGCTATGCAAGAGGAGCTCAACAACTTCACGAGGAATGAGGTATGGCATTTAGTTCCACGTCCTAATCAAAATGTTGTAGGTACCAAATCGGTATTCCGCAACAAGCAAGATGAGCATGGAGTGGTGACAAGAAACAAAGCCTGACTTGTAGCCAAAGGTTATTCACAAGTCGAAGGTTTGGACTTTGATGAAACTTATGCACCCGTAGCTAGGCTTGAGTCAATTCGTATATTACTTGCCTATGCTACTTACCATGGCTTTAAGCTCTATCAAATGGACGTGAAAAGTGCCTTCCTCAATGGACCTATCAAGGAAGAGGTCTATGTTGAGCAACCTCCTGGCTTTGAAGATAGTGAGTACCCTAACCATGTGTATAAAGTCTCAAAGGCGCTTTATGGGCTCAAGCAAGCCCCAAGAGCATGGTATGAATGCCTGCGAGATTTACTCATCACTAATGGCTTCAAAGTCGGTAAAGCCGATCCTACTCTCTTTACTAAGGCTGTTGCAAAAGATTTGTTTGTATGCCAAATTTACGTTGATGATATTATATTTGGGTCTACTAACAAGTCAACTTGTGAAGAGTTTAGTAGGATCACGACTCAAAAATTCGAGATGTCTATGATGGGGGAGTTGAGGTATTTCCTAGGATTTCAAATCAAGCAACTCCAAGATGGCACCTTCATCAGCCAAACAAAGTCCATTCAAGACATACTTAAGAAGTTTGGAATGAAGGATGGCAAACCCATCAAGACACCCATGTGAATCAATGGACATCTCGTCCTCGACATGGGAGGTAAATCCGTAGATCAAAAGGTATACCAGTCGATGATAAGATCTTTACTCTATTTATGTGCATCTCGACCGGATATTATGCTTTCCGTATGCATGTGTGCAAGGTTCCAGGCAAATCTTAAGGAAGTTCACCATAGGGCCGTGAAGAGAATCATGAGATATTTAGTTCACACTCCTAAGTTTAGGCTTTGGTACCCCAAGGGATCCACTTTTGATTTAATAGGATATTCCGATGTCAATTGGGCAGGGTATAAAATTGATAGGAAGAGCAGAGCACATCAGGGACTTGTCAGTTTCTGGGAAGGTCCCTGGTGTCATGGGCTTCAAAGAAACAAAACTCCATAGCTCTTTCCACCGCCAAAGCCGAGTACATTGCCGCAGGCCATTGTTGTGCGCAATTACATTGGATGAGGCAAACCCTCAGGACTATGGCTACAAATTGAGCAAAGTCCCTATCCTATGTGATAATGAGAGTGCAACCGCATGGCGGATAATCCCATTGAACACAGCCTCACTAAGCACATATACATCCGGTATCACTTTTTGAGAGATCACCAACAAAAGGGGGATATCGAAATTGCTTATGTTAACACTCAAAACCAATTAGCCGATATCTTTACCAAGCCACTAGATGAGAAAACCTTTGGCAAACTTAGGAATGAGCAAATATACTTGATTCTCGGAATTTTGATTGAAACATTGCACACATAGCTATTTTATATACCTTTGATCATATCTCTTTCATTTGGTACAAATGCATATTTCTTATTATTCTTGTGCCAAGGCTAAGACTAATGTGTTTTCAAGTGTATTTCTATACTTAGTCTTAGATTGAAAGGGAAATGGAGTCTTCGGCAAAGACAAGGCTTCCACTCCAACTCTAATGGTATCATTTACCCATTGCCGTTACTCCCACAAACTCTCACTGGTATAACTCTTCACTCATATTTACATTACCATTTGGGAGAAAGTATTAGGCCCCAAAGGGGGAGAAAGATGAAAAAGGGCTATCAAAGTCTTCATTTTTGGTGATTAATACCAAAGGGGGAGAAAGTATTAAGCCCAAAGCAAAAGGACCGCAACACCACCATTTCAAAAAAAATCGAAATGAAGTTTTAATTGGTATTTTTCAACTAGGTATCTATTTCAATTGATGTATTCTCAAAATAGTATTTGATATCAATTGGTATCTATGTTTCACTTGATTTGTGAAAGAAAATTTTCAAATTGATATCTATCTCAAAACCCTCTTGAAAGCTAAGAGGAGAATTTCATTCAGTGGAAGTTTTTATTTAGTCAAAGGAAAATCATTTGAAACAGGGGGAGAAATTTCAAATCTTAAAAATGCTTCTTGCAATATCATTTCTATACCTTTGACTATTTGCAAAAGACTTTGAAAAGATTTTCCAAGAGGATTTGCAAAAACAAAACAAGTGGTACAAATGTGGTCCAAAATATTAAATAAAAGAAAAAAAGCAATCCATTCATATTTAGTGAGATTTTCAATTGGTTTAACTCCAAGTAACCTATGCACATTCTAAATGCAAACTAGTTACATTTCTATACTTATTATTTGCTTTGGTTTGTGTTGGCATCAATCACCAAAAAGGGGGAGATTGAAAGGGAAATTGGGTTAACCATTTCCTATAATTATTTTTGGTGGGTGATGATCAACACAAACCCATGAACTAACTAGTTTGTCTAGAATTCATGTATTACAGGTGCATAAGGTTCAACACAAACCAATAAAAGAATCAAGTTAGGGACACAATTTTAGTGGAGCAAAAGGAATCAAGTGTGCTGAAAATTGGCGCACCGGACAGTGTCCGGTGCACTAGGACCGTACAGATGTCAACAAGCCACTCTCTGGAAAACCAGGGCGTGCTCCGCTATAATTCACCGAACTGTCTGGTGTGCCAGCGGAGCAACGTCTATCTGGGCCAACAGTCGACTCTGACAGCAGGAACAGTGCAGCATAGTACCACACAGAAGTCAGAGCAGCGGAGTCAGAGGGACACCGGACTGTCCGGTGTGGCACCGGACTGTCTGGTGCCGCAAGAGGACAAAGCCTCCAACGGTCGATGTTGGGTCTATGCTTCGTCGCCGAAGGTCTTCAAGGGAGAAGCGGCTTTCGGCTGAAGCTGTTTGTATGAGATGGCCGAAGGTTCCTCTCCATGAAGCTTCGACAGTATAAACCGACTTAAAGATAGAATGACTTTTTAGTCCATGAAGGTCTGAGTCAATGTTGTAAGCTTTTATAAGGGGCATACTTGTAATTCCTCACAGGCTGCGTCCTGTGCCTATAAATAGTGAACAGTATTCCGTTGCTGTTCACGGATTCTAGTATTTTGCAATCGCATATTCTGGAATCCTCCTTTTTGTCAAGGCAGAGGTATTATTGTATTCAATAAATATAATATGACTTGTCTATGATTTATTTACCCCTTTTTTGTACTTTTTATTTCATGTCGCCTTACAATATCTATTGAAATTTAATTACGAAGATTTAAGCTCCGTAATTTTACTCTCATCAACCTTCGTCCAAGGCCCATTATCCTCAACGGAAAATGTTTCATGGACGAAGGACGTTAACATTTAACACTTTATGTTGCCTTGTTCTTAATTCATAGCACTTGAGAACAAGTCCCCAACATTGGCGCCCACCTCCGGTGAACTCACTTCCACTTTTTGAGCTGATGGCTTCGTTCAATGACCGAGCTGGAGCTGCTTCGGACCCGAAGCTGGTGCTCCCGATCACAGGTGGTTCGTCCTCAGAACCAGTTAACAAGAAACAAAAGAAGGAAGCGCAGAGAAGGGTACAGCATGTTGGGGTGCAAGGACCCTTCATCAAGTCAAGATGGTCTCACATTCCTATTACCTTCTCCCAAGAGGACCTTCAGCTCAAAGATTACCCACACAATGATGCCATGGTTATCTCTTGTGTTATCAAAGGATTTCTGGTCCATAATGTCTTGGTTGACACAGGCAGTGCAGCTGACATCATATTTGCTAAGGCCTTCAGACAAATGCAAGAGCCAGAAGATAAGATTCATGATGCTACACATCCTCTCTGTGGCTTCGGAGGAAGGCAGATTGTAGCATTGGGCAAGATCACCATGTCAGTGACCTTCGGGTTCATCAATAACACTAGAACTGAGCAAGTTGTGTTTGACATCGTTGACATGGAATACCCTTACAATGCAATTATTGGTCGTGGTACCCTCAATGCCTTCGAAGCAATCCTTCATCCTGCCTATCTTTGCATGAAGATACCTTCGGATCAGGGACCCATTGCTATCCATGGAAGTCAGGAAGCTGCAAGAAGGGCCGAAGGCAATTGGACTGATTCAAAAGCAATCCATAACATAGATGGAGCTGAAGCTTGTGAACAGTACAAATTCAGAAGGGAGAAAGCAGCTTCAGCAGATCAGCCGAAGCCTATGCTCTTATGTGAGGACATAGCAGAGCAGAAGGTGCTGTTAGGCTCTCAATTATCCGAAGAGCAGGAGAAAACCTTGATAAGGTTTTTGTTCAATAACAAAGATGTTTTTGCATGGTCAGCCAATGATCTCTGTGGAGTTAATAGAGATGTTATTGAGCACTCGCTCAATGTCGATCCATCCTTCAAACCCAGAAAGCAAAGGCTTCGGAAAATATCAGATGATAAGGCCGAAGGTGCTCGCAACGAAGTCAAAAGACTCCTCAGTGCAGGAGTTATCAGAGAAGTGAAGTACCCAGAATGGCTAGCTAACACTGTTATGGTAAAAAGGCCAATGGCAAGTGGCGAATGTGCATCGATTTTACAGATCTTAACAAGGCTTGTCCGAAGGATGAATTCCCACTACCAAGGATAGACTCTTTAGTTGATGCAGCAGCTTCTTCAGAGCTCATGAGTCTGTTAGACTGTTATTCAGGCTATCACCAAATTTGGATGAAAAAGGAAGATGAGCCGAAGACTAGTTTCATAACTCCAAGTGGCACATATTGCTATCTTCGGATGCCTGAAGGGCTCAAAAACGCTGGAGGAAGTTTCAGCCGAATGACTGCGAAGGTTCTCCAATCTCAAATAGGCAGAAATGTGCTAACTTATGTTGATGACATCATTGTAAAAAGCACGAAGCAGGAGAATCATATTGCTGATCTGCAGGAGACCTTCGCCAGTTTCAGGCAAGCTGGCTTAAAGTTAAATCCAGAAAAATGCGTCTTCGGAGTGAAGAAGGGGAAATTTCTTGGATGCTTGGTTTCAACAAAGGGAATTGAAGCTAATCCAAGTAAAATTGAAGCTATACTTCGGATGGAGCCACCAACTACAAAGAAGGGGGCTCAAAGATTGACAGGGAGATTGGCATCTCTCAATAGATTCATATCTAGATCAGCAGAGAGAAACTTACCATTCTTCGAAGTGCTGAAGTCAGCCGAAGTCTTTCAATGGGGACCAATCCAGCAGAAGGCTTTCGAAGAACTGAAACAGTATTTGATAGATCTAACAACATTGACTCCACCAATGCCAGGGGCTCCTTTATTATTATATGTGGCAGCTTCGCACTCAGCGGTAAGTGCAGCACTTGTCCAGGAGAAGATTGATGGTCAAGACAAGAGGCAGGCCCCAATATATTTTGTTTCCGAGGTTCTTAGTTTATCAAAGAAAAATTATACAGAGTTGGAGAAGGTACTGTATGCTGTCTTGATGGCCTCCAGGAAGCTTCGGCACTATTTCCAAGCTTACAACATAATTGTTCCTTCTTCACAACCCCTGAAGGATATTATGAGGAACCGAGAAGCTACTGGAAGGATTGGAAAATGGGCTGCAGAGCTCAATGAATTTTGTATTGAATATGTTCATAGATCTTCGATTCAGTCCCAGGCGTTGGCAGACTTCATTGCTGACTGGACGCCAGGGGCTCAGGAGGAGGAAACGAATAAAGACAACGAAGCCTGGACAGTGTTTTGTGACGGATCTTGGGGAACCTTCGGAGCAGGAGCGGCTGCTGTGTTGGTTTCACCTTCCAAAATCAAAACTTGTTATGCGGCAAAGCTTGATTTTAGTTGCACAAATAACATTGTTGAGTACGAAGCATTGATTCTAGGCCTTCGGAAGTTAAAAGCAATGGGAATCAGAAGGGCCATACTTAAAACTGATTCCCAGGTTGTTTCGGGTCATATTGACAAGAGTTGCAAGGCTAAGGATCCGAAGCTTGAAAAATATCTGGATATGGTTCGAAGAGTTGAAGCCTCCTTCGAAGGATTTTCTGTCAAAAATATCCCTCGAGGACAAAATGAGCATGCTGATTTGCTAGCTAAGTCAGCAGCACAGGGGCTGCCTTTACCTTCGGATGTGTTCTTCGAAACAATAAAAGCACCTTCGGTGGAACTTCTTGAAAGAGCAGTCCTTAATATATCTCCTGTTTTTAGCGAAGATTGGAGAACTGAGATCATCTCTTACCTTTAGGGTAAATTCCTTTCAGATGACGAAGCTTATAACAAGAGGATAGAGGCAAGAGCTCGTCCATATGTCATAATAGAAGGGGAGTTGTACAAGCATGGAGTTTGTGCTCCGCTACTCAAATGTTTATCCAGAGCCGAAGGTATAGAGTTAATGAAAGAAATACATGCAGGCCTGTGTGGATCTCACATCGGATCTAGGCCGTTACTTGGAAAAAATTTCCGCCAAGGATTTTATTGGCCGAAGGCAGCTTCGGATGCAGCAGAATTGGTTCAAAAGTGCGAAGGTTGTCAGAAATGTGCAAAAGATCAAAAACAACCTTCATCTTTAACACAGCTCATACAACCCACTTGGCCATTGCAAAGGTGGGGCCTTGACTTGTTAGGTCCGTTACCACCGGCCCAAGGGAACCTGAGATATGTTATAGTAGCTGTGGAATATTTTTCTAAATGGATTGAGGCGAAGCCTTTGGCCACAGTAACTTCGGCCACCGTCCAAAAGTTTTTTTGGCAGAATATTGTTTGTCGTTTCGGGGTGCCAAAGGCTATAACTGTGGATAATGGGACACAGTTTGACTCCGAAGCTTTCAGGGATTTCTGTGACCAAATTGGTACGAAGATCCATTTTGCATCAGTTAGGCACCCGGAGTCAAATGGACTCGTTGAAAGAGCCAACGGCATTATAATGACAGGAATAATGAAGTTAATCTTCAACCAACCCAGGGGAAAATGGCCAGATCAGTTAACCAAAGTGGTGTGGGGCCACAACACAACAACATCAAGGTCTACAGGTTTTACTCCATTTAAGTTGTTATTCGGTGACGAAGCAATAACTCCGGAGGAAGCTAAAGCCGGATCAATAAGGATATTAGCTTCGGCAGAATCAGATTCCGAAGCTACTTATTCTATAGAAAAAGATGCTTTAGAAGGGATCAGACTGCAAGCTGTGGAAAATATCAATAAATATCAAGCCGAAACAGTCAAATGGCGGGACAGAAAGGTTCGGCTAAAAAATATTGAGCCAGGGCACTTGGTGCTTCGGAGAGTGGCCAATCCAGAAACAGTGGGCAAATTGCAGTTGAAATGGGACGGACCTTTCTTAGTAGCATCTTCGTCAAGACCTGGTTCATACAGATTGAAGGATATGGACGGCAATAACATTCCTAGGTCTTGGAATGCGGATGAGCTTCGGCGATATTATGTATAACTCGATGTAATTTTTCATATTTTTTACTTTTTCTTTCATGGCACCCTTTTCCTTTCCAAAGGGGGAGAAAGGTTTTTAATGGGGCCAGCATATGTAATTTCCTTTTTTAGTTCTATAAGAGCAAAATCCCCCAAGGAATGTAAATGTAAAAGCTGAGAACGCACCATCGAGTGCCAAAAGTAAAGGCGAAGAAGCTCCAAAGTCGTTCCTAAGGGAATGCAGAGCTTACAGCGGAAAGTCAACGCTGATTCCGCCAAAAGTAAAGGCGAAGAAGCTCCAAAGTCGTTCCTAAGGGAATGCAGAGCTTACAGCGAAAAGTCAACGCTGATTCCGCCAAAAGTAAAGGCGAAGAAGCTCCAAAGTCGTTCCTAAGGGAATGCAGAGCTTACAGCTGAGGGGTGATTGTTTTTAAGAAAATAGTGGCTATGAATATGGCTTCGGATACGTGTTTGGCCATTCATTTGCACATCACATTACATCATAACATTTGCATTCATAAACATTCATTTAGGCATATGTAGGATAATCATCTTCATGGCATAAATGGTTGCTTCGGCAAAAAGAAAAAAAAAGAAAAGGAAAAAAGAGCTTCGTGTACAAAAAGGAGAGCTTCGGAAAAAAGGAAAAATGTTGTTTTCTATGCTTTGCTGCGTACGAAAAGAAGGGAAGGTGTTTTTTCGCCTTCGGCTCAAAAGAAAATTTCGTCCACACCAAAGCATTTCTCATACATATATGATAAGCTATGAACAGAAGTTATCTCAAAAATTTTAGTTACATTTACAAAAGTTATCTCAGAAGTTTCTCAAGTACTGTTTACAGTCTACTATCTAATCTCCAAGAAGCTTTAGCTTCGGCGTCATTTTTGATCATCAGCTTCGGCTTCGTCATCCTATATGATTAAGGTCATTGTAAGTCAAAATTAAGCTCTCAGGAAAAGGTAAGCATAAGGTATGATTTCTTACTGGTTCAAGGTGGCTACGAGCTTCGTCTCCAGCCTTTTCCCGCCCACCTTTTGTCCATATCATTTTTATAAATCTATTCGAGATACTTCGGGCGAGATCAGGGATATCATCCAGGATTGATGGTGATAAGGTGAAATTTGGCCTGTTGACAATCTTTGCATGATCGCAGCCAGCCTTCAGGAAAGCTGCAGCAGTGCCTCGAGAAGCCACCCAGGCACAGAAGTCACCATGCCCAGCTATGACTTCGTCGAGCTCGTCAATCTCCCCCTCAATATGTTCGAAGGTTTTCGGTAGATCTTCAGCTGAGGGGGTGAATTTTTCACTGCTGGCTCCAACTGAGTAAAAAATCTTTCTTAATCGTTGAATGCATTTATTGCTAAATTCCAAGCTTTTTTCTTGAAGACTTGTCAGTAGTTTTCTCAAGTCTGAATTTTGTTGAGCTTCGGCTTCAAGTTTTGCAGTAAGCTCTAGCTTTTCTCGCTCGAACTGTTCAGACTGGCGGAGAAGCTTCGTGTTCAGTTCTGTTATTTTTGCTTCAGCTTCCGCCAACGAACCTTCGGCTGCTTGCAGCTCAAAGTTCTTTTTCTCAATAACATCCGATTGCTCCTTTATTTTGTTTTCCAAATTTTCAATTATAACTTCTTGCTTCTTATCTTCAAAATCTTGCTGCATTTGCAAGGCTTTGCTCAATAGCATACTCTGCACAAGAACAACCTTCGTCAGACATGTTTTCATCATTAGAAACAATGAGCTAAGGTAAAAGTAGTTCACCTTGAAGTTGGAGTAAAATAAACTACCGACGATATGTTGTCGTCGGTAGCGGCTGATGTCTGTTTCTAGCTTCGGAAAGCCGATATTCTTGGACAGAGTACTGATAACTTTGGCTCCTATTTGATCTCGAATACAATTTAAATTTTCATCATCAACGCCTCCGAAGAGGAGTGCCCCAGGCTTGTATCCACAGGATTTAGCATATTCTCTAAGCTCTTCCATTTCAGCTTTTGATAGTTGTTCTCCAACTAAATTCTAGAACATGAAGGCTTCGTTTTCCGAAGCTTCATCAGCGATTTCTTTTCCTTTCCCCGACGCTGCGGTTACTGCCTCTTTGGCGACGGTTGTAGCCTCTTCTGCAGCCATGTCTAACAGTATTTGGTCAATGTGTTCAATTGTACTCTCCAGGTTTAAATCTTCAGCTGAGGCAGCTTCAGCAGCTGCTACCTCCGAAGGTGCAATTTCAATATCTGTCCCCTCTGCAGCTGCTGGTATTTTCTGGGCTGAAGCTCTTGGCGGCGTCTTGTCGATCACCTCTGTCACGGTGATAATTCTTTGTTTCTTCGCCTTGATTGTTTTCTTCAATTTTTCGGGCTCCTTGTCCTTCTGAAAAACTTTGTCAGTTGAGGGCCCAGTGGACTTAGCTTCGTAGGTAAAGATTCGGTCATTACCTTCAGAATTTCCTCAACGACAGCAGCAGAAGGTGATGCGGGGGTTTCTTCTGCTTCGGATATTTGTTGCTTCGGAGAAGAAGCTTTCCTCTTTTTCGGAATTTTCTTTTTTAATGGTTCTTTTTCTTCATTCATGGCCTCAGTTGTCCTTTTTCTTTTTTGGCCCCCAGCACCCTTGTTCAGATTTTCATAATCAGGGTAATCAAAGCCCAAGGCGTCCAACACTCGATTTAGCCTTCGCTTCGGACGGGTGCCGAAGGCTGCGGTCATCAATTGATCTTCTTTTTTGGAATAATTGCCAAGTATTTCATTACACATTGCTTCAATCGTATCAAGCCACTCTTGGCAGGGTGCTTTAAAGTACTTTTTAAACTTGAAATAGTAAGGTAAACGTACGAGTTCACCTTCTTTCTTTTCCCCCTGTAGCTTCGGCATTTCCCATTCTTTCAAACTGGGAAAAACTTTGAATGCTAAAAACTCTTGAACCAGGTCCCTTGTGCTGATATGCTCTGCAATAATTCTAAATTCACTCATTGCTTGTTGTGTTGGACCTTCGGGTGTCATGTTGCAGCGAGGTCGGGTTTCTCCGAAGATTAATTCCAGCGGGCTTTGTACAAGCTTTTCCTTGTCGTCATCAACCTTGACATAGAACCACTCTGATTTCCAACCTGCTGCCCACTTGCTTCGGTAGCTAATTACAGGAAACTTTGTAGTTTTCCGATAGGCGAAGTTATAGCAACCAAAATTATCGTGCAATCCATCTTTTCTAGCCTTTGTTTGATAATGCAACTCGTGAACCCGGCAGAAGCTGTCCGCAAATGGTTCCACTGCTTGGCTTCGGAGTGCCCAGATATAAACAATAAGCCTAACGATAGCGTTAGGGGTCAGCTGATGAAAATAGATACCGAACCTCTTCAGCACCTCTGCAATGATCCCATGTAGGGGGAATCTTAATCCAGCCTTTAAAAAGCTCTTGAAAATAACAATTTCGTCTTTCTCCGGTTTTGGGGTAGTCTCTTCTCCCCCGAAGCGCAAAAGCTTCTTCTGATTTTCAGTAAAAAAGCCCGATTTTACCATCTTGGACAGATCAGCCTTCGAAACAGTAGATTTCCCGAAGTCCAAGTGGCTCGGCTTGCTTGGCATGGCAATGCGATAATCATCTTCGGAATCAGTTTCCTCAATATCTTCTTCCTCTGCTTCAGCGATTGCTTGTTCTGCTTGTTCTGCATCATCATGAGGGATCTTTTCCGAAGTCACTAGACCCGATCGTTGCATAGCTTCGGAGATAGGGAGAGTCTCCGAAGCTTCAGTTTCTTCCCCCTCGCGCTCAACCCTGGCGGTAGAGCGGACTCTGGCCATTTAATTATGAACTTGTGAAACTTTAATATTTTCTTCCTCCGAAGCAGGTTTCAAACTGGAGCTCCGTTCGATTCCGACAGACAAGCTTCGGCGATGGTTAAAAATTTTGGCAGCAAAACAGTGCAAATAGCAATGAATGCTGTGGTAACTTCACACCTACTCGTCTGTTTATATAGTGCTGCAGGTAAGAAGGCGAAGCGCCAGAATTTTTACACCAGGCGGACACCCTCTTGCGCTCGCTGCGCGGTGGACCGCAGGGACAAACAGTAAACTCTGCAAGGTGGGACCGCGACGTGCTGGGAAATTAAATCGTTTCTCGGCAACGAGCTCAGGGAAGGTGTTTTTTGGACCTTCGGCTCCCCGAAGCTTAAGAGACTTTTTTCACGGATCAAGCTCGTTACGAAAAACGATCTAGCGCCGCGAAAGGGGCTACTGTTGGGTCTATGCTTCGTCGCCGAAGGTCTTCAAGGGAGAAGCGGCTTTCGGCTGAAGCTGTTTGTATGAGATGGCCGAAGGTTCCTCTCCATGAAGCTTCGACAGTATAAACCGACTTAAAGATAGAATGACTTTTTAGTCCATGAAGGTCTGAGTCAATGTTGTAAGCTTTTATAAGGGGCATACTTGTAATTCCTCACAGGCTGCGTCCTGTGCCTATAAATAGTGAACAGTATTCCGTTGCTGTTCACGGATTCTAGTATTTTGCAATCGCATATTCTGGAATCCTCCTTTTTGTCAAGGCAGAGGTATTATTGTATTCAATAAATATAATATGACTTGTCTATGATTTATTTACCCCTTTTTGTACTTTTTATTTCATGTCGCCTTACAATATCTATTGAAATTTAATTACGAAGATTTAAGCTCCGTAATTTTACTCTCATCAACCTTCGTCCAAGGCCCATTATCCTCAACGGAATAATGTTTCATGGACGAAGGACGTTAACATTTAACACTTTATGTTGCCTTGTTCTTAATTCATAGCACTTGAGAACAAGTCCCCAACAGTCGACCAGCTCTGAACCCTAACGGTTGGTTGACGTGGTAGCACACCAGATAGCGCACAATACCTGTCCGGTGCGCCCATTGCTAGCAGCCTTGGCCAACGGCTACCAAGGTGGTTGGGGGCTATAAATACCCCCAACCACCACAACCTTTGGCATCCAAGTTTTTCAGAGATCACATTCAATACAAGAGCTAGTGCATTCACTCCAAGACACATTTCCAAAGATCAAACCCTCTCTAAGCCTAGAATTCAACTCAAACATTTAGTGACTTGTGAGAGAGTGTGTTCGTGTTCTTTTGCGCTCTTGTTTCTTGGATTGCCTTTCTTCTTTCTCATTCTTGTTCTCAAGTGACTTGTAATCAAAGCAAGAGACACCTAAGTGTGTGGTGGTCCTTGCGGGGTCTTAGTGACACGATTGATTAAGGAAAAGGCTCACTCGGTCTAAGTGACCGTTTGAGAGAGGGAAAGGGTTGAAATAGACCCGGTCTTTGTGACCTCCTCAACGGGGACTAGGTTCTTTGGAACCGAACCTTGGTAAAACAAATCATCGTGTTCACTCGCCTTGATTCTTGTTGATTTGTTTTCTCCTCTCTTCGGACTTGAATTTAATTCTAAAGCTAACACACGGCTTGTAGTGTGTGTTTAAAGTTATAAATTTCAAATTTCGCCTATTCACCACCCACTAGGCGACTTTCAATTACACCAAAGCATATGAACAAACAAAGTAAGAATATCCTACGCGTCGCTACGAGATAGTAGGTTTGAGAACCATTAAAATCGGAGCTAAAACAAAGAATTTATGCAAAAAATCTAATAGATGGGATCTAATAGACATTGCATTTAAACTAAGCAAGTATTAAATTAAAATATTTGAGTTGGTATTAATCATTAACAATTATTTATAAAATGCATTGGTTAGAACTAAAATTAGATTAACTAGATTATCTAGCCAATTAACATTAATTAAATAAGTAATTAATTAATTAAAGCATGTGGTATAATTAAAACAATGTTATTACTATGTACGCAAAAATTGATATAAACCCAACACAACTTGAACAGATTAAAACAAATTATTTGAGCTATAAGATATCACATTTTTAATAAATTTGTTGGCCTGCACATAAAAAGGTGACATGAGGGTGGGAAATGTTTGTTTACAAATGCATGACCTAGCTGTTACCACTTATCATGATTGTACCTACTTTTAAATTTGTGTTGTATAACAGCCTTGCATGTAAAATGGTATATGGCGGTGGTTATTTATTAGGTGGGAAGCGTCAAGTCTATCATACGGGAAAGACCCCTAACCTACCACTAACTTACCTTCCAATGAATCTCTTCACTCCCTTGGTTGTTGCTGGTCATCTCGGTTTTTTATTATGAACCGGAGATCTGATCGACGAACCGAAAGCGCAGTGACGAAGCTCTCGCGAGCTGGTCAAGGCGATGTTCTGGGCTGCCTCGGAAGATGAACAGACGGTGAGAAATTACTCGTCGAAGTTGTCGCTAGAGTTTGGGTGAGAGTCAAACTTCGACGAGCTGGCCATATAGGCTTATGGCTGCGAGCTTAGCTAGAGGCGGGCTGTCGTGGTTTGGATGACGGCGGCGCTGCTGCGAGGCTATAGAGGAGATGAGTCTATGATTGATGGCTTGAGATGTTATGGTGGTATGTATTTATATATGCTAGGAGGTGGGTGGTTACATGACAGATCTAATCTTGTACTTATATGTTACAATCCTATCCTAGGTGGGTGGTTACATAACAGATCTAATTTGATACTTATTTGTTACAATCCTATCCTATCTGTTAGGAACTCTAACTTATATCTTTTATTCCAATAAAATTGTTGTTAATTTATACTAATCATATTAGACCTTTAATTTAAATAAATCTTAGAATATATTTTTTATTTAATTTTTTAAATTAATTTTTGGGTGTTATACGCAAGCTGAAAGGAGTATGTTCTTAAATACCTTATTGTGATATCCTAATTTGTATCGACTTTACCTAAAATATGTTATGTACAAACAAACCGACCAAACATACATCGATCCATTATATTAGTTTATATTTTTTATTTCTGCTTTCTATTTTAAATTTAAAATTCAAGTCCAATTTAGAACTAAGTTAAATTTTCTATTTCAAACATAAATTGCTACAAACAAAAACTCAACATGATTTATGCAAAGCTTTTTTATTAATTAATTTATCCATTTAAGCAAATGAAAACCAGTATGAATAATTCATGTAAGATGTTTTACAATACTAATTATTGAAGAAAATATTTCAAACACATAGCCAGATTTTAGAAGTACAATAAAATAAATTTATAATCTTCACATATTTATTTAAAAGGATATAATTTCATATGTAAACTCTATATTTAGATATAGTTTAACTTAATTCTTTTTTTAGAGAATAGATCTTTAACACAAACGATAGTTCACATAAGAATATTTTCGGTAATCTATTATTTGAAAACACATTTATTTAAATCACGAAATGAGTTTCCTAATTTATCCAGAATGTGATTTCTACGCGTTGCAAATTCTACCCCCTTAAAAATAATATCGTCCTCGAGATTAGTAAGAAAAGGGATGCAACGACTTTGGTTTGTGGTTTACCTTTTAGTTTCTAAAAAATCGAAGTTTTTTTCTTCTTTTAAGTACCAATTAACATGTGCGTTTAAGAAAGCATTGGTATTTTTTAGGTATAAGATAATATATGGTAAGAGTAAGGGTAGGTTCTAACAAAAAAGAAAGACTCCATCTCGAATGGTGAATCTTGATTCATCTGAAGATCTGGTTCTACTCATATCCTTCGTTGTCGAGGTTGACCTCCTTCTTTCCTTCGGTCTTGGTGTGATCATCCGGGTTAGGAACATATAGTTAAGATATATGTGGGTAGGATGGATTACATGGTGTAGGAAAGTCTGAATCTTTGTTTTGTTGTTAGGTTAAAACAGAGTGGTTATGCAACTATCATATGGGTAAGGTAGTTGCATATGGTCAGATAGTTGTATATGGTCAAGTTAGTCTAGGGCACCAATTTAGGTTAAAACATATTTATAGGAGTAAGGTCTAATATATTTCACAAGTATTAACTAACCTGTTAAGTAACTCACATTAGATTAGATCATATTAGTTTAGATGGGATCTAGATTAGATTGGTATGAGTAGATTACACTTGATAAAATATAGTTAATTTGGATTAGATCATGGTTGTTACTCTAGGGTGGGATAAGTACTTTATTAGGACAAGATGAATCTATAAGGTTATGATATATTCTTTTAAGATAAGATGGATTTATTAAGATAAGATGAATCTATTAAGACAAACAGATATATTAAGATATGTCATCTTGTTAATTGATTAATCTTCTTTTATTTTTAATGAGGATAATCTAAGTTTTATTAGTTATCTAGAAAACATATTTTTATACCTAAAATAATATATGCAGATGCAATTACGGACATTACTCTACAACTCATCACACTCATTCAAAGAACCAAATGAGACAGGTATCATAAGAACAAACATTCACGCGTATAGATACCTACAAAATTAGTTTTTTATGCCTATGATTAGAACTCCTATTCCTAAGGGTCACTTTGGTACAAGATTCCAAGGTGTGAAATCATATTTTAGTTTCAATAAAGAAAAGGTAAGAGTAATCGGAGTATAGCAGCAATAGATGAAAAAAGATTAAGGAAAGTTTAGAAAGAATTAGAGTAGTAAGGGTAAGTAGGTAAGGGTTTTGTCCAGTTCTATCTAGGTTACGTCCTATAGTCAACATTCCTTGAGACCAGTTCTGTCACACCTAGATTTAAGGGGCAAACCCAAGCGTGAATCAAATATGTGCTAGGATCAAGTCTCACACATAAGATGACTCATGGTACAGAAACAAATTTCACATCTTTACTATATGATAGGAGTTCTATACAAAACAGCTAAATAATTACATCATACGAAGACAACGATCCCGCAACCATAATTGACTGGGAGATGACGGCCTAGACCTCTCACGAACTCATCACGACATCCTTCATGCTCCTTATCTTGTGGTACATGTCCTTGACCTGGGGGATGTGAGTACAGCAAGAGTGAGCTCACATACGTTCATCACTCAACAAGTTGTGGGGAATAATGTGTATGAGCTGACTTACGGTGGGGCTCATGTGAAGTGTAAGGCTTACGAAAGAAGATGGTTAAAGCTTAGCATTGCTTTTAAAGTTGGTCAAAGTTTTATTAGCAGTTACTAAGTATAAATAGATACCATCCCAATAAAACAAGAGATCACAATTAATAATAAATCCCATAATGCAATGCAAATGACAGATTAAATTTAATTCCATAAATTAATCATGCGAGAGTCTTGAGTCGCTCTTGACCATGAGCACGGCTGATATACCAGATTTACACTCTACAGAGGTTGCACCCTTTACCCACAAGTCGTGTATCCCATCTAGCTAGGGTTTGGAAGGCCCTTAGACACTTCCGAGGTGAATGGCTAGGGATCCACTACAAGGCCTTTACAATGTTGTACTAGCTTCAGAAAACCCGCTACGATTTCGTGAGAAGAGCGATATAGAAATCTCTCGTCCGAAAAACCATTGCAGCATGATCGACCCGAGAACCTCCCTACACCGGCAACTCCTCTATCGCCCTTGCCCCTTTTTGGTAAGATAGTCCTCAAATAGCTTTCCTAATTAGTCAGCCAAGGGCGTCCCATTCCACCCTTGTGGTATCACGTTATCTCAAGTTAAGCTCCATGTCCCAATTAACACAATAGTATCATGAACAATAATTAAACCACAATAATAATGGAACATGATCATAATTTAGATATTATATTAATCCCATAACCAGGTAGACAATAGCAAGTCTACATAATAGTTCATTTGTTTGCAAGGTGTGGGGTAAAAAAACTAAGGTAACCTATTAAGTCCCATCAAATTAACCTGAGCATGTCACAGTGATTAACAGAGAACATTATTAGGTAAAGAATATTGATCAAGGGCACAACTTGCCTTATACTTAAGATTCTAGGTACTTAACTAAATTAGTTTTCAGATTTCTCGTCACATCGCTTTTATGCGTAGCAGTACATACAATCATGCAAAGAATGGGTATGGTAACATTACACCAAAGCATATTTACAAACAACATAAGAATATCCTACGCGCCGCTACGAGATCATAGGTTCGAGAACCATTAAAATCGGAGCTAAAACAAACAATTTATGGATAAAACGATATTTTGGATGCAATAAATCTAATAGATGGATCTAAAAGATATTGCATTTAAACTAATCAGGTATTAAATTAAAATATTTGAGTTGGTATTAATCATTAACAATTATTTATAAAATGCGTAGGTTAGAACTATAAATTAGATTAACTAGATTATCTAGATAATTAACATTAATTAAATAAGTAATTAACTAATTAAAAGATATGGCATAATTAAAACAATGTTATTTCTACGTATGCAAAAATTAATATAAACCTAACACAACTTAAACAGATTAAAACAAATTATTTGACATAGAAGATGTTATATTTTTATTAAATTAGTAGGCATGCACAGAAATAGATGACATGACAGTGGGAAAGGTTTGTTTACAAATACATGACCTAGCTGTTGCTAGCTTATCATGATTTTAACTACTGGTAAATTTGTGTTGTATAGCAATCTTGCATTTAAAAAGGTATGTGGTGTTGGTTATTTGTTAGGTGGGAAGTGTTAAGTCTATTATACGGGAAATACCACTAACCTATCACTAACTTACCTTACAATCAAGTTCTTCACTCCCTTGGTTGTTGCTGGTCATCTCGATTTTTTATTATGAACCGGAGATCCGATCGACGAAACGGAAGCGCGGCGACGAAGCTCTCGCGAGATGGTCACGACGATGTTCTGGTGTCACACCCAGTTTTGGAAGTTAAACCGAATGCGAACCATGTACACCCGGATAAGAAATTCCAGATTTTAGATAACAGACATAACGTAATCACAAGGTATGGTCGAGAGATGGGAAAGGTAAAGGCAACACTAAACAGAAGCACAACCAAGGATGGAGTTGAAAACTCGCAAGCGACAAAGAAGAGGATACGACCAAGGGAAAAGTAGGTAAAATACAATGCTCAGATTGAGATGGAAAAGAGGATATTTTAAAGGCCGATATAAGATAAACATCAAGGTAAGATATAGAGGTGATAAGGATAAAGGTGCTAATGATGAAAAACATAATCCATGGATAGAGTTAAGGCAAGACTCGCAAAGTGACGAATTGGAGAATACAATCAAGTATAAGATAAGTGAGGTTCCAATAGAAGAGTTGAAATAAGAATTAATTACTGAAGGAAATTATAAGGAATTAACGAGATCACCAAGGATGTGCAAATAAAATGACCGCTCCTAGATCATTAAGAAACAAGGGTGGTCAAGGGCATGTTAACTGAAATGTCTTAAACAAACATTAGGGTATGAAGATAAACATATATAAAGATATAGGAGTATACAAGATGCTAATGATATGAGCATACTATGAACAAGGGAATAGAAATTGCCGAAAGATAATGACTTAACAACGGAATAGGAAGAGGTCTCAAAAGACAAGAAGATTGTAAACATATAAACTGGAATGTTTAAATGGGCAGTAGAAATTCAGATGTAAGTATTTGAAACAAGAGTATTAAAGAATTCAGGGATATGGGTATGTCAATAACAAAGGAATAAGAATTGCCAATTGGTAGAAATTTAATGATGGAAGAGGAATAAATCCAAAAAGGCAAGAAGGTTATGGTTAGGGGCATCTACAAGGGTGTCGGAAGCACAAGAGTGAAATCAGATCTAGTAGATTGAGAAGAGTATAGACCGTAATGGAATAAAACACTTTTGGCAAGGGGGCATATAGAAGCACAACATAGAATTAGTCGAGGTGACTAATATTTTGAAGCAACATCAAGGATGAGGTGCAGTAATAGTCAATAAGTCCTTTAAACGGCCAATGCTACTCTAGGCTAGCGGTCCTACAGTCAGCAAGGGCTTTGATACCACTTATGTCAGACTCGGTTTTGGAAGGTAAACCGAATGCGAACCATGTACGTGCCAGGATCAAAAATTCACGTACACAGCGATTACATAAATGACTCATCATAGCACAATGCTTCGAATAACAATAAAGAGTAAGTAATAATACTAAAGACTAGAGTCATTTACATAATATAAATCAAAGTACACAGAATAGAAACATAGCCAACGTAAATAAACCCACCACAGGCAGCTGACTAGGTGAGGTCGCTAGCCAAATACTCGAAGTCCTGCAACTCCTGGAGATCCGCCTCGACGCCTTCTTCTTTACCTGAGCATAGATTGCACCAAAGGCAACCTGGTGTTTTGTGAAAGCAAGGGTGAGTACACATCAACGTACTCAGCAAATGTCCCGTTTGGCTGAAGTGGACTAGCTTTATGTGGGGTTAGGGTCAAAGAAGTTGCTTTTAGTTCGTCAGGTATTTATTACTAGTAGAAGCCATGTTTTAGCAATAACCAACCCGTGAATCATTTCCTCATCGAGGAACATCATTATCATCATCGAACCAAAAACCATTAATAGAACCATTGAATATCGAACCAGCTATATCTCTAATCAAAGAGGATCCCAAGGTTGCTCTTAACCGTGAGCACAGTTGATATATCAGTTTCATAACACTCTGCAGAGGTTGCACACTTTACCCATTAGCCGTGATTCCCTTTCTGCCCGAGGATCGCGACTCCCCATTGATCACTTCCAAGGTGAACTTGCAGGGTCTCACTACATGACTTTTCCCTAGGGTCCTCACTATGCGAATGTTGGAAATGACCATTTCATAAAGTCCATATGATGTCCCAAAACCTATACCTCTGCCCTCAAGAAAAAGCCGTGGGACGATGCCTGTACCTAGATCCCTGAGCGAGAATATAGGAGCCATAACAGATGCCTCCGTTCCCCCAATGACCAAAACCAGCACCCAACATAAGACTTCCCTAATTACTTGTCCAAGGGCGTCCCATACCACCCTCATGGTTGCACTGTTTTCCTAGGTGGTCTCTCAACGAACAGGTCATTACGGAGAGGTACTCAGGAAAACAGCCTGAGTCCACAAAAGTATCACAGTTCATCATCATAATCAAGATAACATCATCATATCGTAAATATTTACAGCAAGTTCATTGATTAAAGTAAAAGCAATAGCATGAAGCTAACCATAGGAACCCAAAAGGTGATCAAGGACAAGGTAAATACAAAGCTAGTCAATCCTTAGGTTTCAATTGATTAATGCAGGGTAGTGATTTATAAAGTAAATATGACATAATGGGTCAGATGGCACTTTCCTTCACCAAACAGATGCTCAGGGTCCTCAATATCGTAGAACTCGAAGAGCTTGATCTCAGGACCATTGGTTCACCAAATCTTGATCGTCGATTCCTCGAAGCTCGGGAACAGATCGCAATCTATTCGCGACGCGCAACGAATACAAACAGGCACAAGCAAACATATACTTGCATAAGAACATTACATCATACAAGATAAAGTATTATCAAAACGAGCAATATAAAAATAGAGAGCGCTTCGACGGTTACGCTGGGATAAGAAACGCGATGGTCGAAGCTATGGTCGAGAAGTCTAATGCTTACGCTACGCAAGTAATAGTTAGGACATTTAATTCGACATTATCAAATATAAATTGTAACTTCTATTTAGTTTTGATTAAATCTGCTACACTAACAGCTGCTAAATAAATAAGTAATATAATTAGCTCGAGAGATTCTAAGCGAGGCGAGTTTACGATGCGCGAAACAACATGATAGCGTGTGAACGACACGCGGACATGCGCGACATAGCACGCTGACGACACATGAAAATAGTATGCGTGACTAGCGCGAACGACGCGCGAACCAGCACGCTACCACATGTGGAATAGCACGCACGACAGTCAAGAAAACTAAATAGGTGACATGTTTGTACTAAACAATTATTAAATAAATAAAAAGTAGTTAAGTTAATATTAGCCATGTCAATGTTTATTATAAAAAAGCAATTTGAACAATACACATTTAATCTAATTGGGATGATAGCCTAATAAATATTAGTCGAGCAAAGCTTAAGTTAGTTATCTAAATATGTGACATGACGAATTAACGTTATTAACATTAGTGTTTATAAACGAAAACAATTTATTATCACGCGCAGACGTCGCGCGACACACGTGATCGACACGCGAGATACGCGTGACACGCGAACCAGACGCACGGCACGAACGCGCGAAAGAATGTCGACGACGCGCAAACAGCGCGCAAATGACACGCGAACACGCACGCGACAACATGCGAGCAGTACGATACCGTGCGAATAATGTGTGACGACGCGCGGACAATGTGCGGCGATGCGCACGGTCCGCACGCGCGACACGTGAAGACAACGTGTGGTGACGCGCGCAAAACAACACGCTTGATCCAGCACGCCATCGCGTGCGGAACAACATGGGCGACATACAAGAAATACTTAAATAGATGTCGCACATACACTAAGCGAGTATTAATTTAAAATGTTTGAGTTAGCATTAATCAAATTAACGCGTATTTGTATAACGCAAGTTAAAACTATAAATTAGTTTTAATAGGAAAGTCATTCTTTTAACCACTATCGAATGAACAAATAATTAATTACTTAAGACCTGCGACATACCAAAATAATGTTACTAATAATAAATTGATGTCGTTACGAAGTTAACACAACTGGAACAAGTCGTGACGGGTTTACGATGCAAATTATATTGAATAAATAGCATTTCTCGAATTTAAACTACGTGGCACGATTCTATTGGTCGAAGCGAAGCCACACGAAGGGCCATACGGAATACAACCACATAGGATGAAAACGAGTGGGATCTAGTGTGGCTAGCATCTCCTCCAACTGCTCACTCACGCGCAACATAAATTGGTGGTTCTTCTTCAACCTCAAGAACGCAGGAGAGGGGTTGGACTGGCCTGGCCGGGGCTCACCGGACAGAGGCCGCGCCAGTAGGGGGACGCGCGCTAGAGGCACAGGTGGCCGGCCGCGCCTAGGGACTCCAGGCCGCACGCGCGGGGCACGCCGGGCTGGCCGTGAGCCGCGTTGGCCGTGCAGACCGAGTCGCCAATGGCTGGCCGCGCCAGACCACGAGTCGCACTGGGGATGTCCGCGTCGGGCTACGCGCACAGCGGGGAGGGAGTTTACCATGGCGAGATGGAGAAAGGCGAGAGGAAGGAGGAAGACTCACCAGTGAGTGCTCCTCCTGGTGACGGCAACACAACGCAGGGAGAGGAGGGGGCAGAGCCGGGTGGACACGGGGCAGTTTTAGGTGCACGATGCCCTGTTTTCTCGCTGAGACAGTTGGAGAAGAATGTGGCCTCCCGAGTTGGGCCCATGGGCTAGGCAGTGGGTGGGCGTGGTCGCCTAGGCACTGGGCCGCGCGCGCTGATGGGCCGCAGCGGCTGCGCGGGCCGGGGAGTGGAGGAGGCCGGCAGGGTTTACTGGGTTTGTTTTCCTTTTTCATCAATTTTCCTTTCCTCGTTACTCTGTCTGATTCCTACTTTGAGCGTGACTTATGATTCAGATTAATGCGCAATAAAATCACCCATCCAATAAAGTGCATGCTCCAGCATGATGCATTAATCCTTAACTCTTTTAGTTTATTTATTTATTTTACTATGCTAAAGACTTATATATATATAATAAAATAACTCTCCATTATTTAGAGAAAAAAATAAAAGCAAGGAAAAGAGAGGGTAACACTTGAATTTGGTGAGAAAAGAAATTTTATACCCCCAAATTAAGGGTGTTACAAATCTAACCCCCTTAACAGGAATCTTGCCCTGAAATTCAAGAAGAAGCTAGCAAGAAAAACAAGGTTGGTTCATCGGTTGTTCACAAGACCTTACAAACAGATCTGCCCACTAACAAGAGACTCATCACTCTCTCGGCTTGACGCTTATGTTTAACAACCTACCGCCCTCATCAGTTGTTTGAATTACTTTGTACTTTGAGTGGGTGAAGACAATTTCTTCTGGATTATCATTAGTTGAGTTCTGCTTGAAGGCCTTCTTCGCGAGCCGGTCTAGATGCTTCTTATGGCATTGGCGAATGAAGTGCCCTTCTTCCTTATAGTAGAAACAAGCACCTCTTGCTTTGACCTCTCTACGAGTCAGCTTTGCTTGATTGCCAGCAGATGAGGGTTGATCGGTTGCCTACATGTTGAACAATTGAGCTTGATTTGATTCTCCTGTTAGGGTATTCATGAGTTCTAGCTTTTTGCTTGCGGTTAAGGTGGTTTAATCTTGTACCCAAACATTTTTCTGGTCCTCTTGTTGTTCTTCATTCCATTCAGCGGATATCCATGCGACTCATCCTTCCTTTTCACCACTGCTGGGGTTGGAATCTTGTCGTTGACATCATCCACTTTATCTTCATTGGGATTCATCATCTAGGTAGGGGGAAAAGGGAGAGTGAGACAAGGTTTCACAAGGTTCATGATATATACAAAGGGCAAATATGAAACAAGGACATTTAGACATTTATAACAGAAAGGAAATGATAGCTAGCGTGAAACAAGGATGGTGTGGTATTTTGACAGGGATAGGTTGATGGTATTGTGTTTCAAGGGAAGACTAGCAAGAAAACAAGGTTGGCACATAGATTCTTCGATTTGACTCGGACTCTACCAATTGAGCAGGTACAAGAGGAAAAGGGGTAGAGAGAGAAAAGAGGTAAGCATAGATGGATTAAAGGGAGAGAGCAGGAAAAGAGAACCCAACTACCCAACTATATGGCACTCATCTAGTAAACTAATGTCATTACGAACCAAGGGCCACAACACATCAACACTCATCCCAAAGAAGCAAATCAGTCATCACACAAAGACAAACAACACAAGCATACAACAACAAACATCTCGTTGCTATACGTTCCTTTTAATTAAATGGTGGTCTTTCTTAAAAATGGAAATAACTACTCTCTAAGGTTGTTGAAGAACAAGGAGAAGAACAAGACGTGTAGGATAGGGACACGAGCATAACAAGGGATGGAGTTAAAGCAAGGACTGTAATCTACAAGGGAGAAAATGCAACCAAGGGTAGGGTAGGTAAACACATTCTCAAATTGTGGGGGACAGATATCCCCCGGGTCCACTAAAAGAGTAAAAGACCCCACGAAAGGCCCAAGGGCCCAATAAATCGTGAGGTCATTCTTTCGTGGGCCTGGGGAGAAGCAACTAGCAAAGTAGATCGACATGAGGCCGGATTGGTGCAAACCCGAACGGCCCACAACGTCGAGCGATTGACCAAAACAGAAATCCGACTTTCCCGCGCCGGAGCCCCCATGCAACGGAGCCATGCAGGGATAAGTCGGCGAGGGTTACGCAGGGATAAACTCAAGAGGTTCACTACCTTTTAGCTACTTGTTGTTATCATATCCGCATGTATTGCCCCACGGTCGAGTATATAAGGCCTAGGGGGCACCCCTTCAGATCGATCGACCCTATTACTTAGCCACCCACGTCAACTCTCTGTATTCTCAATCCAGAGAGCTCTCTGTAACCACATTCACCAAGCACACTCACCAGGACGTAGGGTATTACGCATTTCTAAGCGGCCTGAACCTGTAAACCTTGTCCACTGTCCCTCGTGCAATCGGCACGAACCATTTTGCTACAGTCGTCGACACCGTCCTACTTCTAAAAACACCTCGAGGGGCAACCCCGGGTGTGCGGTCGGACCCAAAACATCGACAGCTGGCGCGCCAGGTAGGGGGGACATAGCAGAAGCTGAGGCCACCAGGCTGGAGGACATTGATGTACTTGAAGAAGAACGACTAAACGCGGTAATCCAGTCAGCACGGTATCAGCAGACTCTAAGGCGCTATCACGACAAGGCTGTGCGACAACGATTCTTCTCAGTAGGGGATCTCGTCCTCTGCCAAATTCTAACGGGGGAGGGACGACACAAATTATCACCCTTATGGGAAGGACCCTTCATGGTAGCAGAAGTCACTCGACCCGGATTGTATCGCCTCACTCAGATGGATGGCACAGAAGTTGGGAACTCCTGGAACATAGAACACCTCAGAAAGTTTTATCCCTAGCTGTACTTCAAAACTGCTGGGACGACGATGTACTCTGTAAAGTGGAAATATGTCATCAATAAAAAAAGAGGTTTCAAAGAAACTCAGTTCATTTACGATTGACTTGCATTCTTACTTAACTCGGGGTGACCACTATGCCCTACTAACGGAGCAATCGACTTAAGTCGGCAACGACTTAAGGCGGTGCAACATGCTCACGCTTACTTAACTCGGGGTGACCACTATGCCCTACTAACGGAGCAATCAACTTAAGTCGGCAACGACTTAAGGCGGTGCAACATGCTCACGCTTACTTAACTCGGGGTGACCACTATGCCCTACTAACGGAACAATCGACTTAAGTCGGCAACGACTTAAGGCGGTGCAACATGCTCATGCCCATGCAATTCAGGGGATGACTTCTATATTCCGCAAACAAATCTCATAATCATCGCGCGTCGTTTCATTACTACAAATTTACGAACTGATGAATTCTGATACAATAAGAGAGTAACTATATCATTCGAATGCTGAACTGATGTCCTCTAACAAATACTCGATCATGCCAACCGCGCGCTCAAAGCACGCAAAATGTTTCTCTATTTCGCAATGTCTTTTTCAGGGGCGACCGACGAAGAAGGGCGACTCGAAGAATCGGGGGCAGCATTCACGTCAGCTCTTATGTCTTCAGGAACAGTCACGCCGGGTCTCCTCATCAAGATTCTTCCCACCCGAATAGCCTTGTCCATGGCTTTGTCGCGCTGGGCTTTGAGAGTAACAGAAGTTTCTTCAGCAACTTTAGCGCCTAGTCGAGCAGTCTCTAACTCCTGGGCAATGGATTTCTTGGAAGCTCGGAGTTCTTTAATGGTGGCATCCTTTGCTGATATCAACTGCTTGAGGCGGGTCACTTCGTCCGCAGATTCCTGCAGCCTACAACGTTGATTTTCCAATTCCTCCATGGTAAAGCGGTGACTTCTCTCCAAGATGGTCAGCGAGTTGCTAGAATCACGGTACAATCTGTCAAGATTGTCACGAGAAGCAGCAAGGATACGCTTTTCTTCCTGCAAGCAAAAATCAACTCCCTCATAAACCGAGCAAGTAATAGGAACTCAACGAGGCAAGGCACAGTTTTGTAAATCACCTTTTCAGAATCGAGCTGAGCATGAAGAGAGGAACTCAGTGCATTGGCGTCATCCAAGGCAGCAGAGACTTGACTCAGTTCAGTTTGGCTCTGAAAGTACTTCTCCTCGAAGTCAGCACACCGCTGGACCAATTCAGCCTAGTCTCGAGAATGTTTTTCCTCAAGAGTTGAAATCTGCCGAGTCATTCCTAGCAAGAGATAATCAAACAAAACGGGGTCAGAAGGTAAAACAGTTGACAGCAAAGGCAAAGAGAAGCACAAAGGGCACTAACCAGCGTTGGTTGCCTCCAATTCAGAGACGCGATGTTGAAGAGACACTGGATTCCAACATGCAAGAGATGAAGCCACTTCTGGGACGGAAGCACCCTGCAATCTCAGCTAGCTGGCCATCCCATCCACCAAAGCCTGATGAGGAAGACAAAAGAGGGTGAGGACAGCAGCTCATACAATGTGAAAATCAAGCTAAAATACATCACGATACCTGGAGATTGGTAAAGAACGAAGGGATCCCCAAATCAGAGGAGATCAGTGGATAAGCAGGCGTAAGGCCACCAACCGGAGCAGCTTGCAACAAACCAGCAGAGATCAGTCCAGTACCTTCAACAGAACCCAACACTCGGTCAGCAGGGGCGCTGCCCTCTAAAGCGACTTCCTGATCCAAAGTTTGGGCTACCACCATACAGCCAGAGCGTGGAGGAGACCCCGCGTGAACGTCCATGGAAGTACAGGAAGGAGACCCTGCTTGGGCACCCTCGGGGGCTGGGTCATAGTTGGCACTGCCCACTTGAGCCGGATCATCCCCGGCAGCACCCTCGGGGGCTGGGCAGTGGCTTACACTCTTCACCCGAGCTAAGTCATCCCCGGCGACATCCTCGGGGGCTGGGCATTTGTCAGCACCATTCTTGAGGTCCAAGCTCTCAGTAGTAACCACCTCTAAGGTTGACGGGCCCTCAGCCACTTCCATAGGACCAGAACGATCCAAGTCAGCTTCCCGACCCTCGAGATCGCGCTCTAAGGTCGACGAGGCACGGGATGACCTCAACCCAGCATCAAGCACGTCAACACAAGCCTCCATTACACCATCATCCACTGGCTCCGATAACAAGTCTTCTAGGACCATATCTTCAAGAGTTTGATCAAAGTTGGCTAGGGACAGTTCTTGCAGGCCAATGAGGGCAGACAAAGCAGGAGAGGGAACTCCACTACTTCCACCGCTGGCGATGAATTGCCGACTGTTCTTCCGAGTCAAAGGAGCTTCATTTTCTTCCTCCTCATCATCCACATTGACAACACAAGCAGCACCCTCATTGGGATCAGCAACAGGTGGAGCACCCCCATTGGGATCAGCAATAGGTGGAGCACCCACATTAGGATCAGCAGCCGATTGGGTACACCCATTGGGGTCAGCATCAACAAATCCAGTCACAGGCATTTCTTCAGTAGCAGGAACCGAGGTACCAACGTCCTGATCAAAGCTGGATACTCGCCGGAGGCGTCTTCTTTTCTTCTTCTGCTCATCAGCAGAAGGATCAGGCTGATTGGCTCGGCAAGGGCGCCTCGGGCGAGTACTGACAGGTTTCTGTGCATCCAAAGTAGTATCAACCTCTGAGAGGGGCACTACTGCCAACGCCCCGGCAGGAGCAGCATCAGAAGAATCCTCAGCTAGCAAATCGAGCATAGCGTTTATATCTGCATCACTAGGGTTCAGGGGCACCTCAAAATGGACCTGCCGTTCGTCATCAGGAATCTCCCCAAGCGAAGCAACCAAAGCACTAACTTCTTCAGCAGAGGGTCGCACTCTAAGGCCCAAACTGCCATCAGAAACTGGTGGATTCGACACGAAAAGGGTGAAGGCTTTGGGAGGAGGCAAGTTCCAGGCCGAGTACGCCACTGGAGCACCAACATTTGACACCTTGCCTCTGAGGATCATTTCAAGTCGGCTCACCAAGTCTGCAGAAGGAATTCTCCTGTTGGTAACCCGAGTTGAGTCGGCTAGCCCCCGATACAGATAAGCTGGATAGGCTCTGTCTTTCAGTGGCTGAATATTCTTGAAAACAAAGTCAGTAACCACAGCTTCAGCAGTTAGACCCCTCTCTTTCAGCAGTCCAACTTCAGCTAGCAACACACCTGCCTCAACTACCTCCTGATCTGTGGGAGACTCGGTCCAGCTTGGGGTGCGAATGTCCGGCTGTCTTCCCGACCGGGAGGGGAGAGAATTCCCATAATTCTCAACTATGAACCACTCTAGGCGCCATCCCTTAATACTGTCCTTGAGTGGGATCTCGAGATATTCAGTTTTCCTCCCACGGCGCATCTCCAAGCTAGCACCCCCGACCAACTGATGTTGTCCCCCGGCCATTCCAGGGCGACAATGATACAAATATTTCCATAAACCGAAATGTGGCAGCATGCCAAGAAAGGCTTCGCATAAGTGAACAAAAATGGAGATTTGCAGAATTGAATTGGGGTTCAAATGGGTCAAGTTAATGTGGTAGAAATCAAGGAGGCCGCGGAAAAAGGGAGAGACAGGAAGGCCGAGGCCGCGGAGAAGATAAGGGGCGTAAACAACGGATTCATGGGTATCTTCTATCGGAACAGTGAACCCGTGGCAAATTCGCCAAGAACAGAGTTCTCGCGGAGGAAGAACCCCAATAGATACGAGGTGGAGAAGTTCAGTTTCGGAAATAACAGACATGTGGTTACCTGCGAAAGGCAACTGGCTGTTGGGGTCGATTGGAGGAATCACCACAGCAGACGAGCTCGCGGTTTTCCTCTTGGGCGCCATCTCGATTCTAACAGCGAGCAGAGCGGAAGGCGAATGGCAGAAAGGATTCGGGAGCGGAAAATCAAGAACTAGGGCACGGAAAGCAAAGGCGGCTAAAAGCGCAGCTCTTATGGGATATTCTCGAGCCAGATACCGTTTCAAAAAGTGCCCAGTCAGCACCCAGCGTACCATGTGGTCATCCGGCAGTTATTTCCAGAAAACCGGCACGCCACCTCATCACTCGGCTATCATCCTCAAAGTGATTCGCGCGGCCCGCTATCACTCGGCGTTACCTCTAAAATACGGACGTTGCTTTTCCATCACTCGGTGTTGCCTCTAAAACGCTGATATCGTATTCAATTACTCGGCGTTGCCTCTAAAACGCCGATACAGTGTTCAATCGCTCGGCGTTGCCTCTAAAACACCGATGTCGCCTCTCAGTAGCTCGGCGTTGCATCTAAGACGCCGATATCGTATTCACTCACTCGGCGTTGCCTCTAAAACGCTAATACAGTGTTCAATCGCTCGACGTTGCCTCTAAAACGCCGACGTCGCCTCTCAGTGGCTCGGCGTTGCCTCTAAAACGCTGATACTGTGTTCAATCACTCGGCAGTTACTCTAAAAGCGCCGACACCATCTACAAACTTACTCGGTGGCTATTCCTAAAAGCATCAGTTTGATGCCCGAGTAATTCATTTACTGTCTCAAAAGAATCAGATTCGCAAACAAGCAAGAGGAGTATCAAAGAAAAGCCAACATCATTCTTGCATTAAAAGGGAAGATATTAAACTTACAAATCAACTCTTCACGAGTTGATACTTCCCTACTATTACTACATTACATTACTACTACTACTACACTACGTTATACTACTCTACACTACTAATACTACTACATTATTTTACTATACTACTTCTAATCTATACTAATATCTAAAAACCAGTGGCATTTAGCCACTGGCCTTGTTGCTGCCCTTACTGCTGCCACCGCCACCGCTGCCCCTGCTGCTGCCGCCGTTGCCGCTCCTGTTGCCGCCGTCGCTGCCCCTGCCGCCGCCGTTGCCGCCCCTGCTGCCGCCGTTGCCGCCCCTGCCGCTATCGTCGCCGTCACCGTCACTGTCGTCGCCGCCGTCGTCGTCGTCCTCGTCCTCGCCGCCGCCGTCCGAGTCCTCCTCATCCGAGGAGTACTCGGACTCATCCGAGCCCTCGAGCCCGGAGCGCTCGACGGCCCGGATGTACGTCCAGACCTCCGCGGCAATCCCCTGAGAGTCGTCCGAGTCATCGGACGACGCTGGGGGAGAGACGGGAGCCGGAGACCCCTCGGACTCAGAGGAGAACTCCTCCTCTGAGTATTCTGAGTCGCCAAAGTCCTCTGACGGAGGAGTCGGCTCGCGCTTGCGTTTGTTGTTTTTGCCCATGGTGGAAAGGCAAGAAGATGAAGAAGGCGAGCAGCGGAGAACAGCAAGAGATGTGAAATAATCAGAGAGGCAAAGGCACTATTTATAGAAGAAGAAGGCAACCGCTCACCTCCAACCGCGGTCACTGAACAGTCGCAAAGCATTCAATAAGCACTTCAACCCGTCTGAAGACACGTCAGGCGGCTGACGCCGTTTCACGCAACACAACACCCATTGGGACTCCAGTCAACAGCGCGGAGGATATGATTACACCCGCTGTCACATCACATTACTACTCAGAAGCAGCCGGCTAAAACACTCAGCGCACCAAGCCGTCCCTTGCCCACACCCATTGGGGGGGGGACGCCCAGGAATTATCAGTATATTTTTCAAAACGGTCACATCTGTGCAGGGCACGCAGTGAATACTTCAAGACAAAAATGAGATACCAGTAAGGATCAGAGGAAAGCCAAATATAGCCAGTGAAGTACAAAATATGGCCGACAGAAGCGATGTGAAGACTAGACAGAGAATGTCCATCAGACGTCCAATCAGTCACAGAGCAAATAAATTGCACTACCTAGCAAGATATGGATGGATTGCGAACTCGGCTGCTAAAGACAAAATACATGCTGACCTCTGAAGCAAAATATTGATGACATAATGCTGACCTCCAAAGCATAATGCGAATAGCTTCATGCCGATTTCCACAAACCAGAAAGGATAATTTTTAGCAAAGAGACGCAAAAGGAAGACCTTCGAATGGATTATCCTCAAAAATCCATTTGAAGGTCGGGGGCTACACCCATTGGGTGCACCTCCGGTGCACCCCATGGATTATCATTCCAAGCCAAGATAGTGCCGACTTATAAAGAGCGTGGAACAAGATTAAAAGGCCAGCTTTCAACCAAAATGCAGGAGCACAAATGGAAATAATTTCTGGAGAAGACCTTCGAGTAGATTATTTTCTAAAATCTACTCGAAGCTCGGGGGCTACACCCATTGGGTGCACCTCCGGTGCACCCAATGAATTTCAGAATCCTACAAATCGAAATGCCGACCTCTAAGGCACGAGCACGAAACAAGGCTTCAGCCTACGAGAGATCAAAGCAGGAGAAGACAACAAGAAATCATTTTCTTCAAGTCACCTGCAAGCTGGACCTGGGATCTTTGGGCTGATTACCTCTAAATTAACCCAAAGATCGGGGGCTTGTGGGGGACAGATATACCCCGGGTCCACTAAAAGAGTAAAAGACCCCACGAAAGGCCTAAGGGCCCAATAAATCGTGAGGTCATTCTTTCGTGGGCCTAGGGAGAAGCAACTAGCAAAGTAGATCGACATGAGGCCGGATTGGTGCAAACCCGAACGGCCCACAACGTCGAGCGATTGACCAAAACAGAAATCCGACTTTCCCGCGCCGGAGCCCCCATGTAATGGAGCCATGCAGGGATAAGTCGGCGAGGGTTACGCAGGGATAAACTCAAGAGGTTCACTACCTTTTAGCTACTTGTTGTTATCATATCCGCATGTATTGCCCCATGGTCGAGTATATAAGGCCTAGGGGGCACCCCTTCAGATCGATCGACCCTATTACTTAGCCACCCACGTCAACTCTCTGTATTCTCAATCCAGAGAGCTCTCTGTAACCACATTCACCAAGCACACTCACCAGGACGTAGGGTATTACGCATTTCTAAGCGGCCCAAACCTGTAAACCTTGTCCACTGTCCCTCGTGCAATCGGCACGAACCATTTTGCTACAGTCGTCGACACCGTCCTACTTCTAAAAACACCTCGAGGGGCAACCCCGGGTGTGCGGTCGGACCCAAAACACCGACACAAATCGAGATGGGAAAGATGATAATTCAAAAGGTAGGCATAAGATAAGCATCATGGAAAGATCTAGTGATTACAAAGGTAAAGGAGGTAACAAGCAAAAGCACACCAAAAGATCAAGTTAAGACAAGACTTGCAACGCAATAGAGGAAAAGGGAACAAACAATAGCGGGGAGGGGTAAGACAACACTCTTGAACTGAAATGGAAGAGGCGGCTTAAAAATACAAGAACATGATAAGCATCAAGGTAAAGATTGAGTGATGGTACGGGTTAAGGTGATAACAGACAAGCACACACAAAGGATGTATTTGAGACAAAACTGGCAAGGTGTCAAAGAAGGGGGAGCAGCCAATGATGAAGTAGAGGAGGCATTATCCCCAAACAAGGATGGAAAAGAGGAAGTTTCAAAGGGTAGGTTCAAGGTAAGCAGGAAGGCAAGGGCATAGATATCACGAGGGTTTTAAAGGTAAAAACGGACAAGGATGTAGAAGAGGACGTAAATAGACATAAAACAAAGGATATAAGTACCATAAAGAATGGAGTTAATACATGACCTGCAAGTGGGAAAGGAGAGGGTGCGTCCAAGGGCCAGATAGGTAAATTGCCATTCTCAAGTTGAGGTGAAAGAGGGGATTTTTAAAGAGTAGGAATAAATATGAGTATCACGGCAAGATTGACGGACAACAAGGTGAGGATGATAGCAAATAAAAGCAAAGCAAAGAATGGAATTAAGACAAAACTTGTAAGGCAGCAAGGAGTGAAAAGAAATCAAGGGAGAGATAGGTAACTCACAGCCCTCAAACTGGGTTGAAAGAAAGGGGAGGCTTTTAAAGGATAAGTTTAAGGTAAGTATTTAGGTAGAAGACATAAATATCGCAAGGGTCAAAGGCGATAACAGACAAGGGTATAAGAGAAAAGATGAAGACATTAGAGAGCCAATGGTATGAGTACAATAAAGAATGGAGTTGTGTCCAAGCTTACACGCGGTAGAGAAGAGGATGTTGTCAAGGGTGAGATAAGTAAAATGCCGCTCTCAAATTGGAATAAGAAATTGGAGATTTTAGATAACAGACATAATGTAATCACAAGGTATGGTCGAGAGATGGGAAAGGTAAAGGCAACACTAAACAGAAGCACACCCAAGGATGGAGTTGAAAACTCGCAAGTGACAAAGAAGAGAATACGACCAAGGGAAAAGTAGGTAAAATACAATGCTCACATTGAGATGGAAAAGAGGATATTTTAAAGGCCGATATAAGATAAACATCAAGGTAAGATATAGAGGTGGTAAAGATAAAGGTGCTAATGATGAAAAACATAATCCATGGACAGAGTTAAGGCAAGACTCGCAAAGTGACGAAGTGGAGAAAACAATCAAGGATAAGATAAGTGAGGTTTCGACAGAAGAGTTGAAGTAAGAATTCATTACTGAAGGAAATTATAAGGAATTGACGAGATCACCAAGGATGTGCAAAATAAAATGATCGCTCCTGGATCATTAAGAAACAAGGGTGGTCAAGGGCATGTTAACTGAAATGTCTTAAACAAACATTAGGGTATGAAGATAAGCATATTTAAAGATATAGGAGTATACAAGATACCAAGGATATGAGCATACTTTAAACAAGGGAATAGAAATTGCCGAAAGATAATGACTTAACAACGGAATAGGAAGAGGTCTCAAAAGACAAGATTGTAAACATATAAACTGGAATGTTTAAATGGGCAGTAGAAATCCAGATGTAAGTTTTTGAAACAAGAGTATTAAAGAATTCAGGGATACGGGTATGTCAATAACAAAGGAATAAGAATTGCCAAATGGTAGAAATTTAATGATGGAATAGGAATAAATCCAAAAAGGCAAGCAGGTTATAGTCGAGGGCATCTACAAGGGTGTCGCAAGCATAAGAGTGAGATCAAATCTAGTAGATTGAGAAAAGTCTAGACCGTAATGGAATAAAACACTTTTGGCAAGAGGGCATATAGAAGCACAACTAAGAATTAGTCAAGGTGACTAATATTTTGAAGCAGCATCAAGGATGAGGTGCAGTAATAGTCATCAAGTCCTTAAAACGGCCAATGCTACTCTAGGCTAGCGGTCCTACAGTCAGCAAGGGCTTTGATACCACTTATGTCAGACTCGGTTTTGGAAGGTAAACCGAATGCGAACCATGTACGTGCTAGGATAAAAAATTCACGTACACATCGATTACATAAATGACTCATCATAACACAATGCTTCGAATAACAATAAAGAGTAAGTAATAATACTAAAGACTAGAGTCATTTACCTAATATAAATCAAAGTACACAGAATAGAAACGTAGCCAACGTAAATAAACCCACCACATGCAGCTGACTGGGGGAGGTCGCTAGCCTAATACTCGAACTCGTCGAAGTCTTGGAACTCCTGGAGATCCGCCTCGACGCCTTCTTCTTTACCTGAGCATAAATTGCACCAAAGGCAACCTGGTGCTTTGTGAAAGCAAGGGTGAGTACACATCAACGTACTCAGCAAATGTCTCGTTTGACTGAAGTGGACTAGTTTTATGTGGGGTTAGGGTCAAAGCATTTTCTTTTTGTTCGTCAGGTATTTATTATTAGTAGAAGCCAAGTTTTAGCAATAACCAACCCGTGAATCATTTCCTCATCGAGGAACATCATTATCATCATCGAACCAAAAACCATTAATAGAACCATTGAATATCGAACCAGCTATATCTCAAATCAAAGATGATCCCAAAGCCGCTCTTAACCGTGAGCACGGTTGATATATCAGTTTCATAACACTCTGCAGAGGTTGCACACTTTACCCATGAGCTGTGATTCCCTTTCTGCCTGAGGATCGTGACTCCCCATTTATCACTTCCAAGGTGAACTGGCAGGGTCTCACTACGAGGCTTTTCCCTATGGTCCTCACTATGCGAATGTTGGAAATGACCATTGCATAAAGTCCATCTGACGTCCCAAAACCTATACCTCTGCCCTCAGGAAAAAGCCATGGGACGATGCCCGTACCCAGATCCCTTTGCGAGAATATAGGAGCCATAACATATGCCTTCGTTCCCCAATGACCAAAACCAGCACCCAACATAAGACTTCCCTAATTACATGGCCAAGGGCGTCCCATACCACCCTCATGGTTGCACTGTTTTCCTGGGTGGTCTCTCAACAAACAGGTCCTTACGGAGAGGTACTCAGAAAACAGCCTGAGTCCCCTAAAGTATCACAATTCATCATCATAATCAAGATAACATCATCGTATCGTAAATATTCACATCATGTTCATTGATTAAAGTAAAGCAATAGCACGAAGCTAACCATAGTAACCCAAAAGGTGATCAAGGACAATGTAAATACAAAGCTAGTCAATCCTTAGGTTTCAATTGAGTAATGCGGGTAGTGATTTATAAAGTAAATAGGATATAATGGGTCAGAGGACACTTGCCTTCACCAAACAGATGCGTAGGGTCCTCAATATCGTAGAACTCGAAGAGCTTGATCTCAGGACCAGTGGTTCACCAAATCTTGATCGTCGATTCCTCGAAGCTCAGAAACAGATCGCAATCTATTCGCGACGCGCGACGAATACAAAAAGACACAAGCAAACATATACTTGCATAAGAACATTACACCATACAAGATACGATATTATCAAAACGAGCAATATAAAAATAGAGAGCGCGCTTCTACGATTACGCGGGGATAAGAAACGCGATTGTCGAAGCTACAGTTGAGAAGTCTAACTCTTACGCTACGCAAGTAATAGTTAGGACATTTAATTCGACATTATCAAATATAAATTGTAACTGCTATTTAGTTTTGATTAAATCTACTACACTAACAGCTGCTAAATAAATAAGTAATATAATTAGTTCGAGAGATTCTAAGCGAGGCGAGTTTATGATGCGTGAAACAGCATGACAGCGTGCGAACGACACACGGACACACGCGACATAGCACGCTGACGATACATGAAAATAGTACGCGCGACTAGCGCGAACCAGCTTGCTACCACGTGCGGAACAACACGCGTGACAGGCTAGAAAACAAATTAGGTGACGCGTTTGTACTAAACAATTATGAAATAAATAAAAAGTAGTTAAGTTAATATTAGCCATGTAAATGTTTATTACAAAAACGCAATTTGAACACTACACATTTAATCTAATTGGGATGTTAGCCTAATAAATATTAGTCGAGCAAACCTTAAGTTAATTATCTAAAATATGTGACTTGACGAATTAACATTATTAACATGAGTGTTTATAAGCGAAAACAATTTATTATCACGCGTAGACGTCGCGCGACACACGTCATCGACACGCGAGATCTGCGTGACACGAGAACCTGACGCGCGGCACGAACGCGCGAAAGAATATCGACGACGCGCAAACAACGCGCGAATGACAAGCGAACACGCGCGCGACAACGTGCGAGCAGTACGATAGCGCGCGAATAATGCGCGACGACGCGTGGACACACGCGACTTAGCGCGCGGACAACATGCGGCGATGCAGACAGTCCGCACACGCGACACGCGAAGACAACGTGGTTACGCGCGCAAAACAGCACGTTGTCTTCGCTATCATCAAATCTGGATGAAGAAGGAGGATGAACCGAAAACCAGCTTCATAACCCCTAGTGGGACATATTGTTACCTTCGGATGCCTGAGGGGCTTAAGAATGCCGGAGGAAGTTTCAGCAGAATGACAGCGAAGGTCCTCCATTCTCAGATAGGCAGGAATGTGCTAACTTATGTTGATGATATCATTGTAAAAAGCACGAAGCAAGATAACCACATTGCTGATTTACAGGAGACCTTCGCTAATTTTAGACAGGCTGGTCTAAAGCTGAATCCAGAAAAATGTGTCTTCGGAGTAAAGAAGGGGAAATTTCTTGGTTGCCTAGTTTCAACAAAGGGAATTGAGGCTAATCCAAGAAAAATCGAAGCCATACTTCGAATGGAACCACCAAGTACAAAAAAGGGGGCTCAAAGATTGACAGGAAGGCTGGCATCTCTCAACAGATTCATATCCAGATTAGCAGAGAGAAACTTACCATTCTTCGAAGTGCTGAAGTCAGCTGAAGTCTTTCAATGGGGACCAATCCAGCAGAAAGCCTTCGAAGAGCTGAAGCAATATTTGATAGATCTAACAACATTAACTCCACCAACGCCAGGGGCTCCTTTGTTATTATATGTGGCAGCTTCGCACTCAGCGGTAAGTGCAGCACTTGTCCAGGAAAAGCTTGAAGGCCAAGTTAAGAGGCAGGCCCCAATATATTTCGTATCCGAGGTTCTTAGTTTATCAAAGAAAAATTATACAGAATTGGAGAAGGTACTGTATGCTGTTTTGATGGCCTCTAGGAAGCTTCGGCATTATTTTCAAGCTTACAACATAATTGTTCCTTCTTCGCAACCTCTGAAGGATATTATGAGAAACCGAGAAGCTACTGGAAGGATTGGAAAATGGGCTGCAGAGCTCAATGAATTTTGTATTGATTATGTCCATAGATCTTCGATTCAGTCCCAAGCGTTGGCAGACTTCATTGCTGACTGGACGCCAGGGGCTCAGGAGGAAGAAACGAATAAAGATGCCGAAGCATGGACATTGTTTTGTGATGGGTCTTGGGGAACCTTCGGAGCAGGAGCGGCTGTTGTGTTGATTTCACCCTCTAAAGTTAAAACTTGTTATGCGGCAAGACTTGATTTTAGTTGCACAAATAATATCGCTGAGTATGAAGCTCTGCTCTTGGGTCTTCAGAAGCTAAAGGCAATGGGAATCAGAAGGGTCATTCTTAAAACTGATTCTCAAGTTATTTCTGGTCATGTTGACAAGAGCTATAAAGCAAGAGACCCGAAGCTTGAAAAATATCTAGATACAGTTCGAAGGATTGAGGCTTCCTTCGAAGGTTTCTCTGTCAAAAATATTCCTCGTGGAGAAAATGAATATGCTGATCTATTGGCCAAGTCAGCAGCCCAGGGGCTGCCTATAACTTCGGAAGTATTTTTCGAAACAATAAAAGCACCTTCGGTCGAGCTTCTTGAAAGAGCATTTCTTAACATATCCCCTGTTTATAGCGAAGATTGGAGAACTGAGATCATCTCTTTCCTTCAGGATAATTTTCTTTCAGACGACGAAGCTTATAACAAGAGAATAGAAGCAAGAGCTCGACCATATGTCATAATAGAAGGGGAGTTATACAAGCGTGGGGTCTGTTCCCCATTGCTCAAGTGTTTATCCAGATCCGAAGGTATAGAATTAATGAAGGAAATACATGCAGGCCTATGTGGATCTCACATTGGATCTAGGCCCTTGCTTGGGAAAGTTTTTCGCCAAGGATTTTATTGGCCAAAGGCAGCTTCGGATGCAGCGGATCTGGTCCAAAAGTGCGAAGGTTGTCAGAAATGTGCAAAAGATCAAAAACAACCTTCGTCTTTAACCCAATTAATACAACCCACTTGGCCGTTGCAAAGGTGGGGCCTCGATTTACTAGGCCCATTACCACCAGCACAGGGGAACCTAAGATATGTAGTAGTGGCAGTGGAATATTTTTCCAAGTGGATTGAGGCAAAGCCCTTAGCCACAATAACTTCATTTACTATTCAAAAGTTTTTCTGGCTTCGGAGTGCCGAAGGCTATTACTGTGGATAATGGGACACAGTTTGATTCTGAAGCCTTCAGAGAATTTTGTGATCAAATTGGCACGAAGATCCATTTTGCATCAGTCCGACACCCAGAGTCAAATGGACTTGTCAAAAGAGCTAATGGGATCATAATGACAGGAATAATGAAGTCAATCTTCAATCAGCCCAGGGGAAAGTGGCCAGACGAGTTAATCAAAGTGGTGTGGAGCCATAACACAACTATGTCAAGGTCAACAGGCTTTACGCCCTTTAAACTATTGTTCGGTGACGAAGCA